>NC_092153.1:28685447-29013223 GCF_045791955.1 Oncorhynchus clarkii lewisi
TAACTAGTGAAAGTACGGAATGAATTTACAGGGCCGTGGTGGGCATTTTTTCGGGAGATATCGTGTATGCAACACCCTGTATATTTGGTTTAGAGAACAAAGGCAGTGAATTCAAACAACAGGACGGGATGTCGAGACATTTTGTCTACAAACGGGGTGGGGGCACCGGGCGCTGATTAGAAATATCAATGTTTAACCCCGGGGGTCGGCAGATATCTGGACATGCTGTCTGCATGATAGTGCAAACCTTGGTTTCAAAGGAACCAAGAGAGAAACAGAGAGAAAGGGCCTGGGCATTGTTGAACAAACACCCCCTCCCCCTTTTTTTTTTAAACACACACTCCTACTGGCCCGTCACACGCACACTCACACACGCACCCTGATTTTCCGTAAGTCTTTTTTCTTCGCGACAGACCGGGGTGATGATGTAAAATACATTTTCCTATCGTTAAAGGGTGAGATACTGTTTTAAATTCCTTTTATTTAATTCCAAAATATTTAGTACAATCTTTTTTAAGACATGTTAGAATTAATTACCCAATTCTACTAATATTTAAACATGCATCAGGAGTGTTTTATGTAAAAACATTGGAGGCCTACAGTTGTACATCATTACAAACTTTAATAACCAGTATTGTTTATAACATAGGAAAGACTATAAAATAATACATTATTTTTTTAAGACATTGCATTTCTCTGCGACAAGACCAGGGCGTGAGAGAAAATACAGTTTCCCCTTTTGTTAAAGGGTGAGATACATTTTTAAAACCAATGATTTAATTCAAAATATTTAGTACATACATTTTAACACACGTTATAATTCAACATTTTTACTATTTCTTACAGATAAAGGGGCTGGTTAGCCCTGACCATTATCCGTTTCCAATTCACCATCGCAAAGATGCTTGCCCACTCCATCAAAGCTCCGGACGTTTTCACTCCAGGGAAAGATCCTCCTTCTGGCTTGTGAGTCCTGTGTTTGTCTCAACGATAACCTCGGCCATCGCCGAAAATTGTTCACGATTTTGGAAAAGACTGTCCAGCTTATTCATAGGTGTTCTGAATACATGACAATCACTCCATTTAAAACTGAACACAGGCATAAAAAAAGTGTACATCCTTGCATGCTTTGGAAAATACATACGAACTGACAGATTTCGTCGCATTTGCACTATCAAATTGTTCACATGCTAAAATTGTCACTTTGGAGTCAGGGGTATACGCCATTGAAGCGATTCTTAGGGCCATCAGATCACTTCGTCCGCAGACAGCGCGAGTCTTATCTTAAGCCATTCTCTCATCCTTAGCGCTGGAGAAAAACTCCCGGGTTCTGCCCGATAAAGGGGTTTGGAGCCGCTGTCTGTGAATATCTTAACCGTAGATTCCTCAGGGTGGAATATGTAAGACATATGTCCCTCACTCATACCCAAAACTCCTTTAAAACATTCTGGGGCCTCACGCAAAACATCCTCCAGGCTTTTGTCATTGGGTTCATGACATGGGCTGCATAGCACCCCGAGAATTGGCCTAGGAGACATATGTTTACGTTTAATATTCTGGGCTTTATTTAAAAAATCTTGTTTACTGTTCTGGGGTCACATGCCTTGTTCTGGACTTTATTTATAATGCGTCTGCCACAGCCATTACCCCGGACATTTCTGCTTCATAGATGGCAACCATAAGGGTAATAAAACAGGGGGTGTGGGGCCATACTCTTTCAAAAGTTCAAACACAGAACCCCCCAGTTCAACCAGGTCCCTAGACATCAATCAGCATGACAACTTCAAAGGAATATATGCAATATAGATATAAAATAACACACCCTCTAACATGTGACAACAGGAACAGGATGTCCTGGCCAGATGCCCATATTGACACAGGGCCATGAATAAAAAATGTTGACCCGTGCCGCCTACTTTATTCTCTCTCACCATCTCACCTCATACTGTATTGGAGCAGCAGCAGCTGACTGCCCAGTTCAACATCAGTTCACCGTTTCACCTCATACTGTATTGGAGCTGCAGCAGCTGACTGCCCGGTTCAACATCTGTTCACCGTTTCACCTCATACTGTATTGGAGCAGCAGCAGCTGACTTGATCGTTGATGCTAATCATCATGTTTTGAATCTGAGAGTAAATAGAGCCGACAACAACTCTAAAAATGAAGAGTTCAACTGGAGTTGTTTTCAGATCCCCTAAGAACCGTAGGGTACGTTCGTCTATACTGTAACGACGTTCGTCTGTAGAAGGAGAAGCGGACCAAAAAGCAGCGTGGTGGTCACTCATGTTCTTTAATGGAAAACTGAACGATACATGAAATAACTTAAATCTACAAAACAACAAACAGAACGTGAAAACCTATAAAGCCTATCCTGTGACAACAAACACAGAGACAGGAACAATCACCCACAAACACACAGTGAAACCCAGGCTACCTAAGTATGATTCTCAATCAGAGACAACTAATGACACCTGCCTCTGATTGAGAACCATACTAGGCCGAAACATAGAAATTCCCAAATCATAGAAAAACAAACATAGACTGCCCACCCAACTCACGCCCTGACCATACAAACTACATACAAAACAAAGGAAATAGAGGTCAGAACGTGACATATACAGTGGGGCAAAAAAGTATTTAGTCAGCCACCAATTGTGCAAGTTCTCCCACTTAAAAAGACGAGAGAGGTCTGTAATTTTCATCATAGGTACACTTCAACTATGATAGACAAAATGAGAAATAAAATCCAGAAAATCACATTGTAGGTTTTTTAATGAATTTATTTAATTTAAGTATTTGGTCACCTACAAACAAGCAAGATTTCTGGCTCTCACAGACCTGTAACTTCTTCTTTTAGAGGCTCCTCTGTCCTCCACTCGTTACCTGTATTAATGGCACCTGTTTGAACTTGTTATCAGTATAAAAGACACCTGTCCACAACCTCAAACAGTCACACTCCAAACTCCACTATGGCCAAGACCAAAGAGCTGTCAAAGGACACCAGAAACAAAATTGTAGACCTGCACCAGGCTGGGAAGACTGAATCGCAGCTTGGTTTGAAGAAATCAACTGTGGGAGCAATTATTAGGAAATGGAAGACATACAAGACCACTGATAATCTCCCTCGATCTGGGGCTCTGAGAATGTCATATGTTCAGATGAAACTTAAATATAACTTTTTGGTAAAAACTCAACTCGTCGTGTTTGGAGGACAAAGAATGATGAGTTGCATCAAAAGAACACCATACCTACTGTGAAGCATGGTGGTGGAAACATCATGCTTTGGGGCTGTTTTTCTGCAAAGGGACCAGGACGACTGATCCATGTAAAGGAAAGAATGAATGGGGCCATGTATCGTGAGATTTTGAGTGAAAACCTCCTTTCATCAGCAAGGGCATTGAAGATGAAACGTGGCTGGGTTTTTCAGCATGACAATGATCCCAAACACATGGCCCGGGCAACGAAGGAGTGGCTTCGTAAGAAGCATTTCAAGGTCCTGGAGTGGCCTAGCCAGTCTCCAGATCTCAACCCCATAGAAAATCTTTGAAAGTCCGTGTTGCCCAGCAACAGCTCCAAAACATCACTGCTCTAGAGGAGATCTGCATGGAGGAATGGGCCAAAATACCAGCAACAGTGTGTGAAAACCTTGTGAAGACTTACAGAAAATGTTTGACCTCTGTCATTGCCAACAAAGGGTATATAACAAAGTATTGAGATAAACTTTTGTTATTGACCAAAAACTTATTTTCCACCATAATTTGCAAATAAATCCATAAAAAATCCTACAATGTGATTTTCTAGATTTTTTTCCCTCATTTTGTCTGTCATGGTTGAAGTGTACCTATGATGAAAATTACAGGCCTCTCTCATCTTTTTAAGTGGGAGAACTTGCACAATTGGTGGCTGACTAAATACTTTTTTTGCCCCACTGTACATGATGTATTGTAACACCATGTAGGAGCAGTATAGACCTAGTCTGTTCATTATATACATCTACATGATGTATTGTTACGCCATGTAGGAGCAGTATAGATCTACAGTCGCTGGCTACATATTTAGAATTGACCTAATGAAACTACCTTAAATGTGCTGTAGTAAAAAAATAATATTCGCACTAATCAATCAACACATTCAGGTCTTTGTATGTCTCAATATAATATTATTATTTAATTAAATCCATTTAAAATAATCTTTGTCTGAAAATAAAATATGATCCTCAACTGCATTTCCCTTCCAGTCAGCACACGACGACGTGTGTCTTTCAGGCGACGCTGCCAGTGTGACGTATAATCTAGTGGACGGTTCTTCAGAAACAGCTGGTCAACCACCTCGGTAGCTTGCTAGCCAACATAGCCGAAAGATTCAAGCTATTTACACGCTTTCGGTGTATATTAGCTACTGTGTTTTAGACACACTTCTGTCGTATCTACTTGTTAACCTATTTAATTTAATATTACGTTATTTTGTGTTAGTCAGCTATAGTAGCTGGCTGGTTAAGTTAGCATTAGCCTAGTCGCTAATGAAAGCTAACATCCCGAACATGAGCTCCCTAAACTACTCTCCTCCTGTTAAAGAAGAGGAGGTCTGCTGGACGGAGAAAGAAGCTCTGGGGCTGAACATTGTCGTGAAAGAGGAGAAGGAAGAGGAGGATGTTACAGTTAAACAAGAAGTAGAAGGTGAGGCTGTTACAGTGAAAGAAGAGGAAGACGCGTTCAGAGTGAAAGAGGAGGAGGATGTTACAGTGAAAGAAGAGGATGCAGTTTTTGAAGTGGAAGGAGAGGAGACAGGTCAGAGTAACACCAGTAAATACTAATATTTGTACACAAACGTTGTTTTAAAGCAGCAATGGTTTTTGTTTTGCATACATTTTAAAGTGAAAAATCAGAGTCTTGTGTCCATTACTGTTGAATTGCCCAGCTAACTATACTGAACAAAAATATAAATGCAACAATTTCAAAGATTTTACTGATTTACGGTTCATAGAAGTCAATTGAAATAAATAAATTAGGCCCCAATCTATAGATTTAATAACTGGGCAGGTGCGCTGCCATAGGCCCACCCACTGGGGAGCCAGGCCCAGCCAATCGGAATGAGTTTTTCCCCACAAAAGGGCATTATTACAGACAGAAATACTCTTCAGCACATTACCACATGACTTCTTACTTACATTCCTTGTTTTACAAACATTGCCAAGCTGCTTATTTGTTTTCTTGTTGTTGTGTTTTTTGGTGTAATCAGTCATGGCAAAAAAATATTTGGGCTGGTAAAAAAATCTGTGGCATGTATATTCTTTCATCTTCCTACTGACCAGTGACTGGTATATTCTTTCATCTGCCTGCTACAGTGGCTGGTATATTCTTTCATCTGCCTGCTGGTGGACCACAATCAAACTAAAACAAGACTTAGAAGACATTTGTCAAAGTTTGTAAAAACATTGAAACATTCACTACATTGACTGTCTGACTTTGTCGTTCACACAGGAGAGAGATGTGACCATCGTGGATCCTCTTGGGAGCCTCAACAACATCATGATGCTGACGAGGCAGAGAAGAGTCTCTCCAGATCAGAACACCTCAAGAAACACCATCAGAGACCCACAGGAAGGAAACCTCACTGCTGCTCTGACTGTGGGAAACATTGCAAATCTTCATCAAAACTAAAAATACACCAGCGAGTACACACAGGAGAGAAGCCTTATAGCTGTGATCAGTGTGGCAAGAGTTTTACTCAGTCAAGTAGCCTGGTATCACACAAGAGAACACACACAGGAGAGAAGCCTTATAGCTGTGATCAGTGTGGCAAGAGTTTTACTCAGTCAAGTAGCCTGGTATCACACCAGAGAACACACACAGGAGAGCAGCCATATAGCTGTGATCATTGTGGCAAGGGTTTTACTCTGTCAACCAACCTGGTATCACACCAGAGAATACACACAGGACATCAGCCATATAGCTGTGATGTATGTGCAGATAGTTTTACTACGTCAAGCCAGCTGGTAGTACACCAGCGAGTACACACAGGAGAGAAACCTTATAGCTGTAATCAGTGTGGGAAGAGTTTTACTCAGTCAAACAGCCTGAAATCACACCAGAGAACACACACGGGAGAGAAACCTTATAGCTGTGATCAATGTGACAAAAGATACTCTCATTCAAGTAGTCTGATTAAACATCAGAAAATACATGCAGGAGATCCACAGAGTGTGGAATGATCTGCAACACCAGACCTGGGTAGTAGAACACAGAGTGTGGAATGACCTCCAACAACAGATTGATACAGTTGAAGTCGGAGGTTTACATACACCTTAGCCAAATACATTTAAACTCAGTGTTTCACAATTCCTGACATTTAATCATAGTAAAAATTCCCTGTCTTAGGTCAGTTAGCTTCCCACAATAAGTTTTGGCCCATTCCTCCTGACAGAGCTGGTGTAACTGAGTCAGGTTCATAGGCCTCCTTGCTCAAACACACATTTGAATTTATTTCACCTTTATTTAACCAGGTAGGCTAGTTGAGAACAAGTTCTCATTTGCAACTGCGACCTGGCCAAGTTATAAGCAATTCGACACATACAACAACACGTAGTTACACATGGAATAAACAAAACATACAGTTAATAATACAGTAGAACAAAATAAAATAATAAGTCTAGATACAGTGAGTGCAAATGAGGTAAGATAAGGGAGTTAAGGCAATAAATAGGCCATGGTAGCAAAGTAATTACAATTGAGCAATTAAACACTGGAATGGTAGATGTGCAGAAGATGAATGTGCAAGTAGAGATACTGGGGTGCAAAGGAGCAAGATAAATAAATAAATACTGTATGGTGATGAGGTAGATAGATGGGCTGTTTACAGATGGGCAATGTACAGGTGCAGTGTTCTGTGAGCTGCTCTTTACACATTTTCTACGGGATTGAGGTCAGGGCTTTGTGATGACCACTCCAATACCTTGACTTTGTTGTCCTTAAGCAAATTTTGCCACAACTTTGGATGTATGCTTGGGGTCACTGTCCTTTTGGAAGACCCATTTGCGACCAAGCTTTAACTTCCTGACTTATCTCTTAAGATGTTGCTTCAAAATATCCACATCATTTTCCTCCTCATGATGCCATCTATTTTGTGAAGTGCACCAGTCCCTCCTGCAGCAAAGCACCCCCACAACATAATGCTGCTACCCCCATGCTTTATGGTTGGGTTGGTGTTCTTCGGCTTGATAGTTTCCCCTTTTTCCTCCACACATAACGATGGTCATTATGGCCAAACAGTTATATTTTTGTGTCATCAGACCAAAGGACATTTCTCCAAAAAGTATGATCTTTGTCCCCATGTGCAGTTGCAAACTGTAGTCTGGCTTTTTTTATGGTGGTTTTGGAGCCGTGGCTTCTTCCTTGCTGAGCGGCCTTTCAAGTTATGTCGATATAGGACTCGTTTTACTGTGGATATAGATACTTTTGTACCCGTTTCCTCCAGCATCCTCACAAGGTCCTTTGCTGTTGTTCTGGGATTGATTTGCACTTTTCGCACCAAGTACATTCATCTCTAGGAGACAGAACACGTCTCCTTCCTGAGCAGTATGACGGCTGCGTGGTCCCATAGTGTTTACATGTGCATACTATTGTTTGTACAGATGAACGTGGTACCTTCAGGCGTTTGGAAATTGCTCCCAAGGATGAACCAGACTTGTGGAGGTCTACAAAAAAAAATCTGAGGTTTTGGCTGATTTCTTTTGATTTTCTCATGGTGTCAAGCAAAGAGGCACTGAGCTTGATGGTAGGCCTTGAAATACATCCATGGGTACACCTCCAATTGACTCAAATGATGTCAATTAGCCTATCAGAAGCTTCTAAAGCCATGACAACATTTTCTGGAATTTTTCAAGCTGTTTAAAGGCACAGTGAATTTAGTGTATGTAGACTTCTGACCCACTGGAATTGTGATACAGTGAAATTGTATACAGTAAACAATTGTTGGAAAAAATACTTGTCACGCACAAAGTAGATGCCCCAACCGACTTGCCAAAACTATAGTTTGATAACAATAAATGTTTGTTGGTTGACAAATTAGTTTTAATGACTCCATCCTAAGTGTATGTAAACTTCCGACTTCAACTGTACATCTACATGATGTATTGTTACACCATGTAGGAGCAGTATAGACCTAGTCTGTTCATTATATACATCTACATGATGTATTGTTACACCATGTAGGAGCAGTATAGACCTAGTCTGTTCATTATATACATCTACATGATGTATTGTTACACCGTGTAGGAGCAGTATGGACCTAGTCTGTTCATTATATACATCTACATGATGTATTGTTACACCATGTAGGAGCAGTATAGACCTAGTCTGTTCATTATATACATCTACATGATGTATTGTTACACCGTGTAGGAGCAGTATGGACCTAGTCTGTTCATTATATACATCTACATGATGTATTGTTACACCAAAAAAAAAGGGAAATTATATTATTTTATACTAATACAATTGCTCATAGAAAGATTTAGTTTAACATGTAATTCTCAAAGGCAGGGGTCTGAATTATTGTCTCCCATGTTTTCAATACTCCAGCACCCTCCCCTTGGGAGGATAATGACACTCAAATGTTTTATGAGATTAGAGAACACATTGGGTGGGATCTTAGACCATTCCTCCATACAGAATCTCTCCAGGTCCTTAATTTATTTTGTCTGCGCTTGTGGACTGTCGTGTTTAATTCAAACCACAGGTTTTCAATGGAGTTCAAGTCCGAAGACTGAGATAGCCATTGAAAATGTTGATTTTGTGCCTAATTAACCATTTCTTTGTGGATGTTGATGTGTCTTGTTGGAAGATCCACTTATGGCCAAGTTTCAGCCTCCTAGCAGAGGAAACCAGGTTTTGGGCTAAAATATCATGGTAGTGGGTAAAGTTTATTTAGTTAGTTATTTTATACAGTACTTTTTGCTCATCTTTATCAAGGGTATCAATAACTATGTGCTTATTTTGATATCTAGTTATTTGACTTAATCAGAAATACAGATGTGGAGTAGATGTAGAGTTTGTTTTTGAAATTCTCATACAAAAATCTGAACTAATCAAACAACACTTGTTGCTCTTTGTACGTGTTGACATAATATTATTATTTAATGGAGAGGGAAAAAACGTTTCCCTAAACTGCTTTATAATATTATAATTCAATGAAGAAGAAGAAAAGTTTTCCCTCCTCAACTGCGTCCCTCCTCAACTGCGTTTCCTCCCTCCAGACAGCAGATGGCGATATGTGTCTTTCAGGCAATGTTTCTAGTGTGATGTATAATCTAGTGGACGGAACGCTTCTTCAACAACTGCAGCCACCTCGGTAGCTCGCTAGACAACCAAGTCGGAACATTCAAGTTCTTTAGACAATTCCGTGGTTTATTTGCCACTATGATTTAAGCATACCTATGTGGAAACAACTAGCTACCCCATTTAATTGAATATTTACCTAAGTCAACTAGCTGGCTGGTTAAGTTAGCACTATTCTAGTCGCTAATGCTAACTAGCTATTATCCCCGACAATGAGCTCACTAAGTTTATCTCCTTCTGCTGAAGAAGAGGAGGTCTGCTGGACGGAGAAAGAAGTTCTCATGAAAGAGGAGGAGGAAGAGGAGGCTGTTACAATACAGATACAAGTAGAGGGTGAGGCTGTTACAGTGAAAGAAGAAGAGAAAGACGCCTTCAGAGTGAAAGAGGAGGAGGATGTTACTGTGAAAGAAGAGGAAGATTCGGTTTTTGGAGTGGAGGATGAAGTGAAAGAAGAGGAAGACGTTTTAGGAATGAAGGATGAGGAGGGGGAGATTACTGTCACATTAGAGGAGGATGAAGAAGAGAAGACTGGAGAACTGATTAACACCAGTAAATACAGTGAGTACTATCTTATAAAATAGGGACATTGATCTGATAAACACCAGTGAGTACCATCTTAACAGGGACACAAACTCTGCTGTTGTTGAACTAATGTGTCATTTTTAAAAGGGCATTCTACACTTGAATATGCTTTTGTACTGTCAGAATTGTTCATGACGTCCTCCAGTGACTTTTTAAAAACTTTGCTGTTGAAAAGTGATATATAAATACAGTAAAGTATAAACACACTAAAGGGAAACGAATAAATGTTTTGAGCAAAATAGTGTTCTTTTTTTAGACAACTGCAAACTAGAAGGAGTGAGTGATGTCATAGTAAGGCCTTCAAGGAGTTGGCTTGATGGGAAGTCGTGATGTCATCCAATAGGCGACTGATCTTCATGTGAATATTTATTATTCTTTTCAAAATCCTTAATGTTCTGTCAAGTTGGTTGTTGATCATTGCTAGAAAGCCATTTTCAAGTCTTGCCATGGACTTTCAAGACGATTTAAGTCCAAACTGTAACTAGGCCATTCGGGAACATTCAATGTCATCTTGGCAAGCTCCTCCAGTGTAGATTTGGCCTTGTGGTTTAGGTTATTGTCCTGTTCGTACAGCTTTTTGTTTTCAGATCTCTGAAATTCACATTTAGTGGCTCCTTATATTACGCTGGGAAAACAGTTTTCATGGGCACAGATCCTAAATCATTTCAGAGTTCGCACTATTCAATGGTTCTAACCGAGAGTCACCTTAACACCCAAATGGATACTGTCATTTACAAATAATACATTTTCTTCACATTTTCAAACAGTTCATTTATATTTTCCAACAGGGCTATACATTTGGGTGAGTTTTTTTTCTCACCTGAGTAGCCTCGTTTCACTGCCAAAAATAAAATTAAACCATCTAGTGTTCAGCGAAATAGCAACACAATGTCAAATACAGGTAGCCTAGTCAAATAATTAACATCCAATCACATTAACCGTTACTCTCTCACGTGAATTCCATTAACGGTCCGTATGTAGCCAAACGTAGCTGCTCCTCATATTGGTATCTGTACTGATGGCGCAGGGAGACATAGTAGAGTGGTAATGCGCGTGCAAGCAATTGACGCCACTTGGGTACACTGCAGCATCCACCGACAGGCTCTTGCTGGAAAAAGTTTGCAATGATATGGGCAGCAACCATGTAACGCTTTTACAACATACAGAAGTGCTCTGGTTGTCAAGGGGCAAAGTATTGACACCTTTTTTGTTTTAATTGAGAGTCGAGCTTAAAGTTTTCTTTAGTGATCATCATTTTCACTTGTCTGACCGCTTGCATGATGACGAGTTTCTCACACGACTGGCCCATCTGGGTGATGTTTTTTCTCGCCTGAATGATCTGAATCTAGGATTACAGGGACTCTCCACAACTATATTCGATTTGCGGGATAAAAATGAGGCTATGATTAAGAAGTAGGAGCTCTTCTCTTCACTTTAGTATTGCCAGTGTAAAGGTATAGCTTCCGACCCTCTCCTCGCTCCTACCTGGGCTTGAACCAGGAACACATCGACAACAGCCACCCTCGAAGCAGCATTACCCATATAGAGCAAGGGGAACAACTACTCCAAGTCTCAGAGCGAGTGACGTTTGAAACGCTATTAGCGCGCACCCCGCTAACTAGCTAGCCATTTCACATTGGTTACACCAGACTAATCTCGGGAGTTGATAGGCTTGAAGTCATAAACAGCGCAATGCTTGAAGCATTGCGAAGAGCTAATGGCAAAACGCACAGAATTGCTGTTTGAATGAATGCTTACGAGCCTGCTACCATCGCTCAGTCAGACTGCTCTATCAAATCATAGACTTAATTATAATATAATAACACACAGAAATGCGAGCCTTAGGTCATTAATATGGTCCAATCCGGAAACTATGATCTCGAAAACAAAACTTATATTCTTTCAGTGAAATACGAAATCGTTCCGTATTTTATCTAACAGGTGGCATCCATAAGTCTAAATGTTCCTGTATATTGCACAACCTTCAATGTTATAATTATGTAAAATTCTGGCAAATTAGTTCGCAATGAGCCAGGTGGCCCAAACTGCTGCATATACCCTGACTCTGTTGCAAGAGAAGTGACACAATTTTCCTAGTTAAAATAAATTAATGTTAGCAGGCAATATGAACTAAATATGCAGGTTTAAAAATATATATTTGTGTATTGATTTTTAAGAAAGGCTTTGATGTTTATTTTTTTTATTTTTTTACCTTTATTTAACTAGGCAAGTCAGTTAAGAACAAATTCTTATTTTCCATGACGGCCTAGGAACAGTGGGTTAACTGCCTTGTTCAGGGGCAGACTGTGTGTGGAAAATGATTTAAGACTGGGACTCTCCAATACAACCCAAAATTGCAGGGTTATGTGCATCCTTTCAAGCACACCCATCTCATTAACCTGTGGTGAGTTATTCACAATTTTCATTTAACAAATAAGATTTTGTTTGTAAGATGGTTAAATAAAGAGCAAAATTATTGATTTATATTATTTTTTGTGCCCTGGTCCTCTGTCAATTTCCAACAGCCGGGTTGTGACGAACTTATGTTTAATAAATGTATTGTATAGTGTGTGTGTGTGGCAGGCTAACAATAATGGCAAAAAACAACACTTGAGAGTGCGCTGACCCTGGAGCAAGAGGGGGTACGCAGCTGGACGTTTCCTCATTAGCATGGAGGAGTTTCTCCAACCAAATTGCCCTCGTTCCACAATTTTAACAAGCACAGAAAGGGGTCTATATTGGAGACCAAAAGTAATCTGGCACACTGCTTAGAGTTTCACCAACTAACTTATTTCTAGCCTACAATCATCGATGTTACTACTAATGTGAAAACAAGACAAAATATGACTATTGTTGCTCACTTGACTGTCTTAAGACAATTGTCAAATAATTTAACCGATGTCAATTGTTGTACAACTACATGGGTACGCTCTGGGCATCACCGTTTACCTCAAATAAACAGCTGATTTCTGCTGTTGTGGGCCTTTAACCATCTGAATGACTTTGTCATTCACACAGGAGAGAGACGGGACTATAGTGGATCCTCTGGGGAGCCTCAACAACAACATGATGCTGACGAGGCAGGGAAAAGTCTCTCCAGATCAGAACTCCTCAAGAAACACCAGCAAAGACCCACACGGAAGAAATCAAACTGCTGCTCTGACTGTGGGAAACATTGCAAATCTTCATCAGAACTTAAAATACACCAGCGAGTACACACAGGAGAGAAATCATATAGCTGTAATAAATGTGGGAAGAGTATTACTCCGTCAAGTAGCCTGGTATCACACCAGAGAACACACACAGGAGAGAAATCTTATAGCTGTGATCAGTGTGGCAACAGTTTTACTAATTCAAGAAACCTGCTATCACACCAGAGAACACACACAGGAGAGCACCATTATAGCTGTGAGCAATGTGGAAAAAACTTTTCTCGGATAGGACACCTTAAAGGACACCAGAGAACACACACAGGAGAGAAACCTTATAGCTGTGATCAATGTGGCAAGAGTTTTACTAAGTCAAACAACCTGGTATCACACCAGAGAACACACACAGGAGAGCAGCCATATAGCTGTAAGCAATGTGGGAGGAGTTTTTCTCAGTCAAACAGCCTGGATAGACACCAGAGAACACACACAGGAGAGAAGCCTTATAGCTGTAATCAGTGTGGGAAGAGTTTTACTCAGTCAAGCAACCTGGTATCACACCAGAGAACACACACAGGAGAGCAGTCATATAGCTGAGAGCAATGTGACGAGATACTCTCATTCAAGTGGTCTGATTAAACATCAGAAAATACATGCAGGAGATCCACAGAGTGTGGAATGATCTCCAACACCAGACCTATATAAATCAAATCACATTTTATTTGTCACATACACTTGTTTAGCAGATGTTATTGCGGTTGTAGCAAAATGCTTGTGTTTCTAGCTCCAACAGTCCAGTAATATAAGTACTTTCTAACAATACACACAATCTAAAGGAATGTAATTAAGAATATATAAATATTTGGATGAGTGATGTCAGAGCAATATAGACTAAGATACAGTAGAATAGGATAGAATACAGTATATACATATGAGATGAGTAATGCATAGACAGATACAGTAGAATAGGATATAATACAGTATATACATACCAGATGTGTAAACATTATTAAAGTGACCAGTGTTCCATTCCTTAAAGTGGCCAATGATTTCAAGTCTGTGTATGTAGGCAGCAGCCTCTCTGCGTTAGTGATGGCTATTTAACAGTCTGATGGCCTTGAGATTGATAAACATATTCTGTCTCTCGTTCCCAGCTTTGATGCACCTGTACTGACCTCGCCTTCTGAATGATAGTGGGGTGAACAGGCAGTGGCTCGGGTAATAACAAAGAACAAATGTGTGTGCCTGAGGGGAAATTAACTTTTATACAGCCAAAAGGGGTGAGAAATTACACCAATATCAGTGGACAATTTGCACTAATGTAAATTAACATAGATGATGGAACATATTCCCTTTTCGCTGACGTGATGAACCGCTAAGGGAACATAGGTATTTCCCATCTAAACCATGTGTGACCTCTCACCTCTCTGGCTGTAGAAGTGTTCTTCCTAACCAATCCCTCAACAGCTCTCTGACTGAGCTCCACCCCCACTCGGTCTTCAGAGGAGAGGAAGGCTAAGGAGGGATGGAAGGATGAATGGATCAGTCAGTCAAAGTGTAGAGCTGCTGTTTATGCTGTCTGACAAAATCACTATTTTAGTAGTTCATTAAAGTAAATAAGGCTTTATGACTGCTGAATACCAACGATCAATCACTTAGATCATGTATTTTCAGGTCGGGATGCATCCTTGGGATGTCCCTAGGAGTTGACATTTAAAATGGTTACGGTCGGGTTTAGGGTAGAGATGTCCCAAGGATCCCAGATAGCATTGACCATCGTGCATTCTTCTGGCTCTTACATACAGTGGGGCAAAAAAAGTATTTAGTCAGCCACCAATTGTGCAAGTTCTCCCACTTAAAAAGATGAGAGAGGCCTGTAATTTTCATCATAGGTACACTTAAACTATGACAGACAAAATGAGAAAAAAATCTAGAAAATCACATTGTAGGATTTTTAATGAATTTATTTGCAAATGATGGTGGAAAATAAGTATTTGGTCACCTACAAACAAGCAAGATTTCTGGCTCTCACAGACCTGTAACTTCTTCTTTAAGAGTCTCCTCTGTCCTCCACTCGTTACCTGTATTAATGGCACCTGTTTGAACTTGTTATCAGTATAAAAGACACCTGTCCACAACCTCAAACAGTCACACTCCAAACTCCACTATGGCCAAGACCAAAGAGCTGTCAAAGGACACCAGAAACAAAATTATAGACCTGCACCAGGCTGGGAAGACTGAATCTGCAATAGGTAAGCAGCTTGGTTTGAAGAAATCAACTGTGGGAGCAATTATTAGGAAATGGAAGATATACAAGACCACTGATAATCTCCCTCGATCTGGGGCTCCACGCAAGATCTCACCCCGTGGGGTCAAAATGATCACAAGAACGGTGAGCAAAAATCCCAGAACCACACGAGGGGACCTAGTGAATGACCTGCAGAGACCTGGGACCAAAGTAACAAAGCCTACCATCAGTAACACACTATGCTGCCAGGGACTCAAATCCTGCAGTGCCAGACATGTCCCCCTGCTTAAGCGAGTACATGTCCAGGCTCGTCTGAAGTTTGCTAGAGAGCATTTGGATGATCCAGAAGAAGATTGGGAGAATGTCATATGGTCAGATGAAACCAAAATATAACTTTTTGGTAAAAACTCAACTTGTCGTGTTTGGAGGACAAAGAATGCTGAGCTGCATCCAGAGAACACCATACCTACTGTGAAGCATGGGGGTGGAAACATCATGCTTTGGGAAAGAGGAAAGGAAAGAATGAATGGGGCCATGTATCGTGAGATTTTGAAGGAAAACCTCCTTCCATCAGCAAGGGCATTGAAGATGAAACGTGGCTGGGTCTTTCAGCATGACAATGATCCCAAACACACCGCCCGGGCAACGAAGGAGTGGCTTCTTAAGAAGCATTTCAAGGTCCTGGAGTGGCCTAGCCAGTCTCCAGATCTCAACCCCATAGAAAATCTTTGGAGGGAGTTGAAAGTCTGTGTTGCTCAGCAACAGCCCCAAAACATCACTGCTCTAGAGGAGATCTGCATGGAGGAATGGGCCAAAATACCAGCAACAGTGTGTGAAAACCTTGAAGACTTACAGAAAACGTTTGACCTCTGTCATTGCCAACAAAGGGTTGGCCCAAAGTATTGAGAAACTTTTGTTATTGACCAAAAACTTATTTTCCACCAAAATTTGCAAATAAATTCATTAAAAATCCTACTGTGATTTTCTGGATTTTTTTTCTCATTTTGTCTGTCATAGTTGAAGTGTACCTATGATGAAAATTACAGGCCTCTCTCATCTTTTTAAGTGAGAGAACTTGCACAATTGGTTGCTGACTATATACTTTTTTGCCCCACTGTAGCAGTTGTAAAATAAATAGACAAGACAAGTAGACACGCAGTGCATTATGGTCACTGTAGTTTTTTAAAAAAGCATCTAATTATGCCAATCTGTGTGTGGGGTTGTTAGAGAAGAATGTGATTGACAGCCCTAACACTCCACTCTGGCACCTCATCCGGCTCTGAAAAAGGTTTCATTGATGACGTGTTCCTTCTATTCCAGGGCACAGCAGAGGAACTTCCTCGATTACACTCCTTCATCAATACAGTGAACACATGAAATTCACCCTCACCTTTGATGCACATGAAACAAGTTATCTGGACATTAAGAGGGAGGGAGTGGCTTCAGCAGAGACCTATACAGGAAGCAGACGGACAGGAATTCGCTGTTACACCGAGACAGCTTCCACCCTATACCCCTAAAAAAGATCATCCCCATCAGCCAATACAGTCGCATACACAGGATTTGTAGTACACAGAGTGACCATGACAAAACATGCTGACTGTCTGGATGAGTGTTTCAGACAGCGGGGTTACCCAGAGGAATGGCTGGATGAGTGTTTCAGACAGCGGGGTTACCCAGAGGAATTGCAGGATGAGTGTTTCAGACAGCGGGGTTACCCAGAGGAATGGCAGGATGAGTGTTTCAGACAGCGGGGTACCCAGAGGAATGGCTGGATGATTGTTTCAGACAGCGGGGTTACCCAGAGGAATGGCTGGATGAGTGTTTCAGACAGCGGGGTTACCTAGAGGAATGGCTGGATGAGTGTTTCAGACAGCGGGGTTACCCAGAGGAATGGCTGGATGAGTGTTACAGACAGCGGGGTTACCCAGAGGAATGGCTGGATGAGTGTTACAGACAGCGGGGTTACCCAGAGGAATGGCAGGATGAGTGTTACAGACAGCGGGGTTACCCAGAGGAATGGCTGGATGAGTGTTTCAGACAGCGGGGTTACCCAGAGGAATGGCTGGATGAGTGTTACAGACAGTGGGGTTACCCAGAGGAATGGCTGGATGAGTGTTTCAGACAGTGGGGTTAACCAGAGGAATGGCTGGATGAGCGTTACAGACAGCGGGGTTACCCAGAGTAAAGGCTGGATGAGTGTTTCAGACAGCGGGGTTACCCAGAGGAATGGCTGGATGAGTGTTACAGACAGCGGGGTTACCCAGAGGAATGTCTGGATGAGTGTTACAGACAGCGGGGTTACCCAGAGGAATGGCTGGATGAGTGTTTCAGACAGCGGGGTTACCCAGAGGAATGGCTGGATGAGTGTTTCAGACAGCGGGGTTACCCAGAGGAATGGCTAGATGAGTGTTTCAGACAGTGGGGTTACCCAGAGGAATGGCTGGATGAGTGTTTCAGACAGTGGGGTTACCCAGAGGAATGGCTGGATGAGTGTTTCAGACAGCGGGGTTACCCAGAGGAATGGCTGGATGAGTGTTTCAGACAGCTGGGTTACCCAGAGGAATTGCAGGATGAGTGTTTCAGACAGCGGGGTTACCCAGAGGAATGGCAGGATGAGTGTTTCAGACAGCGGGGTACCCAGAGGAATGGCTGGATGATTGTTTCAGACAGCGGGGTTACCCAGAGGAATGGCTGGATGAGTGTTTCAGACAGCGGGGTTACCTAGAGGAATGGCTGGATGAGTGTTTCAGACAGCGGGGTTACCCAGAGGAATGGCTGGATGAGTGTTACATACAGCGGGGTTACCCAGAGGAATGGCTGGATGAGTGTTACAGACAGCGGGGTTACCCAGAGGGATGGCTGGATGAGTGTTTCAGACAGCGTCGTTACCCAGAGTAAAGGCTGGATGAGTGTTTCAGACAGCGGGGTTACCCAGAGGAATGTCTGGATGAGTGTTTCAGACAGTGGGGTTACCCAGAGAAATGGCTGGATGAGCGTTACAGACAGCGGGGTTACCCAGAGGAATGGCTGGATGAGCGTTACAGAGAGCATGGTTACCCAGAGTAACGGCTGGATGAGTGTTTCAGACAGCGGGGTTACCCAGAGGGATGGCTGGATGAGTGTTTCAGACAGCGGGGTTACCCAGAGTAACGGCTGGATGAGTGTTTCAGACAGCGGGGTTACCCAGAGGAATGGCTGCATGACGCAAGGGATCATTATAAAAATACAGTGGCTGAAAAAGTACCCAATTGTCATACTTGAGAAAGAAAACATTTAAAATGTCATTTTAATTTTGTAAATTTTAAAGAAAAACACAACTGTTTGTACTCATAGGTAACCAAATCGTGGCTACAACTAAATTGCTAAGTCTCCTCTTAGAGCCAGGCGAGACGCTAGCGTCTCACCTGGCCAACAGGAAATGGAAATGCGCAACGCCAAATGCTAATAGTACTCGATAAAACACACATGCAGGGTACTGAATTAAAGCTCACTCGTTGTGAATCTAGCCAACATGACAGATTTTTAAAATGCTTTTCGGCGAAAGCATGAGAAGCTATTATCTGATAGCATGCAACCCCCCGAAATACCTGAAGGGGACGTAAACAAAAGAATTAGCGTAGCCGGCGCTACACAAAACGCAGAAATAAAATATAAAACATTCATTACCTTTGACGAGCTTCTTTGTTGGCACTCCTATATGTCCCATAAACATCACAATTGGGTATTTTTTTCGATTAAATCCGTCCATGTATACCCAAAATGTCCATTTATATAGCCCGTCTGATCCAGGAAAAAAATGCTTTCCAAAACGCAACGTCATTTTTTTAAATTAAAAAAGTTGCCTATAAACTTTGACAAAACACTTCAAACTACTTTTGTAACCCAACTTTAGGTATTTGTAAACGTTAATAATCGATCAAATTGATCAGGGGCGATCTGTATTCAATAGCAGCTACTCTTGAAATCATGGTCCATTGTCTCTCTCCCATAAGCTTCCTCCTGTGTACTGGATGACAGGAAGTGCCTATTTCTCATTTCACCAAGGATTAATTCCAACTCAATTGCCAGTACTGGCGACATCATGTGGAAGCTGTAGGAACTGTAAACTGGCCGCTATCTATTTTCTCTTGCCATAGACAATTCAGAGACTGGCGGATTAATACTTTTTTTTTTTTTGTGACCAGGTTTTTCTTGGGATTTTGCCTGCTGTTCACGTTCTGTTATAGTCACAGACATGATTTAACCAGTTTTAGAAACTTCAGAGTGGTTTCTATCCACACATACTAATCATATGCATATACTATATTCCTGGCATGAGTAGCAGGACGTTGAAATGTTGCGCGATTTTTAACAAAATGTTGACAAAATTCAAGAGAGCCACACTGTGTTGTTACACTGGTGAGTAAAAACTCATGCTTCCTACCCTTTAACTTGTTGTCTGAAGATAAAATATAAATTTTACTCAACTGTGTCCAGTCAGCAGATGGACTAGATGCCGCTTAGGCCGCCAGTTGTGACTCCTTCAAGAATTCAGCAGAGCAAGTTTGTATGAAGGTCTGGTTATTAAATGGGTTCATAGTTTTAGAGGAAATTGAACTATCTATTGACAAACTTTGCTGCCCTGTTTCCAGTTGTCCACATGGCTGGGAGAACCTCTTCAAGTAAGTAAATACATTTTGAAAATGTAAAAAAAAATCTGTATTATTAGCTAACTAGCTACAGTGCAGGCTAACTCAAATGAGCTGCTAAATGAGCTATCTAACCAACTTCACATTCTGTATAGATAGATAGCTAGCTAAGTGAATTAAATATCACCATCAACCTAGCTTCATATTAGCCATCTTGTATTTATCACTGTAAAAAAACAAACTCCAAATGTAGTTAGCTAACAGCCATGGAGGGTGAAAGGATAGCAGCCAGTGAGAGAGGAGGTTATTCTGGAAAGGGCAGGAACTTTTGTGTTGTTCCTGTCCCTAGAAGTGAGGATGGAGATAATACTAACATAATATTCAGTGTGGTGCAATTTGACTACAATGAAGTCTGTTTCTTGTGAGGTTTTCTGTCCTCAGATAAAGAGCTCTATGAAAGCCAGTCTACATACAGTATGAAGAGGTCCCAATGAACAGCAGTGGTCCTCAGTCCTGGGGACTCAAGAGGGGCACATTTTTGTTTTTGCCTTCAAACTGCACAGCTGATTCAAATGATCAACTCATCATCAAGGTTCAAGTGGTATTTCTGTATTCATTTGTGATACCATCCTTGATATTATCATGTTATTGTCACATGCTACACATGCACATATGTGTGCCCATGCATCTATCAATCCAATGTTATCATGATTTGTTATCAGGGAGATTATACTTTAGGATTCCACAATGAACTGGTGATGTAAAAGTCTAATAATTACATTGTCTTCCATATTCCTACAGATACCTTGTAACTGGAGATTCCTTCAAAACGATTGCCTACGGTTACCAGGTAGGGCACTGGAAGGTTGGGTGACCATGGTCATCTGGGACTGCCTCCTGGAGGAATTCAGGTGTGTGAAGGCTACCTGTGTCCTGCGTAACTTCATGAGGATGGACATAAGGACCAGGAGGGGATCTGCTGCTCGCCGCCGTGTGCCAGAGGAGAAGTCTTACAACGCAGCAAGAGAGGCAATCCGGGTGCATGAGATCTTCACCTCCTACTTCTTCAACAAGGGTGCTGTTCCCTGGCAACACCATAGACTACACTATGCACAACCAAAGTCTCTTTTAAGAGCCATTCACATTGCAATAAGAGTATTCTTTCATTTACTTAGCTATGTCAACTACAGTTATTCAATTCCCAGTTTCTCTCCCTTTTATTTCTACTTCTCAGGTGAGGGTGCTGTTTAGGTAAGGGTGTGATGTCTGTGCAAAAAACAAAACAGACTATTTTAAATTACTAATATTGAAAAAATTTAGAACAATTAGACACCCTATAACCCACACCTACACACTCATGTATCAATCTGATTGATGGATTGTGTTGTGCAGTAAGCAGGTTCAGGTGTATAACTGTGGCTCCTTCCACCTTCAAATAATATGCAAGAGGTCCAACCATGGAGAATAGTAAGACACTTCATTATTTCTATAACTTTGTGTTAAGTGAATTTCATTCCTGTGTTCATTAACCAATTCAATTTAAATCCTCTGTCTGTTTCTAAGAATTTGTAAGGTTCATATTAAAATGAAACAGACAGAGATCAGTCTACTTAGTAAGTAGCGTTTACTCTCGTGAGCTCTGCTGTGCACACACAAAAACATTCCTCTTATAAAATTTTAACCTGTGAACATACATACACACCAACATAGGGATTTTCTCACGAGTCTCACCACAGTTTATAACCACTCAGCTGACAGTTCCAGTCTCCCCCAGATACGAGAGCTCTGGAGGGGCTCTCCCTGTCCTATCTTATCTCTCCAGAGTTACAGCCAGGTCAGTTCAAACAGGTTATTGCTACTCTCTGCTCTCTTTCTACCCCCACATACATTCCTTACTTCCTAGTTCCATGCTATATAACCCCTTCCTAATGAACAAACATTATTTAACACTACTAGAAAGACAGGGTAGAATTATTGCCAGTTATAGTTCTGTATACATGATTTAGTCATAATTCATAAAAAAAATCCCATAACACTATGCTATATTGTTTGTCCTCGTGTGTTTACATGTTTTTCAGCATAAACTACTCTGCAGCCACTTAGTGTGGTGTGGACACCAGGTGAGGCCACACACCGATTCCTGTTGAACACTGTCACTTTAACTACCTTATTTTCTCAATAACAGACTCTCCTTCACTTCATCCCTCTCTCCCCTTCTCCCTAAATCCTCTAGGTTATATCAGCTGTGTCGGTGAACCCCTCCTGCAGCTGAACAGGCTACATAGAGGGCACAGCATGATCAGATGTGAGAGGTCACTTGGTCAGGTCAACAGGAAGTATTATTAAAGAGATGCTTTACATTGAAATACAGATAGATGCAGTAGTCCCAGAGTTAATGATCCAAGGTCAGTTTATATTATACAGGAAGTATTATTAAAGAGATACTTTACATTTAAATACAGATAGATGCAGTAGTCCCAGAGTTAATGGAAGTTGGAAGTTGTCACGGCTGTTGAAGGAAGTGGACCAAGGTGCAGCGTTGTGAGCGAGCATGTTCTTTTATTATAAAACCACCAGAGGTGTGGACTCCGGCCGCAAAACCTGAACCTATAGGGGAGGGTCTGGGTGGGCATTTATCCGCGGTGGCTGCTAAGGGACGCAGACCCCGCTCCACCACTGGCTCACCCCACTTTGGAGGCACCTTTGGTGCGGGGACCCTCGTCGCCGAGTCCGGACTTGGGACCCTCGTAGCGGGCCCCGGACTGGGCACTGTCGCTGCGGACTCTGGACTGGAGACCGTCGCTGGAGGCCGTCGCTGGAGGCTCCGGACTGGAGGCCATCATTGTAGGCTTCGTGCCATGACTCCTCAAAGGAGGATTCGTGCCATGAATCATCACTGGAGGCTCGGTGCCATGGATCATCACTGGAGGCTTCGTGCCATGGATCATCACTGGAGGCTTCGTGCCATGGATCATCACTGGAGGCTTTTTGCCATGGATCATCACTGGAGTGGAGAGACACACAGGAGGCCTGGCTCTGGGAGCAGGCACAGGACTCACCAGGCTGGGGAGACATACAGGAGGCTTAGTTCTTGGCAGAGGCACTGGATACACTGGGCCGTGGAGGCGCACTGGTGGTCTCGAGCGCAGAGCTGGCACAACCCGTTCTGGCTCGAGGCCCACTTCCACCCGGCAAATGCGGGACGTTGGCACAGAGCACACCGGCCTGTGAATGCTCAACCGAGACACCGTGCGCATCACCCCATAGCACGGTGCCTGACCAGTCACATATTCGCCACGGTAAGCATGGGGAGTTGGCTCAGGTCTGAATCCTGATTCTGGCAC
Organism: Oncorhynchus clarkii lewisi; assembly: GCF_045791955.1. Lineage (NCBI taxonomy): Eukaryota > Metazoa > Chordata > Actinopteri > Salmoniformes > Salmonidae > Oncorhynchus > Oncorhynchus clarkii. The sequence continues at coordinate 28,708,738 of NC_092153.1, forward strand.
ACTCCCCATGTGTCTCCCTCCCAAAAATCTTTGGGGCTGCCTTTCGGGCTTCCTTTGTAGCCGTTTTCCTTCATAACGCTGACGCTCTGCTTTAGCTGCTGCCTTCGCCTTCCTCTCTGCATCTATCTTCTCCCAGGGCAGGCGATCCTTCCCAGCCAGGATCTCCTCCCACGTCCAGGATCCCTTGCCATTCAAAATGTTCTCCCACGTCCATTCCACCTTACCACGCTGCTTGGTCCATTTGTGGTGGGAAGTTCTGTCATGGCTGTTGAAGGAAGTGGACCAATGTGCAGCGTGGTGAGCGTGAATTTTCTTTTATTATAAAAAATGACGCCAACAAAACAAGAAAACAACCGTAAAGCTTCAGGCTATGTGCCGTAAACAAAAGTAAACTTCCCATAAAGACAGGTGGAAGAAAGGGCTACTTAAGTATGGTCCTCAATCAGAGACAACGATAGACAGCTGTCCCTGATTGAGAACCCTACCCGGCCAAAACATAGAAATACAAATAATAGAGTATAGAATACCCACCCCAACTCACACCCTGACCAAACCAAAATAGAGACAAACAGTATCTCTAAGGTCAGGGTGTGACAGAAGTATTATTGACCTCTTGAAGCTAGGGGGCACTATTTTTATGTTTGGAAAAATAACGTTCCCAAAGTAAACAGCCTATTTCTCAGGACCAGATGCTAGAATATGCATATAATTGACAGATTAGGGTAGAAAACACTATAAAGTTTCCAAAACGGTCAAAATATTGTCTGTGAGTATAACAGAACTGATATTGCAGGCGAAACCCTGAGGAAAATCCAATCAGGAAGTGCCTCTTATTTTGAAACCCTTCTGTTCCTACGCATGTCTAGCCTCCATTTAAAGAGATATCAACCAGATTCCTTTTTCTGTGGCTTCCCTAAGGTGTCAACAGTCTTTAGACATAGTTTCAGGCTTTTATTTTGAAAAATGAGCGTGAAGGATCACATTGCATAAGTGGAGAGGTGGGAGCTCTCAGAGCGAGTTTGTGCGCAATTGAGTAAAGCCGCCATTGTTCCTCCCGCTGTTATGGAAAAAGCTACACACTCGGTTGATATATTATCGAATATATATTTTAAAAACTACCTGAAGATTGATTATAAAGAACATTTTACATGTTTCTGTGGACATTATAGATATTATTTGGAATATACATCTGCGTTGTGGTGACCGCTCTTTCCTGTGGATTTCTGAACATAATGCGACAAACAAACGTTGGTATTTTGGGTATAAAAATAATCTTTATGGAACAAAAGGAACATTTGCTGTGTAACTGGGAGTCTCGTGAGGGAAAACATCCGAAGATGATCAAATGTAATCGGTTAATTTGATTGCTTTTCTGATTTTTGTGACCAAGCTTCCTGATGCTAAGTGTACATAATGCTATGCTAGGCTATCGATAAACTGACACAAACGCTTGGATTGCTTTCGCTGTAAAGCATAATTTCAAAATCTGAGACGACAGGGTGATTAACAAAAGGCTACGCTGTGTTTCTCAATATTGCACTTGTGATTTCATGAATATTTGTTAGTAATATCATTTGATTGTTGCGCTATGCTATTCAGCGGTTGCTGACAAATTATCTCGCTACAGGGATAGATAGCGTCAAGAAGTTAAAGAGATGCTTTACATTGAAATACAGATAGATGCAGTAGTCCCAGAGTTAATGATCCAAGGTCAGTTTATATTATACAGGAAGTGTTATTAAAGATATGCTTTACATTGAAATACAGATAGAGATGCAGTAGTCCCAGAGTTAATGATCCAAGGTCAGTTTTGCGTTTCACCTCCTGATTGAGGACTAACAATGTTAGAATAAAATATAAAAACACAAGGCTTAAACATACTCTCTCTCCATCTGTTTCTCGTCTGCAGATATGTTTTGATGTGAGAGGATGCCAACCCCCAGTCCTACCATCGCCACCTCACCTGCTTTAAAGATAACCTTTTGGGCCGACGAGAGACACTATTATGTAATTGTGATGAACTGAGAGAATATTTAGGTAGCACTGTCATTCATTAATCATGTGCTGCTTTCCCTGATCCTATGTGCTTACCTCTTTCCCTTTCTGTCTTTTACACCTCTCTCGCCACCTCATTTTTCGTCCTCTGTTTTTATAATGCACAACATCTGTGCATTGAAGTATAGATTGAACTTGTATTTATAACATTTTTATAATGAGCTTTTCAATAAAGCGTTTCACATTCTCTACTGGTTGAAATGAAGTGTAATGTGATGAAATACTCCACCTATCCTGTGTTTATCAGATCAATGCAGATGAAGGGCATTAGATGTTGAGATGAACCGGTGTTAGAGTATTTACATGATGCATAGGAAGTGTAGTGTTCTGTTTTTTAACATTATATTTCTGTATATATGAATTAACTAGTTAACTCCTGTTTCCAGTCTATTAGTTAGAATGTGTAACCATTGATGTCCCAGGACCAACATTGGTAAACATGGTTAAAGTGTATAATTGTAATACATACATGAAGACACAGCGTCATTCAAAGACTGGAATTTGATACTCCTGGTATTGGATATGACTGAAAAATAATCTCAAAGACATTCATTCCGAAACTGCACATTTATTTGCCAAGGTAGAGTACACGATCAGTGAATATATTAAATTTACAGGCTACAATGTGGGGATCTCATGCATGGTAATAACTACATGTATATACGACTTGCATCCTTGGCACAACATGATATTATATTCTACTCAGTCCATATAGGCTTCATTAATGTCATTCAGGCTGTTTTGAAGTTGATACAACTGGCTATGATAGCTGAGGTTCTGAACTAATATGTGTACCAAATGTTTGGGTCCATACACAGATCGGCTAGATAGATAGCTACACACCCATAGGCATACAGGGATTTTAATCATCCATTGCACAATAAGCAAGAACATAGATAGCTACGTTATTTCATCTATCTGCAGGCAAATATCAGCAAAATTGTACATTCAATTTGCAGTAAATTCTTCAGCTAGGTAGATTCTATAGATCCACTGTTTCACAAAACAACCGCCTGGTTTGCTGGTTGTTTCAGGAGTCCCTAAAACAACCAGAATGACAATTTCATACTCATGTCACAACACCCATAAAGCTAGCCTAGCTAGCTGGCTAATGTTAGCTTATAGCTTATTAACTTTATGATTAAATGATTTAAAAAATGCAGTATAGTTTGTCTCTACATTAACTAACATTTCTGTCAACTGTACATGTTTTTGCATGATTCGTTATGACGTCACAATCCCATACATTTGCTTCCATCCTAGTATATCTGTCCGCCATCTTTGATCCAGTTCAGTTCTGTGTTGGGGTACCCCTCTCTCCTAGTATTTCTGTCCGCCATCTTTGATCCAGTTGGGTTCTGTGTAGGGAGGGGTACCCCTCTCTCCTAGTATTTCTGTCCGCCATCTTTGATCCAGTTCAGTTCTGTGTAGGTGTACCACCCTCTCCTCGTATTTCTGTCAGTCATCTTTGCTAAAGAAAGTCTAAAAATCACTAGTCCAACAACAGCAGCCTCTCCCGGTCCTAGTGCTGGCCCGGTAAGAAGTTTAAGATGCGATGGAACGGTTGACGAAAAAAAATAATTACAGATAAAATATTTTGACTGATATTGATTTATTTAGGGCGGGCTAATGAATATTTTAGGACTCGCGTCGTCTCTGATTCCTACCCTTTAACTTTTTGTCTGAAAATTGAATATACATTATACTCAACTGCGTTACCCACTCCAGTCAGCAGATGGCGGTCTGCGACTTTAAGGCAATGCTGCTGGTGTGACGTATAATCTAGTGGACGGAACGCTTCTTTCAACAGCAGCAACAGTTAGTCAGACACCTCGGTAGCTTGCTAGACAAAATAGCCAAACCAATAAAGCTCTTTAGACGCTTTCGTGTTTTAAACCCACTTCTGTTGTCTAGTTAATTATCCGATTTAATTTCATGTTTACTTTGTTGTTTTTGGTCAAATAGCTGCCTGGTTAAGTTAGCACTAGCCAAGCTAGCTAACATCCCCGACCATGAGGTCACTAAGCTACTCTCCTGTTAAAGAAGTGAAAGAGGAGGAGGAAGAGAAGGATGTTACAATACAAAAACAAGTAGAGGTTGAGGCTGTTACAGTGAAAGAAGAAGAGAAAGACGTTTCAGTGAAAGAAGAGAAAGATGCGTTCAGAGTGAAAGAGGAGGAGGATGTTACAGTAAAAGAAGAGGATTCAGTTTATGTAGTGGAAGAGAGGGAGATGACTGTCACATCGAAAATGGAGGAGGGAACTGAATATCTGGGCCCGGTTTCCAAAGGGCATCTTAAGACATCCAATAGTTCTAACGGTGAACTTAGCCATAAGATGGTTTTGAGAAACCGTTCCATGATTAACACTAGTAAGTACTGTCTTAAATACAGAGGCTCAAACTTTGCAGTTGTTGAACTGATGTGTGATGTTAAAGCGGAAATCTGCAATTGCTACATCCATATTGTGACTTTTAAATTATTTATTTATAGCCATTGATTCTTGAAGAATATAACACATGCCTCATGAGCTTAGTTCAACTGTTGTACCCCATCAGAACCCCAAATAAGCTTTTTTTACTGCAATGTTTAGAAACAATGTAGATCAACACTGTATAGCCTCAACATGGTTAAAACTATAATGTTGATATCATGGATGGTCAGTCCTTGCATCCATAGGTCTGTCTATGAATTTGAGAGTAGTTACATTTCTCCAGCCCCATCTATCATCTTATTAGCAAAACAGTTATGAAATTACAGCTATACAGCTTTGTTATCGTTTGAACTGCAGATTGGTTGATTGATTGTTGTGTGGCTTTTTTTAAAGGTGCAACCTAGTTTTTTAACAGAAACAAAATGGCTGCCCAGAGACCTGAGCTGTGTTAGAATACTCATTCTAACCATACTATTTGTGATGCTTATTGGTCAAAGTATGGATATAGTTAGTTTGCCAAACGTTTCCAGATGTCATACTACATTTGCCAAAATACGAAGTATACATGCAGAGGACACTATTTTGGTGTTTTTAGGGCCCAAAATGCATTTCTTCGGGAAATGGGCGTGGCTTCAACTATTTTCAGATTTGAAGAAAATGACGGAAAATATGCAGCTGAAGTTCGACGAGAGAGTGGATACAAATGAACTGCTTTAAATAATTATGCCTAATGTTAAGAAAATGTTGAGCAATGTAATGACTTTTCAAATAAGTTATACTATAGCTACACTATCCTTACAAACCGCATAGCATATCTTTATAGCCATATGTACCAGTATGTCAGCTAGCTACATAATGTTAGTTGCATCCATAGGTCTGTCTGTCTGTCTAGTTACATTTCTCCAGCCCCATCCATCATCTTATTACCAAAACAGTGGTGGAATTACAGCTTTATTATTGTTTGAACTGCAGAGTGGTTGATTGATGTGTGGCTTTTTTAAATCCTAGGATTTAAACAGAAGCAAAATGGCAGCCCAGAGACCTGAGCTGTGTTCGAATACTAACCGTACTATTTGCGATGTAAATTGAGTATATAGTATGCTTATTGGTCATTGTATGGATTTCTTATTTTATTTTTATTCCACCTTTATTTAACCAGGTAGGCCAGTTGAGAACAAGCTCTCATTTGCAACTGCAACCTGGCCAAGATAAACCATAGCAATTCGACACATACAACAACATTAAATAAACAAAACATAGTCAATAATACAAAACAAAAGATAAAGAGTCAGTGAGTGCAAATGAGGTAAGATAAGGGAGTTAAGGCAATGAAGTAATTACAATATAGCAATTTAACACTGGAATGGTAGATGTGCATAAGATTGATGTGCAAGTAGAGATACTGGGGTGCAAAGGAGCAAGATAAATAAATACAGTATGGGGATGAGATAGGTACAGTGCCTTGCGAAAGTATTCGGCCCCCTTGAACTTTGCAACCTTTTGCCACATTTCAGGCTTCAAACATAAAGATATAAAACTGTATTTTTTTGTGAAGAATCAACAACAAGTGGGACACAATCATGAAGTGGAACGACATTTATTGGATATTTCAAACTTTTTTAACAAATCAAAAACTGAAAAATTGGGCGTGCAAAATTATTCAGCCCCCTTAAGTTAATACTTTGTAGCGCCACCTTTTGCTGCGATTACAGCTGTAAGTCGCTTGGGGTATGTCTCTATCAGTTTTGCACATCGAGAGACTGAATTTTTTTCCCATTCCTCCTTGCAAAACAGCTCGAGCTCAGTGAGGTTGGATGGAGAGCATTTGTGAACAGCAGTTTTCAGTTCTTTCCACAGATTCTCGATTGGATTCAGGTCTGGACTTTGACTTGGCCATTCTAACACCTGGATATGTTTATTTTTGAACCATTCCATTGTAGATTTTGCTTTATGTTTTGGATCATTGTCTTGTTGGAAGACAAATCTCTGTCCCAGTCTCAGGTCTTTTGCAGACTCCATCAGGTTTTCTTCCAGAATGGTCTTGTATTTGGCTCCATCCATCTTCCCATCAATTTTAACCATCTTCCCTGTCCCTGCTGAAGAAAAGCAGGCCCAAACCATGATGCTGCCACCACCATGTTTGACAGTGGGGATGGTGTGTTCAGCTGTGTTGCTTTTACGCCAAACATAACGTTTTGCATTGTTGCCAAAAAGTTCAATTTTGGTTTCATCTGACCAGAGCACCTTCTTCCACATGTTTGGTGTGTCTCCCAGGTGGCTTGTGGCAAACTTTAAACGACACTTTTTATTGATATCTTTAAGAAATGGCTTTCTTCTTGCCACTCTTCCATAAAGGCCAGATTTGTGCAATATACGACTGATTGTTGTCCTATGGACAGAGTCTCCCACCTCAGCTGTAGATCTCTGCAGTTCATCCAGAGTGATCATGGGCCTCTTGGCTGCATCTCTGATCAGTCTTCTCCTTGTATGAGCTGAAAGTTTAGAGGGATGGCCAGGTCTTGGTAGATTTGCAGTGGTCTGATACTCCTTCCATTTCAATATTATCGCTTGCACAGTGCTCCTTGGGATGTTTAAAGCTTGGGAAATCTTTTTGTATCCAAATCCGGCTTTAAACTTCTTCACAACAGTATCTCGGACCTGCCTGGTGTGTTCCTTGTTCTTCATGATGCTCTCTGCGCTTTTGACGGACCTCTGAGACTATCACAGTGCAGGTGCATTTATACAGAGACTTGATTACACACAGTTGGATTGTATTTATCATCATTAGTTATTTAGGTCAACATTGGATCATTCAGAGATCCTCACTGAACTTCTGGAGAGAGTTTGCTGCACTGAAAGTAAAGGGGCTGAATGATTTTGCACGCCCAATTTTTCAGTTTTTGATTTGTTAAAAAAGTTTGAAATATCCAATAAATGTCGTTCCACTTCATGATTGTGTCCCACTTGTTGTTGATTCTTCACAAAAAAATACAGTTTTATATCTTTATGTTTGAAGCCTGAAATGTGGCAAAAGGTCGCAAAGTTCAAGGGGGCCGAATACTTTCGCAAGGCACTGTAGGTCTAACAGTTTTGGTCTAGAGTGTCACCCCCTTTGAAGAGGGGGAAGCTTTCCAATCTTTAGGAATCTCGGAAGATATGAAAGAGAGGTTGAACAGACTAGTAATAGGGGTTGCAACAATGGTGGCGGATAATTTTAGAAAGAGAGGGTCCAGATTGTCTAGCCCAGCTGATTTGTACAGGTCCAGGTTTTACAGCTCTTTCAGAACATCAGCTATCTGGATTTGGGTGAAGGAGAAGCTGGGGAGGCTTGGGCAAGTAGCTGCGGCTGGTGCGGAGCTGTTGGCCAGGGTTGGGGTAGCCAGGAAGAAAGCATGGCCAGCCGTAGAGAAAAGCTAATTGAAAATCTCGATTATTGTGGATTTATCGGTGGTGACAGTGTTTCCTAGCCTCAGTGCAGTGGGCAGCTGGGAGGAGGTGTTCTTATACTCCATGGACTTTAGTGTCCCAGAACCTTTTGGAGTTAGAGCTACAGGATGCAAATTTCTGTTTGAAAGAGCTAGCCTTTGCTTTCCTCACTGACTGTGTGTATTAGTTGCCGACTTCCCTGAAAAATTGTATATCGCGGGGACTATTCGATGCTAGTGCAGTACGCCACAGGATGTTTTTGTGCTGGTCGAGGGCAGTCAGGTCTGGAGTGAACCAAGGGATATATCTGTTCTTAGTTCTACATTTTTTGAAAGGGCATGCTTATTTAAGATGGTGAGGAAATTACTTTTAAAGTACAACCAGGCATCCTCTACTGATGGGCTGAGGTCAATATCCTTCCAGGATACCTGGGCCAGGTCGATTAGAAAGGCCTGCTCGCAGAAGCGTTTGACAGTGATGAGGGGTGGTCGTTTGACCGCGAACCCATAACGGATGCAGGCAATGAGGCAATGATCGCTGAGATCCTGATTGAAAACAGCAGAGTTGTATTTGGAGGGCAAGTTGGTCAGGATAATATATATGAGGGTTCATATGTTTACGGATTTAGGGTTGAACTTGGTGGGTTCCTTGATCATTTGTGTGAGATTGGAGGTCATCTAGCTTTGACTGTAGGACGGCCAGGGGGTTAAGCATATCCCAGTTTAGGTCCCCTAACAGAACAAACTCTGAAGATAGATTGGGGGCAATCGATTCACATATGGTGTCCAGGCACAGCTGAGAGCTGGGGGGGTCTTTAACAGGCGGCACCAGTGAGAGTCTTATTTCTGGTGATTATTTTTTTTAATTATAAGCTCGAATTGTTTAGGCATGATCCTGGAAAGTATGACCGAACCGCTACATCACCCGAGGAACAGAGGAGTAGGATGAGGGTACGGCTAAAGGCTATCAGAACTGGTCGTCTAGTGCATTGGGAACAGAGAAGAAAAGGAGCAGATTTCTGGGCGTGGTAGGATAGATTCAAGGCAAAATGTACAGACAAGGGTATGGTAGGGTGAGGGTACAGTGGAGGTAAACATAGGCATTGAGTGACAATAAGAGAGGTTGCATCACTGGTAGCACTAGTTATGCTAGGTGAGGTCACCGCATGTGTGGGAGGTGGGACAAAAGAGTTCTTTGAGGCATGTTGAGTGGGACTAGGGGCTCCGCAGTAAAATAAAACAAAGATAACTACCCTAAACAACAGTATACAAGCCATATTGACATTAGAGAGAGACATAAAGCGAGGCATAAAGCAATCACAGGTGTTGATTGGGAAAGCTAGCTAAGACAACAATTGGTAAGACAACAGTTAATCAGCTAAGACAACAACAGGTAAAATGGCGATGAATGGGCAGAGGGGGTCAGTTAACTACACACAGGACCTGAGTTCGAGGCTGTGGCCGACAGATAAACAAAATAGAGTACGGCGATTAATGAACAGTCCAGCAGGCATCAGCTATGTAGCCAAGTGTTCATAGGGTCCAGTGAACAGCAATATACAGTTGAAGTTGGAAGTTTACATACACCTGAGCCAAATATATTTAACCTCAGTTTTTCACAATTCCTGACATTTAATCAGAATAAAAATTCCCTGTCTTAGGTCAGTTAGGAACACCATGTTATTTTAAGAATGTGAAATGTCAGAATGATAGTAAAGAGAATGATTTATTTCAGATTTTATTTCTTTCATCACATTCCCAGTGGGTCAGAAGTTTACATACACTCAATTAGTATTTGGTAGCATTGCCTTTAAATTGTTTAACTTGTGTCAAAACGTTTTGGGTAGCCTTCCACAAGCTTCCCACAATAAATTGGGTGAATTTTGCCCCATTCCTCCTGACAGAGCTGGTGTAACGGAGTCAGGTTTGTAGGCCTTGTTCTCACACACTTTTTCAGTTCTGCCCACAAATTTTCTATAGGATTGAGGTCAGGGCTTTGTGATGGCCACTCCAATACATTGACATTGTTGTCCTTAAGCCATTTTGCCACAGCTTTGGAAGTATGCTTGGGGTCACTGTCCATTTTGAAGACCCATTTGTGACCAAGCTTTAAATTCCTGACTGATGTCTTGAGATGTTGCTTCAATATATCCACGTCATTTTCCTTCCTCGTGATGCCAACTTTTTTGATAAGGGCACCAGTCCCTCCTGAAGCAAAGCACCCCACAACATGATACCCCAACCCCCGTGCATCACTGTTGGGATGGTGTTCTTTGGCTTGCAAGCCTCCCCCTTTCTCCTCCAAACATAATGATGGTCATTATGGCCAAACAGTTCTATTTGTGTTTCATCAGACTAGAGGACATTTTTCCAAAAAGTACAAGTTGCAAACCGTAGTCTGGCTTTTTATGGCGGTTTTGTAACAGTGGCTTCTTCCTTGCTGAGCAGCCTTTCAGGTTATGTCGATATAGGACTCGTTTTACTGTGGATATAGATACTAGAGGTCGACCGATTAATCGGAATGGCCGATTAATTAGGGCCAATATCAAGTTTTCATAACAATCGGAAATCTGTATTTTTGGGCGCCGAAGTGCCGACTAAAAAAAAAATTATACCTTTATTTAATTATGCAAGTCAGTTAACCTCTCATCTGGCCAACATCCAGTGAGGTTGCAGAGCGCCAAATTCAGTTACAGAAATGCTCATTATAAAAATTCAGAAAACAAGACATATTTTACATAGGTTTAAAAATTAACTTCTTGTTAAACCAACCACAGTGTCATATTTATAAAAATGCTTTTCGGCGAAAGCATACCTAGCCCAGAACATACCTAGCCCAGAACATAGCCCAGTTGACAAATTATTACAAACAGTAACCAGCCAAGCAGAAGCGTTACAAAACTCAGAAATAGAGAGAAAATTAATCCCTTACCTTTGATGATCTTCATACGGTGGCAATCAGAAGACATTAATTTACTTAATAAATGTTTCTTTTGTTCGATGTAGTCTCTTTATATCCAAAAACCTCAGTTTTGTTAGCATGTTTTCTTCAGTAATCCACAGGCTCAGTCAAAACAATCAGACCAAAAAAAATCCTAATTGTATCCGAAAAGTTCATAGAAACATGTCAAACGATGTTTATATTAATTTTTTTTGCCTATTCAGTTTTTTTAGCCTAAATGATCTATAATATTTCAACCGGACAATAACGTTGTCAATATAAAAGGTAAACAAGTTAGGGTCCACTCGTTCAGACTGGTCTTACTCCCTCATTTATAAGAATACAAGCCTGAAACGATTTCTAAAGACTGTTGACATCTAGTGGAAGGTATAGGAACTGCAAATTGAGTCCGAAGTCAATGGATACTGTAATGGCATTGAATAGAAAACTACAAAACCAACAAAAAAAAACTACTTCCTGAATGGATTTTTCTCGGGGTTTCGCCTGCTAAATCAGTTCTGTTATACTCACAGACACTATTTTAACAGTTTTTTTAAACTTTGGAGTGTTTTCTATCCAAATCTACCAGTTATACGCATACCATAACTTATGTGCACCGAGTAGGAAGCCGTTGAATTTGGGCATGCTTTTCAGCCAAAATTCCGAATGCTGCACCCTACCCTAGAGAGGTTAAAAACACATTCTTATTTTCAATGACGGCCTAGGAACGATGGGTTAACTGCCTTGTTCAGGGGCAGAACAACAGATTTTCACCTTGTCAGCTCGGGGGATCCAATCTTGCAACCTTACAGTTAACTCGTCCAACGCAATAACGACCTGCCTCTCTCGTTGCACTCCACAAGGAGACTGCCTGTTACGCGAATGCAGTAAGCAAGGTAAGTTGCTAGCTAGCATTAAACTTATCTTATAAAAACAATCAATCATAATCACTAGTTAACTACACATGGTTGATGATATTACTAGATATTATCTAGCGTGTCCTGCGTTGCATATAATCTGACTGAGCATACAAGCATACAAGTATCTAAGTATCTGACTGAGCGGTGGTAGGCAGAAGCAGGCGCGTAAACATTCATTCAAACATCACTTTTGTGAGTTTTGCCAGCAGCTCTTCGTTGTTCGTCAAGCATTGCGCTGTTTATGACTTCAAGCCTATCAACTCCCGAGATGAGGCTGGTGTAACCGAAGTGAAATGGCTAGCTAGTTAGCGCGCGCTAATAGAGTTTCAAACGCCACTCGCTCTGAGCCTTCAAGTAGTTGTTCCCCTTGCGCTGCATGGGTAACGCTGCTTAGATGATGGCTGTTGTCGTTGTGTTGCTGGTTCGAGCCCAGGGAGGAGCGAGGAGAGGGGCGGAAACTATACTGTTACACTGGCAATACTAAAGTGCCTATAAGAACATCCAATAGTCAAAGGTTAATGAAATACAAATTACTTGTGTCATGCACCAAGTAGATGTCCTAACCGACATGCCAAAACTAGTTTGTTAACAAGACATTTGTGGAGTGGTTGAAGAACGAGTTTTAATGACTCCAACCTAACTGTATGTAAACTTTAGACTTCAATTGTATGAAACAGGGAAGCCGTTAGGTAGTCGTTACTACGCTAGCCGGGAGATGCACCTGGCTTGAGACTAACTGGTGCTAGCTTCGGGACAAGGGTGTCACCGACGTCCTGCAAAGGACGGAATTACAGGCGGAATTATGACGGCAGAACAGTCGTGATGGATCGGGGGGGCTCCTTGTTTACAAAGGGTCCAGGCCAATTGGAAAAATAGGTATTGTGGCTGGACTAATTTTGTTTGCTAGCCGGGAGATGCACCTGGCTTGAGGCTAACTGGTGCTAGCTTCGGGACAAGGGCATTAGCCACTATAGCCACTCCGGTGCAAAGGTCCAGAGCTTACGGCAGGAATCCGGTGATGTAATGGCTTCTAGTCGTCTTAGTAAAGTGTCTGGGATGCAACAGCTGTGTTAGCCGAGTGATCATAGGGTCCACTGAGCAGGCCGGGAGATGGGCCTAGCTCAAGGCTAGCTTTGGGGCTGGGCCACTCCGTAGCAGCTAGCTAGCTGCGATTATCCGATGTAATGGTCCAGAGCTTAAGGCAGGAATACGGTGATGTAGTGGAAAAAAACAGTCCGATATGCTCAGGGTTGATATCACGCTGTGCAGACTGGCAGGTATTATCCAGGCCAAAAGCCGGCTGGTGTCTGAGCTAAAAAGGTAAAGGCTGCTAGCAGTGGCTAACAATGACTAAATAGCTAGTATGTAATTGTTTCGCTTCTGATGGCTAGGTTCTGATGGAGGTTCTAGCTATAAGGACAAAAAAATTGCAGATTCGTATCACATTGGGTGAGGCGGGTTGCCGGAAGGTAGATTTAATTTAAAAATGGAAAGAGATTGAAATATACTGCAATATATTTCAAAGACAAAAAAACATAACATTTACAACAACAAACACGTCTTACTGCAACACCATCTTGGATTACAAGATGACTCAGTTAAAAAACATTGGATTTAGCTAACTCTGAAATTACTTAGTATTTCTGTGCCCACCCACCAAAACTGTTTTTCCAGCGCAACATAAAGAGCCACTAAATGATACGTAGGTCGAGTGCATTTCAGAATACAAAAAAAACTGTCAGACAGCAAGATCCCGTATTTAAGTTGACAAGTGTAACATTATGACTATAACTTCTGTTCCCTGAAGGAGGGAAACTAGGTACAACATACTATTAAATTCACACCTCGCTGGAAGCCCCGCCTTCTACTGGTGATGAGCGTGAGGCATAGATTTATTCCTTAAATGTAATACCGCACTTCACAGACCCAGGAAGGGGTGGGGCCAAACAGATGTTTTACCTAATTTCCCTCCTTCAGGGAACAGTAATTCTAGTGTTAGGTTCTAATTTTTCAGAGTAAATAACTAATGTACACTAGAGAAGCTTAACCAAATTTAAATATTCCCAAAGGGTCGTTACAGCTGTAATTCAGACAAAAACATGTTCTCACCATCACAAGTATATATACCCCACTTTGGACACTCATTGTCTCCAATCCTTACATCTTCTGGTTCGACAGGAAGAGGGAAACAGGATACTAAACCCTTATTACTCCCTTCGGGTGATCTGACCTGACATCCTGACCTCAACCCCTCCTTCACCTAATCCACAGATGTCCATCCACTTCCCCTATAGCAATCCTGTGATCCCCTCCCATCCACCCAGCACATTCCACAGGCACTCTCTTTCTAAAGATCTCACGCTTTTATATACTCTGCGTCTGACCAATCATGTATTTAATATCTCAATGTTCAAAGTTTAGCCCGAATCCAACAATAGTCATAAAGTCAGACTCCCTTTAACTTGGTCATAAAGTTACACTCCCTTTCAGTCGGTCAACTTCGGTAAAACATACTATGGGGAAATACAATCATTCCCCATGCCGACCCAAACGAATACTAAATGAAATGGCGCATGGCAGACCACCCAGACCTGACCCCACAAGATGCGTCAGTTGTCAATTTATTCATTGTCTTTTGTTTGAAACACTCCTGTCAATGTTGAGTAAGGATGCACACCTGATTACGCATATAGAGGACTAGTCTACCTGGCCTGCGTGCAAATGTAGGCCTATAAAATGGGCCTATTTGGGGATGTCTGATAGTATTTCTGATTGTCTTAACGCACCACCACTAATGAGTTGTGGAGCTTCTTAAATAAACATTTTCTTCACCTCAAACAGCAAGTAAACAAAGTCTAATCAAAATCAATTGCGAATGACAATAGTTCCTCAAAGTATTTTCGTAAAACATTTCCAGCTCTCACCCTTTCGATAACCACTCGGGATGAAAGGGAAAAATGTAATGCTCTGATCCAGTGGAAATGTCATAAAATCAATGATTACTTCTTATCCTTTGCGCAAATAGTCGACAGCTGTGTGTCCTGAACTCACTGGAGCAGGAAACTGAGGGCCTAGAATATTTTATACAATGTTGCAAGTTTTGGAGGCCAGTTGATACAATGTTTCAAGTTTGTTGTAGACAGGCCATGTGCAGCCAATGTGATTTCTAGGATATTTATTTTTATCAGGATATTTTCTACCTGCAGAATGCAATGTTTTTAGTTGTTGGCTTTATGTAGGCTATTCTTTTTACATAGTTGGCAATGGCAATAAAAGTTACTTTTAGATTTGTATAATTTTAATGTAGATATGTAGATTAATCACAGACAATAATTTTGAGATACTATTATAAATTAAATGAAACTGTTCCACGAAAATGTGCATATGAAAATCATAACTGGCACCCAGATTGGTAGAAATGGTCAGATAATTTGGCACTCCAAATAGAAAAGGTTGCCGATTGCTACTGCAGTCTATTACTAATCTATTAGTCTATTACTGAATTCTTCAGGAGCAGAACGGCAGAATTTAGTCCAGCAGCGGAGGGGGGAGGTTCTTCTAGTCAGGTCATATTGATGACTGGCTCCCTCTAGTCAGGTCATATTGATGACTGGCTCCCTCTAGTCAGGTTATATTGATGCTCCCTCTAGTCAGGTTATATTGATGACTGGCTCCCTCTAGTCAGGTTATATTGATGCTCCCTCTAGTCAGGTTATATTGATGACTGGCTCCCTCTAGTCATTTGTGTGTCTTATTTATTTAATCAAACAAGTTCAGTACATTTAGATTTTATGAAAACACATGCGGCGATTGGTAGAAAGAAAATATGACTCTTGGTTGACCAAGATGTATTTTAGTTGGGGACAGCACTAGAACATTATTTTGGTGCTCCCGAGTGGCGCAGCGGACAACATCTCAGTGCTTGAGGCTTCACTACAGACACCCTGGTTCAAATCCAGTCTGTATCACAACCGGCCATGATTGGGAGTCCCATAGGGCGGCACACGTCGTCCGGGGTAGGCAGTCATTGTAAATAAGAATTTGTTCTTAACTGACTTGCCTAGTTAAATAAAGGTTACATTTATATATATGAATAAGTGTTATGACAAACCATTTTTTACAAAATCCATCAAGGCACCAACTTTGAGAAGGGTTTAAACCAATTCATGAATGTAATTGAATATAGGTATGTCTTACCTTTAATGTAATGGCATGAAATAAAATTGGCTGAATATTATACAATGACTTATCAACAGCTCTAATAATTTGCCCCCACAGGAAATCTTCACTGGCAATTATAGAATATACGATATAGCATCAAAATCTGTTTAAAACGATTATTTTGACCTCATGGACGCCGAGTCCTTGTATTCATAGTGTAGTGAACTCAGCTGTTTACCAAACCAAGCCTCTGGGCAGCCATTTTGTTGCGGTTTAAAAAACACACACAACCCAGCAATCTGCAGTTGAAACAATATCAGAGCTGTAATTCCACCACTGTTTTGGTAATAAGATGATGATGGGGTTGGAGAAATGTAACTACAGACAGACCGACCTATGGAAGCAAAGACTGACCATCCATGATATCAACATTATAGTTTTAACCATGTTGAGGCTATAGTGTTGATTTATATTGTTTCTAAACATCGGAGTAAAAAAAAGCTTATTTTGGGTTCTGATGGGGTACAACAGTTGAATTACGCTCATGAGGCATGTGTTATTTTCTTCAAGAATCAATGACTATATATAAATAATTTAAAAGTCACAATATGGATGTAACAATTGCAGATTTCCGCTTTAACACCAAAAAATTGTTCAACAACTGCAGAGTTTGTGCCTCTGTATTTAAGACAGTACTTACTAGTGTTAATCCGGGAACGGTTTTTCAAAACCATCTTACGGTTAAGTTCACCGTTAGAACCATTGGATGCCTTAAGATGCATTTGGGAAACCGGGCCCAGATATCCAGTTTCCTCCTCTTATTCCTCCTCCTTTTTCGATGTAACAGTCATCTCCCCCTCCTCCTCTTTCTCTCCATAAACTGCATCCTCCTCTCCTTTTACTGTAACATCCTCCTCCTCTTTCACTCTGAACGCATCTTCCTCTTCTTTAACAGTAACGGCCTCGTTTTCTGTGATATCCTCCTGTTCTTTAGGAGGAGAGTGTCTAGCAAGCTACCGAGGTGTCTGACTAACTGTTGCTGCTGTTGAAAGAAGCGTTCCGTCCACTCGATTATACGTCACACTAACAGCATTTCCTTAAAGTCGCACATCTGCTGACTGGAGTGGGTAACGCAGTTGAGTAAAATGTATATTTAATTTTCAGTCAAAAAGTAAAAGTGTAGGAAGCATGAGTTTTTACTCACCAGTGTAACAACACTGTGGTTAGACTTAGTAACTGAGTTGTAGTCACGATCTGGTTTCCTATAAGCACAAACTGTTATGTTTTTGCGTCATTACATATTGATTCACTTATTTCCGGATATCTTCTAAACTACTAATGCACTTTATCTCAACGTCATATGGAGGATCTACAGAGTTTGTATGCTTGCTCAGTATCTTGCTCAAGCTTTCAAATGTTAGCCACGCCTTATGCTTTCCATGCACTGTGTGGTTGTGTTATCTAGTGGGAACCCGTTAGCATGGTAGGCTCTGGTGCCTTCTTGCTGTGGGCACAAAACGAAAGAGAAAATCATACGTGCTTGCTCCTTTTTGTTTTGTCAGCTTGTTCGATATGGTTGTTACGTTTGATACCGTAGTTACGAGGCATGTGTCAAAATCGCTAAGCAGTAAACTTCAAAGCAGTGTTCCTGAAGCCTGTATCACTTTATAGGCAGCACGTGATCAATGACGTCTGAAGCTTCATTTCATCAAACAACCACCTGATTGATTTGGTATTGGGCTTGTTCGACACTGCAGGCGACTGCCAACTGACTGATCTACACATCACCTTGCATCATAAATAACTACTAATTATTATTTATAAATCAGTCAGCAAGTCACCATTTACCTACAATGCAGCATGGATTTTATGCAAAACGAATAGGAAATATAGTCAAGGCGTTGACAAGGTTGATTTAGAATTGGAATAATAATTGTGTCCTTCAAACTTTGCTTTCGTCAAAGAATCCTCCATTTGCAGCAATTACAGCCTTGCAGACCTTTGGCATTCTAGTTGTCAATTTGTTGAGGTAATCTAAAGAGATTTCACCCCATGCATCCTGAAGCACCTCCCACAAATTGGATTGGCTTGATGGGCACTTCTTACGTATCATACGGTCAAGATGCTGCCACAACAGCTCAATAGGGTTGAGGTCCGGTGACCGTGCTGACCACTCCATTATAGACAGAATACCAGCTGACTGCTTCTTCCCTAAATAGTTCTTGCATAGTTTGGAGCTGTCCTTTGGGTCATTGTCCTGTTGTAGGAGGAAATTGGCTCCAATTAAGCACCGTGCACAGGGTATGGCATTACGTTGCAAAATGGAGTGATAGTCTTCCTTCTTCAAGATCCCTTTTACCCTGTACAAATCTCCCACTTTACCACCACCAAAGCACCCCAGACCATCACATTGTCTCCACCATGCTTGACAGACGGCATCAACCACTCCTCCATCATCTTTTAATTTTTTCTGAATCTCACGAATGTTCTTGTTCGTGATCTGAACACCTCAAACTTAGATTAATCTGTCCATAACACTTTTTTCCAATCTTCCTCTGCCCAATGTCTGTGTTATTTTGCCCATCTTAATCTTTTATTTTCTTTAAAACAGTCTGATATATGGATGTTTCTTTGCAACTCTGCCTAGAATGCCAACATCCCGGAGTCGCCTATTCACTGTTGACGTTGAGACTGGTGTTTTGCGGGTACTATTTGATAAAGCTTCCAGTTGAAAACTTGTGAGGCGCCTGTTTCTCAAATTAGACACTAATGTACTTGTCCTCTTGCTCAGTTGTGCACTGGGGCCTCCTATTCTGGTTAGTGCCATTTTGCGCTGTTCTGTGAAGGGAGTATTATACATTATTGTACGAGATCTTCAGTTTCTTGGCAATATCTCGCATGGAATAGCCTTAATTTCTCAGAAAAACAATAGACTAACGAATTTCAAAAGAAAGTTATTTGTGTCTGGCCATTTTGAGCCTGTAATTGAACCCACAAATGCTGATGCTCCAGATACTCAAGTAGTTTAAAGAAGAATAGTTGTATTGCTTCTTTAATCAGAACAACAGTTTTCATCTGTGCTAACATAATTGCAAAAGGGTTTTCTAATGATCAATTAGCCTTTAAAAATGATAGACTTGAAGAATATAAAACATTAAAATATAGAATATATTTTGATTTGTTTAACACTTTTTTTGGATACTACATGATTCCATATTAGTTATTTTATAGTTTTGATGTCTTCACTATTATTCTACAATGTAGACAATAGTTAAAATAAAGAAAAAACATTGAATTTGTAGGTGTGTCCAAACAATTGACTGGTTCTGTGTATGCATTGTGGAGGAGAACTGATCCTAGATCTGTACAAAGGCATAACATCTACAGCAGGAACAACTGTCCAGCTGGATTGAATTGAGATATTTAAAATGACACATTTGAGTCTGAAATGATTTGTAATATTTTTTTAAAGGAGTAGGGAATTTTTCACAATTAGGAAATAATATTTCATATTTTACTCATACCTCAACCAGCATTGTGAATGGTGTCTTAGGCAGTGATATACTAGACCATGGCAGTAAATCTAAAACGTAGGTGTTTTTAGTCATGCATGAAAGGTCTGTGGTAGTTCTGTGGTTATAAGTTACTGACGTTGGAATACATTTCTGGCCATGCTGGCAGGGTCTGAATCAAACCTAATGTCCACCTGGTACACTGGCAGGATCTGAATCAAACCCAATGTTAAGGGGAGGGAAGATTGGTCAACAGGGTGATGATTGTTGTTGTTCTACTGCCTGATTGTTGTGCAACAACACTGTTTACAAAAGCTTTGTTAAAGAACAAGAAGGACCACACACTGTTTACAAAAGCTTTTGTTAAATCAGCACAACAGTTTTCAGCTGTGCTAACATAATTACAAAGGGGTTTTCTAATGATCAATTAGCCTTTTAAAATTATTATTTTGGATTAGCTAACACAACGTGCCATTGGAACACAGGAGTAATGGTTGCTGATAATGGGCCTCTGTATGCCTTTCATAATAAATCAGCTGTTTCCAGCTACAAAAGTAACTTACAACATTAACAATGTCTACACTGTATTTCTGATCAATTTGATGTTATTTTAATGGACCAAAAATTTGATTTTTGAGCAAGGACATTTCTAAGTGACCCCAAACTTTTGTAAGGTAGTGTACTGTATTGCTATACCATGTAGGAGCAGTATAGACCTAGTCTGTTCATTATATACATCGACATAATGTATTGTTACACCTTGTGGGAGCAGTATAGACCTAGTCTGTTCATTATATACATCTACATGATGTATTGTTACACCTTGTAGGAGCAGTATAGACCTACAGTAGCTAGCTACTTACTTAGATTTAGTTTGACTCAATGAAACTGCCTTAAATGTGCTGTAGTAAACCTTTTTTTATTCGCACTAATCAATCAACACATTCCTGTCTTTTGTATGTCTCAATATATTATTATTATTTAATTAAATCCATTTAAAATAATATTTGTCTGAAAATAAAATATGATCCTTAACTGCGTTTCCCCTCCAGTCAGCAGACGGCGATGTGTGTCTTTCAGGCGATGCTGCCAGCGTGACGTACAATCTAGTGGACGGTTCTTCAGAAACAGCTGGTCAACCACCTCGGTAGCTTGCTAGCCAACATAGCCGAAAGATTCAAGCTATTTATACGATTTCGGTCTATATTAGCTACTGTGTTTTAGACACACTTCTGTCGTATCTACTTGTTAAGCTATTTAATTTAATATTACGTTATTTTGTATTAGTCAGCAAAAGTAGCTGGCTGGTTAAATTAGCACTAGCCTAGTCGCTAATGATAGCTAGCTAGTTAACATCCACGAACATGAGCTCCCTAAACTTCTCCCCTCCTGTTAAAGAAGAGGAGGTCTGCTGGACGGAGGAAGAAGCTCTGGGGCTGAACATTGTCGTGAAAGAGGAGAAGGAAGAGGAGGATGTCACAGTTAAACAATAAGTAGAGGGTGAGGCTGTTACAGTGAAAGAAGAGAAGGACGTTTCAGTGAAAGAAGAGGAAGACGAGTTCAGAGTGAAAGAAGAGGAGGATGCAGTTTTTGGAGTGAAGAAGGAAGGGGAGATTACTGTCACATTGAAAGATGAAGAGGATGAGATGGGAGATCTGATTAACACCAGTAAGTACCGCCTTAAATGTGTTTTTAACTTTGGATATTCGGAGTTGGCTCGTCAATACCTCTTCAACGGAGGGGCAATGGATGATGACTGATATGTCTAGAATCAGACGACGTAGATAACAAGCTACCCCTTGTTTTATCCGTTCCGTTTCCAAAAAGTGACTTAATATATATATTTGAGAAGGGTCTATCTGCTGACCGCAGACTGTGGGGTACGGCATGTAGAGGTTTTCATGTAGTGATGTTTCAGTACACACCGTGCCCCCCAATAGTGTCATGTGAGAGTTGGGTTGGCTACACCAAAGATTATGGATATACTGACAAGATGTCTCTCCGCCCAAACAAGGGGAGTTGTCCACAAAGCGGTACGGCGGGTTGTCTAGCTCCCGCCTATCCTTTCTTTGGATTGGTGGATACTTCTTCTTATTGTAATCTATTGTTTATATTCTATGAGGGTTGTTGACGTCAACCGCTTGTATTCAATGGAGAGGGATGCAAAGCGACTGGAGACAACTCCTTTAGTGTTTTTATCAAAGTTGCCGGAGCTGTAGGATAGACTAGTGGTTAGAGCGTTGGACTAGTAACCGAAAGGTTGCACGATTTAACTGGCAAGGTAAAAATCTGTCGTTCTGCCCCTGAACTAGGTAGTTAACCCATTGTTCCTAGGTCGTCATTGAAAATGAGAAATTGTTCTTAATGTTCTTAACTGACTTGCCGAGTAAAATAACGTTTTTTTAAAAAAAACGTCACTTAAGCATTGCTAAACTTCTTTTGGATCAAGTAAACCTCACGTAGCAAATATGCCATTAATTTTGTTGTTGAACAAAATTGACAC
This sequence comes from Oncorhynchus clarkii lewisi, assembly GCF_045791955.1. Classification (NCBI taxonomy): domain Eukaryota; kingdom Metazoa; phylum Chordata; class Actinopteri; order Salmoniformes; family Salmonidae; genus Oncorhynchus; species Oncorhynchus clarkii. Next base: position 28,730,687 of record NC_092153.1, read on the forward strand.
TTTCCACATTGGAAAAATAGTAAGTAGTTGCAAAGTTAGCAAAAATGCTAAAGTTGTCCATGATGAGATCTGAACATGCAACCTTTGCACTAAGAAAGTTGCTGGCTATGGGGAATTAATTTAAAGTCGAACTTGATTGTGCAAGTTGTTTGTGATCATGACCTAGAGAGTTACAACCTACTGTAGCCTACTGGCATGACCTGGAGAGTTACAACCTACCATAACCTACTGTAACCTACTGGCATGGCATAGAGAGATACAACCTACTGTAACCTACTGGCATGGCATAGAGAGATACAACCTACTGTAGCCTACTGGCATGACCTAGAGAGATACAACCTACTGTAACCTACTGGCATGATCTAGAGATACAACCTAGTGTAGCCTACTGGCATATCCTCGAGAGCTAAAGTTTTAAAATTCCTGGGTTTTAAATGAATATTTCCCATAATAATTATAATTTGTATCTTCCTATCCACATGTGGGATCCCTCTCCTTTGTCATCCTCTCTACACCAATAACAGACAACTACTGTGGGACTCCCAATCATACAGCCTGGATACAGCCTGGATTCGAACCAGGGACTGTAGTGACACCTCTTGCACTGAGGTGCAGTGGCTTAGACCGCTGCATCCTTGTGTGTGTGAACTATTTAACTGTACTAGAATGCTTTAAAGGCCGCTACATTTTTAAATATTGGTTATCGGTATCGTTTTTGGGGGCAAGGAAAATATTGGATATCGGTATTGGCCAAAAATGTAATATCGGTCTCAGGATAGTAGCTTGATGGCCTCTAATGTTCATTTTAGCGCCCCCAGACAAAACCGCACACCCAGGCAAAGTGCAAGTCTCTGGGCTTTCAGCCTCAGGAGATGGAACTGGGTCTTGTAGGCCGGGCTCATCAAACTAATATTTGAAAATATATATATATTTTAAATTCAAAATTCACTAAAACTTTGTTAAATATTCACTAAATTCTTATACACTTTAAGAATACTGCTGGAGCAAACGGAAAACGCATTGAGTTTTTACAGAAATGTTTGATGATTGACTTGGTGACCACTGTTTTTCACACTGGCTTTTATTTTAATGAACTCCCCCAAACAAGACCAAATCTGAACCAATCATAGACTTATATGTTTCACAAGTTTGGCCACACAGTACAGCACAGTAGACAACTAAGTAACTAGATAATCTGTTTGTCTTTGACAGGAGAGAGACCAGACTCTCCCTCTGACAACGGGAAGAGTCCTTCAGGGCAATCAGACCCAGAGACACCCAAAGCAAAAGGAGGACATCACTGCTCCCACTGTGGAAAGAGTTTTACCAAGTTAGGGAACCTGAATAGGCATGAGAGGACACACACAGGAGAAAAACCTTTCCAATGCTCCCAGTGTGGAAAGAGTTTTAACGAACTAGGGTACCTATTAATACACAAGAGAATACACTCTGGAGAGAAGCCTTACCACTGTTCCAAATGTGGAATGACTTTTACCTGGTTAGGGAGCCTGAAAACACACAAGAGAATACACACGGGAGAAAATCCTTTCCTATGTTTGCACTGTGGATAGAATTTTACCCAGTTAGGGAACCTAAATCGGCACAAGAGGACACACACAGGAGAGAAGCCTTATCACTGTTCCCAGTGTGGAAAGAGTTTTAGGGGTTTAGTGAGCCTGAAACAGCATGAGAGGACACACACAGGAAAAAAGCCTTACCAATGCACCATATGTGGAAAGAGATTTACCCAGTTAAAGTCCATGAAATTACATGGAGGAATACATACAGGAGAGAAACCTTATCAAGGTTCCCAGTGTGGAAAGAATTTTAGGAGTTTAGTGAACCTGAAACAGCATGAGAGGACACACCCACAAGAAAAGCCCTACCAATGCTCCCTGTGTGGAAAGAGTTTTACCAAGTTAGAGGGCCTGACGAGGCATGAGAGGACACACTCAGGAGGGGATAAGCCCTACCACTGCTCCCTGTGTGGAAAGAGATTTAACCTGTTAAGGCATCTGAATAAGCATGAAAGAATACATACACAGGAGGAGGAGAAATACCACTGCTCTCAATGTGGAAAGATATTTTCCCAGTCAGAGGACCTGAAATCACATGAGAGAATAGAGAGACTGTGTTCTGACTTGTGTTTTTGACTGAGAATTTGTGTTTTTGTTTTACACATTAAAATCATATTGTTTAAATGAAAATATGACCACAAAAATAGGCCTGTTTTTTTTTCTTCATCTTGATCATGTCTAAAATCAAATTAAATATTTTAAAATGTGTATTTCGTTTTCATTATGAGCTTTGATTAATTGTGTACAAGTATAAACCCTCTGATGTTGTTCATGATATGATTTGGATATTGCTAAATGTAAATTATTATATAAGGAAGTAAGTAGCCTTGGCTTGTAGCTGTTTCTGTATTATGAGGCAGCTTGATGTACAAGTACTTCCCCTGGACAGGACTCTAGTCTATTAAGTTATTGAGTTATTCATTGCATTTTGCTATTCTTCACTCCAACTTTGAATTAGATTTGATATTTGATTTGGATATTGTTAAATTACTTTGATTGGATACAGCTGCAGCCAAATATATTGGCACCCTTACACTTAGAAATAATTCCCTATTTCTTCTCAAATCAGTTGAAATTCATGGTGGTCTAGTACCACTACTATACTATGATGGTCTCCACACCTTGTTATTGTACTAGCTCCACTACTGTACAATGATGGTCTCCACACCTTATTGTACTAGCTCTACTACTATACTATGATGGTCTCCACACCTTATTGTACTAGCTCTACTACTATACTATGATGGTCTCCACACCTTGTTATTGTACTTGCTCCACTACTATACTATGATGGTCTCCACACCTTGTTATTGCACTAGCTCCACTACTAGTACCCCCTACTATACTATGATGGTCTCCACACCTTGTTATTGTACTAGCTCCACTACTAGTGCCACTACTATACTATGATGGTCTCCACACCTTGTTATTGTACTAGCTCCACTACTAGTACCACTACCCTACTATGATGGTCTCCACACCTTGTTATTGTACTAGTACCACTACTGTACAATGATGGTCTCCACACCTTGTTATTTTACTAGCTCCACTACTAGTACCACTAACCTACTATGATGGTCTCCACACCTTGTTGTTGTACTAGCTCCACTACTAGTACCACTACCCTAATATGATGGTCTCCACACCTTATAATCAAATGTATTTTCTATAAAGCCCTTTTTACATCAGCCGATGTCACAAAGTGATACACAGAAACTCAGCCTAAAACAGCAATGCAGATGTAGAAGCACGGTGGCTCCCCAATTAAGGTTCAACCAGCCGCCTGTAGTTGAGAGGTAGTTCTGTAGTTGTGTACAGCCAAACTGGAAGGATTCATGTAGATTGTTGGTAGAGAGGTAGTTCTGTAGTATCTAGTCAGACTGGAAGGGTTCATGCACATTTTCTCAAGGTTGGTTTGATGGAGGCCGTTTTAAGGAAATTAGGCACAGTGCCTGAATTAAGAAAGTGATTTATGATTGTATGAGTCCTGTGGGAAAACGGTCCAAGGGGCAGGTAGTTGACCTCATATTATGGACCATTTCAGAGACAGATGTTGGGGTTGTCAATGAGAATGTGGTGAAACTGCAGCTGGGAGGCTCAGTGAGAAGCAAAGAGACAGGTCTGAATCAAGGGGTAGATTGTACAGTGAAACTGCAGTTGGGAGGCTCAGTGTAAAGCAGAGAGACAGGTCTGAATCAAGGGGTAGATTGTACAGTGAAACTGCAGCTGGGATGCTCAGTGAGAAGCAGAGAGACAGGTCTGCATCAAGGGGTAGATTGTACAGTGAAACTACAGCTGGGAGGCTCCGTGTAAAGCAGAGAGACAGGTCTGAATCAAGGGGTAGATTGTACAGTGAAGTAAATGCTCTTTATTTTGGATTTGGGGATTTGAAAAATGGTAATTTATTCAATGGAGTGGGTAAAGAAGGAGTTATTGAGTGGTTGAACTAATTTCTTTACTACAGAAAATATAATTATGGGGTTCCCGTCACCATTTGCAATGAGATTGGTAAAGTATAACTTGTGTGCAGTGTTCAGTGCCTCTTTGTATGCAGTCTGGTGATATACCAGGGCCTGGGGATGCAGTTAGGTTTGTATACAGTCTGATGATATACCAGGGCCTGAGGATGCACAGGTAGCTTTGTTTTCCTCTAGCTATTCTCCAGTTTGTTCGCAGCAGCTTTCATAGAACGGAGATAACTTTTAAACGAGGCTGCAGAGCGTTTGTTTGACTGAATGAATATGACAATGCCTTAAATGCAGCGTTAGATGTCAAGTATAAATTCTCATTCATTACAAATCTTCACTAATCAACCAACACATGCTTTCCTTTGTACGTATCAATATAATATTATTTAATGAAATACATTTTAAAAATACCCATTTTTGTCAAGAAATTAAATAAACATTTCCTTTTCCGCGTTACCCACTCCAGTCAGCTGATGACGATCCTGCCAGTGTGACGTATAATCTAGTGGACTAGACGCTCCTTCAATAACAACAGCAAGTCAGAAACCTCGGTAGCTTGCTAGGCGACATGGCCTAAACATTCAAGCTCTTTTAGACTGTTTCAGTGCATATTTCCCTATGTGTTTTAGACATACTTCTGTTTTATAGCTATTTGCCCCATTTATTTTAATATTTACGTTGTTAGTCAGGCAGATGTCTTAAATTTGCATCGCGCTAGGCTAGTCGCTAAACTTCTCCCCTCCTGTTAAAAAGAAGAGGTGGTCTGCTGGACGTAGAAAGAAGCTCTGGATTTGAACATTGTCGTGAAAGAGGAGAAGGAAGAGGAGGATGTCACAGTAAATCAACAAGTAGAGGGTGAGTGACTTGTGTAATGCACAAAGTAGATGTCCTAACCGACTTTCCAAAACTATAGTTTGATAACAAGAAATGTGTTGTTTTAATGACTCCAACCTAAGTGTATGTAAACTTCCGACTTCAACTGATGTATTGTTACACCATGTAGGAGCAGTATAGACCTAGTCTGTTCATTATATACATCTACATGATGTATTGTTACTCCATGTAGGAGCAGTGTAGACCTAGTCTGTTCATTATATACATCTACATCATGTATTGTTACACCTTGTAGGAGCAGTGCAGACCTAGTCTGTTCATTATATACATCTACATCATGTATTGTTACACCTTGTAGGAGCAGTATAGACCTACAGTAGCTAGCTACTTATTTAGATTTAGTATGACTTAATGAAACTGCCTTATGTGCTGTACTAAACGTTTTGTATTCACACTAATCAATAATCACATTCCTGTCTGTGTATGTCTCACTATAATAATATTATTTAATTAAATCCATTTAAAATAATCTTTGTCTGAAAATAAAATATGATCCTCAACTGCGTTTCCCCTCCAGTCAGCAGACGGCGATGTGCGTCTTTCAGGCGACGTACGCTTTCGGTGTATATTAGCTACTGTGTTTTAGACACACTTCTGTCGTATCTACTTGTTAACTTTTTTAATATTACGTTATTTTGTATTAGTCAGCAAAAGTAGCTGGCTGGTTAAGTTAGCACTAGCCTAGTTGCTAATGATAGCTAGCTAACATCCCCGAACATGAGCTCCCTAAACTACTCCCCTCCTGTTGAAGAAGAGGAGGTCTGCTGGACGGAGAAAGAGGGTTTGTGGCAGAACATTGTTGTGAAAGAGGAGAAGGAAGAGGAGGATGTCACAGTGAAACAAGTAGAATGTGTGGCTGTTACAGTGAAAGAAGAAGAGAAAGACGTTCAGAGTGAAAGAGAAGGATGTTACAGTAAAAGAAGAGGAGAAAGAGGAGGATACAGTTTTTGGAGTGAAAGAGGAGGAGGGGGAGAAGACTGTCACATTGGAGGAAGAAGAGGAGGAGATAGGAGATCTGACTAACACCAGTAAGTACCGCCTTAAATTGTTTTTCTAACATTGGGTATTCGGGTTGGCTCGTCAATACCTCTTCAACGGAGGGCCCTAGTATGATGACTGATATGGCTAGAATCAGACGACGTAGAGAGCAAGCTACCCCTTGTTTTCTCCGTTCCGTTTCCAAAAAGTGACTTAACATATATATTTGAGAAGGGTCTATCTGCTGATCGCAGTCTGGGGGGCACGGCATGTTGTGATTTTTGTGTAATGATGTTTTACCCCTCAATAGTGCCATGCAAGAGTTGGGTTGGCTACACCAAAGATTATGGATATACTGACAAGATGACTCTCCGCCCAAACAAGGGGAGTTTTTGTCCACAAAGCGGCAATGCTGGTTCTCTAGCTCCCTCCTACCCCTTTCTTTGGATTGGTGGATACTTCTTATTATTGGAATCTATTTTTTTTTATATATTCTATGAGGGTTGTTGACATCAACCACCTGTATTCAATGGAGAGAAATGCTAAGCTACTAGCCTCATGACATGAATATGCACAACCATCTCGAGACAACTCCTATAGTGTTTTTATTAGAAAACACCATTCTAAACAGTCCACCTGGTAGAGGTTCATATCTGACAGAGAAGAACACACTGTTCTATACAGTCCACCTGGTAGAGGTTCATATCTGACAGAGATGAAAATCTCTGTTAGAAACTTAGAAAGAGGGGGAGTCTAAAGCTGCAACAACTAGGCTTGTTTCTTTTGGCTTCTGGACAACTAAATAAAGTTGTGAATATGAAAACTTTGTAAATAAAGTTGTGATATGAAAACCAATAGAACAGGAGGGAAATTACATAGTGGTGGGTCCAATAGAACAGGATGGAAATTATATAGTGGTGGGTCCAATAGAATAGGAGATAAATGGCATAGTGGTGGGTCCAATAGAACAAGAGATAAATGGCATAGTGGTGTGTCCAATAGAACAAGAGATAAATGGCATAGTGGTGGGTCCAATAGAACAAGAGATAAATGGCATAGTGGTGGGTCCAATAGAACAAGAGATAAATGGCATAGTGGTGGGTCCAATAGAAGCTAAAAAGCTCATGAGGCTAAAAGCTCATGAGGACACACACAGGAGAAAAGCCTTTCCAATGTTCCTAGTGTGGAAAGAGTTTTACCTGGTTAAGGAGCCTGAAGGAGCATAAGAGGGCACACACAATAAATAAAAAAAAGTCCAACCACTGCTCTCTCTGTGTGGAAGGACATTTTCCCAGTCAGAGAACCTGAAATCACATGAGAGAAAAGAAAGGCTATATTCTGACTTATATTTTTGACTGAGAATGTGTTTTTGTTTTATGCCACATGAAATCATATTGTTTATACCTGTCTATATAAGGTTCCACAGTTGGCAATGCATGCCAGAGCAAATTCCAAGCCATGAGGTTGAAGAAATTGACTGTGGAGCTCAGAGACGGGATTGTGTCGAGGCACAGCTCTGGGGAAGGTTACCAAAAAATGTCTGCAGCATTGAAGGTCCCCAAGAACACAGTGGCTGCCATCATTCTTAAATGGAAGAAGTTTGGAACCACCAAGACTCTTCCTAGAGCTGGCCGCCTGGCCAAACTGAGCAATCGGGGAAGAAGGACCTTGGTCAGGGAGGTGACCAAGAACCCGATGTTCACTCTGACAGAGCTCCAGAGTTCCACTGTGGAGATGGGAGAACCTTCCAAAAGGACAGCCATCTCTCTGCAGCACTTCACCAATCAGGCCTTTATGGTAGAGAGGCCAGGCAGAAGCCACTCCTCAGTAAAAGGCACATGACAGACCAGATTCTCTGGTCTGATGAAACCCAGATTGAACTCTTTGGCCTGACTGCCAACCGGCTCGCCTGGCGTAAAGCGTGGTGGTGGCAGCATCATGCTGTGGGGATATTTTTTAGCGGCAGGGACTGGGAGACTAGTCAGGATTGAGGGAAAGATGAACAGAGTGCAGAGAGATCCTTGATAAAAACTTGCTACAGAGAGCTCAGGACCTCAGACTGGGGTGAAGGTTCACCTACCAAAAGGACAATGACCCTAAGCCCACAGCCAAGACAACGCAGGAGTTGCTTTGGAAGAAGTCTCTGAATAACCTTGAGTGGCCCAGCCAGAGCCCGGACTTGAACCCGATCAGAGACCTGAAAATAGCTGTGCAGCGACGCTCTCCATCCAACCTGACAGAGCTTGAGAGGATCTGCAGAGAAGAATGGGAGAAACTCCCCAAATACAGGTGTGCCAAGCTTGTAGCGTCATACCCAAGAAGACTCAAGGCTGTAATCGCTGCCAAAGGAGTTTCAACGGAGTACAAAGTAAGCGGTCTGAATACTTATGTAGATTTTTCAGTTTATTTTAATAAATTAGCAAAAAAATCTAAACATGTTTTTGGTTTGTCATTATAGGGTCACTATGTGTGTAGATCTATTTTAGAATAAGGCTGCCATGGTAACGTAACAAAATGTGGAAAAAGTGAAGGGGTTTGAATATTTTCCGAATGCACTGTGTTGTTCACCATGTAGGAGCAGTATACACCTAGTGTGTTCATTATATACATCTACATGATGTATTGTTACACCATGTAGGAGCAGTCTAGACCTGGTCTGTCCATTTTATATACACTACCATTCAAAAGTTTGGGGTCACTTAAAAATGTCCTTGTTTTTTAAAGAAAAGCATGTTTTTTTGTCCATTAAAATAACATAAAATTGATCCGAAATACAGTGTAGATATCGTTAATGTTGTAAATGACTATTGTAGCTGGAAAAACAGCAGACTTTTTAAATGGAATATCTACAGTTGAAGTCGGAGGTTTACATACACTTAGGTTGGAGTCATTAAAACTCATTTTTTAACCACTCCACAAATGTCTTGTTAACAAACTATAGTTTTGGCAAGTCGGTTAGGACATCTACTTGGTGCATGACACAAGTAATTTTTCCAACAATTGTTTACAGGAATATTATTTCACTTATAATTCACAGTATCACAATTCCAGTGGGTCAAACGTTTACATACACTAAGTTGACTGTGCCTTTAAACAGCTTGGAACATTCAAGAAAATTATGTCATGGCTTTAGAAGCTTCTGATAGGCTAATTGACATCATTTGAGTCCTTTGTAGGTGTACCTGTGGATGTATTTCAAGGCCTACCTTCAAACTCAGTGCCTCTCTGCTTGACATCAAAGGAAATCAGTCAAGACCTCAGAAAAAAAAGTGTAGACCTTCACAAGTCTGGTTCATCCTTGGGAGCAGTTACCAAACACCTGAAGGTACCATGTTCATCTGTACAAACAATAGTACGCAAGTAAAAACACCATGGGACCACGAAGCCGTCATACCACTCAGGATGGAGACGTGTTCTGTCTCCTAGAGATGAACGTACTTTGGTGCGAAAAGAGCAAATCAATCCCAGAACAACAGCAAAGCACCATGTGAAGATGCTGGAGGAAACAGGTACAAAAGTATCTATATCTACATTAAAACAAGTCCTATATTGACATAACTTGAAAGGCCGCTCAGAAAGGAAGAAGCCACTGCTCCATAACCGCCATAAAAAAGCCAGACTACGGTTTGCAACTGCACATGGGGACAAAGATTGTACTTTTTGGAGAAATGTCCTCTGGTCTGATGAAACAAAAATAGAACTGTTTGGCCATAATGACCATCGTTATGTTTGGAGAAGCAAAGGGGAGATGAAGAACAGCATCCTAACCTTGAAGCACGGGGGTGGCATCATCATGTTGTGTGGGTGCTTTGCTGCAGGAGGGACTGGTGCACTTCACAAAATAGATAGGACCATGAGGAAGGACAATTATATGGATATATTGAAGCTTCATCTCAAGACATCAGTCAGGAAGTTACAGGCTGGTCGCAAATGGGTCTTCCAAATGCACAATGACCCCAAGCATACTTCCATAAGATGAGGCAAAATGGCTTAAGGACAACAAAGTCAAGGTATTGGAGTGGTCATCACAAAGCCCTGACCTCAATCCTATAGAAAATTTGTGGGCGAGTGCGAGCAAGGAGGCCGACAAAACCTGACTCAGTTACACCAGCTCTGTCAGGAGGAATGGGCCAAAATTCACCCAACTTATTGTGGGAAGCTTGTGGAAGGCTACCCAAAACGTTTGACCCAAGTTAAACAATTTAAAGGCAATGCTACCAAATACTAATTGAGTGTATGTAAACTTCTGACCCACTGGGAATGTGATGAAAGAAATACAAGCTGAAATATAATTCTCTCTACTATTATTCTGACATTTCACATTCTTAAAATAAAGTGGTGATCTTAACTGACCTAAGAAAGGGAATTTTTACTAGATTTAAATGTCGGGGATTGTGAAATACTGAGTTTAAATGTATTTGGCTCAGATGTATGTAAACTCTGACTTGAACTGTATATTCACCTTCATGGTTCACTGGACCCTATGATCACTTGGTGAGGCCCATTATCAGCAACTATCACTCCTGTGTTCTAATGGCACGTTGTGTTAGCTAATCCAAGTTGATCATTTTAAAAGGCTAATCGATCAGTTGAAAACCCTTTTGCAATTATGTTGGCACAGCTCAAAAATGTTGTGCTGATGTAACAAAGCTTTTGTAAACAGTGTGTGGGCCTTGTTCTTTATCAAAGCTTTTGTAAACAGTGTTTTTTTTCATGCAGCAATTCAACCATGAGGGCCTGATTCACACAGTCTCTGAACAGTTGATGTTGAGATGTCTGTTACTTGAACTCTGTGATGCATTTATTTGGGCTGCAATCTGAGGTGCAGTTACCTCTGCTGCAGAAGATACGTTCATTAGAGTTAACTCTGGGTCTTCCTTTCCGGTGGCAATCCTCATGAGAGCTACCCATACCTTGTCACAACACATCAAGAAGGAAAGAAATTCCACAAATTAACATTTAACAAGGCACACCTGTTAATTTAAATGAATTGCAGGTGACTACCTCATGAAGCTGGTTGAGATAATGCCAAGAGTGTGCAAAGTTGTCAAGGCAAAGGGTGACTGCTTTGAAGAGTCTCAAATATAATATATATTTAGAATTGATTAACCCTTTTTTGGTTACTACATGATTCCATATGTGTTATTTCATTGTTTTGATGTCTTAACTATTATTCTACAATGTAGAAATAAAGGAAAAACCCTTGAATGAGTAGGTGTGTCCAAACTTTTGACTGGTACTGTATGTAAATGTGATACTTCAGTTGTTGTTTTTGTTACATTTGAAACATTTATAAAAACCTGTTTTTGCTTTGTCATTATGGGGTATTGTGTTGTTATTATGGGGTATTGTGTTGTTATTATGGGGTATTGTGTGTAGATTGAGGGGAAATATTGATTTAATCCATTTTAGAATAACGGAACAAAATGTGAAAAAAGTGAAGGGGTCTGAATACTTTTCAAATGCACTGTGTGTATATATAGGGGCAGTACTTAGTGACATCACTTCCTGAAACAGGAGGTACAAATACATAACATAGGTTCAATATGTCAACATTCAATGTATTCAAATATATGACCAAGCTGGAAGTGTAAACGCCAGCCTAGACACAATCCTCGAGGTTCACTGATGATCAACCTCCTCCTTCACATCTGACTCCTGATGATCAACCTCCTCCTTCACATCTGACTACTGATGATCAACCTCCTCCTTCACATCTGACTCCTGATGATCAACCTCCTCCTTCACATCTGACTCCTGATGATCAACCTCCTCCTTCACATCTGACTCCTGATGATCAACCTCCTCCTTCACATCTGACTCCTGATGATCAACCTCCTCCTTCACATCTGACTCCTGATGATCAACCTCCTCCTTCACATCTGACTCCTGATGATCAACCTCCTCCTTCACATCTGACTCCAGTGATCAACCCAGAGCGTCTTCTTTTTTGGGGAATCGCGATGGACTACGTCATCAAATAGGCCGTCATCATGACCACCGCCCACAAGTTAATTGTCGTTCAGGTTATCAATGGGAAGAGCAATAGCAAGATCTCCTGTCTGGTAACTTGTCTCATTTAATGGATTTACATTGGCAGGTGAACATGGAGAAACCCCATTAAAAAAACTTAGTCAATCTCAAACTGCAGAAACACTGTTGGAATTCCTTGTCAAAGTCTGTGGCCTGTGATGTTGGGACAAATGATAGTCCCTTATTATACAAGAGACCATATTCTACAGCACAACTGCAGAGTCATGTCTTCAGTGTAAAACTAACAATGACTCAATAATCCCTTTGGGAATGTTATGATGTCAAAGTTATGGGTGGAGTTAGAAAGTTGGCTGTCAGAAGTACAATTATACAATGTAAAATTACTTTTAATCTGTCTGTCTGCATATTTCAAGACATGGTATTTGAGGGTGCAGTGAGATGCCCCAGAGTTGGATGATACTTTTATCATCAATCATCTTAAAAATGATACATAATTAAAACCTGGAAATCAACCAATCCTCTGTTGTTAATTCAATAGAAAGGTCAAATGCTTTATTATCTGAAAGTTGAAAGTGACAGAGAGAAATAAAATGGTGCTGATGCGGGCACTGGAGATGGGGGTGTGGTCTAGTGGGTCTGGGCAGTTGTGATGTAGTTAATGGAGATGGAGGTGTGTTCTAGTGGGTCTGGGCAGGTGTGATGTAGTTAATGGAGATGGAGGTGTGTTCTTGTGGGTCTGGGCAGGTGTGATGTAGTTAATGGAGATGGGGGTGTGTTCTAGTGGGTCTGGGCAGGTGTGATGTAGTTAATGGAGATGGGGGTGTGTTCTAGTGGGTTTGGGCAGGTGTGATGTAATTAATGGAGATGGAGGTGTGTTCTAGTGCGTCTGGGCAGGTGTGATGTAGTTAATGTTTGTATGATGTCCTCGTTTGTATGTGAATGTTTTGTATTGTTTATAAAATATCAATATTTCAAAGTTACACCTCACTGTTCTATTTTTGGAGTTATTACATTAAACCAATCAGATTTCAGAAGAATGCCAAAGTCAGGTGTGAAGTAATATGGAGGACCAGCCTATTCCCTATGATGTAAACTACAACAGAAATAACTTAAAATGTATAACTTCATATTAAACCAATCGTTTTCAGTCATGATTTGAGTAATTAAAGTAAACCACAGTTTTGGAAATACATAACACCATCTAACCATATATCAAAGAATGTTAGCTATATGCAGTTATCTTAGCCAGCCAGCCAACGTTAGCTATTTATCCAACTAGCTATTAGCCTAACCAGCGTAGCCAACCAGCACGGTTATGGTCAGTGAGCTGGAGCCCAACTAAAACATAACTGCAGATCAAAAGAGAAGAGACATACAGAATGATGGCAGGGAAAAAACACATGGAAATTGGAATTCACATGAAAATTCACCTCACTGGTTAGAGAACAACCTGCAGAAGACAGTTAGCTACATTTTAAATGTAGGGGTCGTTAAACAAAGGAACACAAAACTTATGCCATTTGTTTGAGAGGAGGGAGACTAATGGAGCCCAACTACCGGACTGCATAAAAGAGACAGAATGATGGACGAAATGAAGCTTCAGACGTCATTGATCACTGCTGATAAAAGTGACATACTGCTTTGAAGTATACTGCTTAGCGATTTTGGCGCATGCCTCGTAGCTCCTATATTAAATGTAACACGCGTGCTACGGGTGAGTGTTGTTATCGTAACCAGTGAGCTGAATAACATCCATATCGAAAAGTTGACAAAACAAAAAGGACTATCAAAATATATCAAATTAACCTGAACAAATACTCAATGTCCCCCTCTGGTGGCGAATAAGTATAATACACCTAAACTAACAAAACCGGGCTAATAAACTGTCTGGTGTTCATGATATTATAAAACGTGTACTTTATACATTTTTCATAAATTACCTGCATTTATGAGACACAGTGTGGATGAATGATCAGTAGTCGACAGGATAAAAATATCACTCCTAAAGAAGATGCATTTTCCAGTTAGCTACCAACTTGAAAGAGGGAACTTTAGCATAAAACCTATATGGAAAACTGAGATTTGGGAAAAACATATAAAGAGAGGCTTATTTGACGCCAAACCAACAACAGTAGTTACTAGAACATAAATTGCTAATGTATGATGTAATGACAACTTTATACATTTCTATCCCTGGACCACTCAATTTTAAAATTCTCCATAAACCTGCTGTGGATTACCCAGAATCCCATACCTTTATCACTGAGTGTAATGCAAACACACGAGCAGCGCAGCGGTCTAAGGCACTGCATCTCAGTACTGGTGGCGTCACTACTGACCCAGTTCAAATCCAGGCTGTATCATAACAAGCCGTGATTTGGAGTCGCATAGGGCACCGCACAATTGGCTCAGCATCGTCTGGGTTAGGGTTTGGCCGGGGTAGGCCGTTAATGTAAATAAGAATTTGTTCTTAACTGACCTGCCTAGTCAAACACCGTTACACTGGCATACAAACCGAGGAGCACAGAGTTGATCATACATATGACGTTAAGAAATAGTGCATTGTGGGTAGTTTAGAAGATTTCCCTAAATCAATTAATAAATATGTAATAACGCAAAAACATAACTGTTTGTACTTTTAGGTAACCATAAAGTGACTACAACTAGCTTACGTCTTTAACCACACTGTACTGTTACACTGGTGAGTAAAACCTTCCTACCCTTTAACTTTTTCTGAACATTATACAGTAATATACATTTTAGTCAACTGCGTTACCCACTCCAGTCAGCAGATGGCGGTGGGGGAATTTAAGGCAGTGCTGTAAGTGACGTATAATCTAGTGGACGGAACGCTTCTTTCAACAGCAGCAACAGTTAGTCAGCCACCTCGGTAGCTTGCTAGACAAACTAGCCGAAACAATAAAGCTCTTTAGACGCTTTAGTGTTTATTGGCCACTGTGTTTTAAACCCACTTCTGTGGTCTAGTTAGTTGTCCGATTTAATTTCATATTTACGGTGTTGTTGTTATTATTCAGCTAGCGGGCTGGTTAAGTTAGCAATAGCCTAGCTAGCTAACATCCCCGACCATGAGTTCACTAAGCTACTCTCCTTCTGCTAAAGAAGAGGCGGTCTGCTGGACGGAGAAAGAATCTCTCGTTAAAGAGGAGAAGGAAGAGGAGGATATCACAGTAAAACAAGAAGTAGAGGGTGAGGCTGTTACAGTGAAAAAAGAAGAGAAATACGCTTTCAGAGTGAAAGAAGAGGAGGATGTTACAGTAAAAGAGGAAGAAAAGTATTTCAGAGTGAAGGAGGAGGAGGATGCATTTTTTGGAGTGAAAGAGGGGGAGAGGGGGACTGTCACATTGAAAAAGGAAGAAGAGGAGGAAACTGGATATCTGGGCCAAGTTTCCCAAGGGCATCTTAAGGCATCCAGTGGCTCTAACGATGAACGTGCCCTGGTTAACACGAGTAAGTACTGTCTTAAAAGCAGAGGCACAAGCTCTACAGTTGTTGAACTTATGTGTGGTGTTAAAGGGAAATATGCAATTGCTACATCAATATTTAAATGTTTTATTATGTATTTATAGCCATTAATTATTGAAGAATATAACACATGCTTCACGAGCTTAGTTCAACTGTTGTACCCTATCAGAACCCCAAATAAGAAACAATGTAAATCAACACTGTATAGCCGGTTAAAACTATAATGTTGATATCATGGATGTTCAGTCCTTGCATTCATAGGGCTGTCTATGAATTTGAGAGTAGTTATATTTCTCCAGCCCCATCCATCATCTTATTAGCAAAACAGTGGTGGAATTACAGCTATACAGCTTGTTATTGTTTGAACTGCAGATTGGTTGATTGATTGTTGTGTGGCTTTTTTTAAAGGGACAACCTAGTTTTTTAACAGAAACAAAATGGCAGCCCAGAGACCTGAGCTGTGTTAGAATACTTATTCTAACCATACTATTTGTGATGCTTATTGGTCAAAGTATGGATATAGTTAGTTTGCCAAAAGTTCCCGGATGTCATACTACATTCGCCAAAATACGAAGTATACATGCAGAGGACTCTATTTCGGTGTTTTTAGGGCCCAAAATGCATTTCTTCGGGAAATGGGCGTGGCTTCAACTATTTTCAGATTTGAAGAAAATGGCGGAAAATATGCAGCTGAAGTTCGACGAGAGAGTGGATACAAATGAACTGCTTTAAATAATTATGCCTAATGTTAAGAAAATGTTGAGCAATGTAATGACTTTTCAAATAAGTTATGTTACACATTGTTAGCTACACTATCCTTACAAACCGCATAGCATATCTTTATAGCCATATGTTCCAGTATGTCAGCTTGCTACATAATGTTAGTTGGCTACTAATACATCAAACTTTCCAGTATATTAACTATATTCTAACTAACTAGCCAACGTTTATTGACTTGATTATTCACGTCAGTCTTAGCCAAGGGGTCGTGTGCGTTCTCAATGGACATTGTTCATTCGGGGTCGAATGAACAATGAATGAACAACTCCGATTTCAGGGTGTACCAGAGTTCAGAATAATTAATTTACTAGCGCTCAACACCCGTTGAATATGTCCAGGTGTCAGTAAACGTAGGCAGAAAAAGCTAAAATTAAATTCTTGCCAGCAGCACAGTTAGTCCCCAACGCTCTGAATAACATGGAACAGGTAAATCATTGTTGATTTACCAGCTCTGCTAGGGCAAGTAAAATGGTCAGAGTGAGGTTTTCTCTCATTTGTGTCTAGCAAGCTATCCGACGTTAGCCAGTTAGCTTGGGTGCTTTACTGTCGTTGTGAGGTCAGAACGCTTGGATCGACCCTACTCCTCAGCCATATAGTATTGGTTTACAAACAGTGGCCTTATGCGAGCTCATGTTTTGGTTTCTGGTGGGGTAATACAGTTGAAACATTTGAGGCATTTATAAGTTATACTTTTCAATAATCAATGGTTATATAGTAAATGGGTCTTTCTATAACTGGCAGTGTAGATTTCCTGTGGGGTCAAATTGTTAGAGCTGTTGATAAGTCATTAGCTGTGTTAGAATACTCATACAAACCGTACTATTTGTGATGTTAATTGAGTATATAGTATGCATATTGGTCATAGTAATCCATCTATAATCCATCCATGATGTCATAATGATAGTTTAACAAGGTTTCTAGGATATATAGTATATTCTAGAATTGCCAGTGAAGATTTCTTGCGGGGGTCAAATTGTTAGAGCTGTTGATAAGTCATTGTATAATATTCTGGCAATTCTTTTCATGACATTACATTGAAGGTGACAGTTTGTCTTTTCTTAGCAAGGTGTTGCTAAAATAATGTTAGCCGCTAAATGTATTAAGAGTCAGCGCAAACATTGCTAGCTAATACTGCCTGGTACCAGTGTTGTTGTAGGCCTAGATAAGCATGCTTGGAATATGCCAAGTATGAATATGTTATCTAGCTAACATGCTACATGAAGTAAAAAAAAACATGTAATGTAACATCTAATTAGGGTCACTTTGAAACACTGACCAACACTTTGGTTCCTACCATGTCTTCTTCTTCTCTGAGGTTTATTGTCAGACTACACTCATCCGGTGTATTGCTGCCACCTACTGTACAGGGTTGTAAAAAATACCCCCAAATCAAATAATGTTTTGGATGAACATATCATACTAATTACAAAAAATAAACAGTTTGACTAGTGCAATTTCTCACTTGTGCTATAAACACAACAAAGTCCACCTTCTTCACTATTAGTGTGTTGGGATCCTTCTCATGGCTTCACTGCAGACTGAGGGACATCCACCACCATCTCCTCTCTACTCACTCCTTCAGCAATTTTCACTGCCTCCACAAAGGACACCTGCAGGTTGGGCCTGATCCTAGCTACTGTGACATCCTTCATCTGTTCAGGGCACTCCGGGAACTCGGGAACGTGATTCCCATCACAATTACAACATGCTTCATCTGACATATTTATTCCTTCGGCAAACACTTGCCACGTGTCCAAACTTTTTAGCATTGTAACACTGCAGTGGCTTCTGTATATCTCACTTACCCAGGTTTTACATAAGATGGGAGAACCACTTCACCAAACCACAGTAATACCTTCCGTCTATCATTCGTTTTAGTCAACGTGCGTCTACCGGAAATGTTTAACCTAAACCACACAAAGCTTTCCCCTTTTGCACTGTTGACACACAATTAGTATCATGGTCACTCGAACCGATTCCACTTTACCCAATTCATCCTTCACCATCTTTGAGACCGCTAACGGGTCACCCACAAAAACATCCGTGCTGATGATTCCCACTCCGACCATAAACTGCTGTTCATTACCAACTTTAGCCTTTTCACTCCACTGTTCTTCACCATCGTCCACTCAGTCTCAGCAACTGTACAGAGTCCATGTGCGGGGGCACCGGTTAGTTGAGGTAATATGTACATGTAGGTAGAGTTAAAGTGACTATGCATAGATGATAACAACAGAGAGTAGCAGCTGTGTAAAAAGGTAGGGGGGGGGGGATGAAAATAGTCTGGGTAGCCATTTGATTAGATGTTCAGGAGTCTTATGGGGGTAGAAGCTGTTTAGAAGCCGCTTGCCGTGCGGTAGCAGGGAGAGCAGTCTATAACTAGGGTGGCTGGAGTCTTTGACAATTTTTAGGGCCTTCCTCTGACACAGCCTGGTATAGAGGTACTGGATGGCAGGAAGCTTTACCCCAGTGATGTACTGAGCCATTTGCACTACCCTCTGTAATATGTTTTGTCATGCCTTTTTCACAACTGTCTAGGTGTGCTTAAACCATGTTAGTTTGTTGGTGATGTGGTGACCTGCTCCACTACAGCCCCATAGATGAGAATGGGGGCGTGCTCAGTCCTCTTTTTCCTGTAGTCCACAATCATCACCTTAGTCTTGATCACTTTGAGGGAGAGGTTGTTTTCCTTTCACCATACGGCCAGGTCTCTGACCTCCCTATAGGCTGTCTTCTCGATGATCAGGCCTACCACTGTTATGTTATCGGCAAACTTAATGATGGCGTTGGAGTCGTGCCTGGCTGTGCAGTCATGAGTGAACAGGGAGTACAGGAGGGGACTGAGCACGCATCCCTTAGGGGCCCCTGTGTTGAGCATCAGCGTTGCGGATGTGTTGTTACATACGCTTACAACATGGTGGCGGCCCGCCAGGAAGTCCAGGATCCAGTTGCAGAGGGAGGTGTTTAGTCCCAGGTTCCTTAGTTTATTGATGAGCTTTGAGCGCACAATGATGTTGAACGCTGAGCTGTAGTCAATGAATAGCATTCTGACATAGGTGTTCCTTTTGTCCAGGTGGGAAAGGGCAGTATGGAGTGCAATAGAGATTGCATCATCTGTGGATCTGTTAGGGCGGTATGCAAATTGGAGTGGGTCTCAGGTTTCTGGGATAATAATGTTGATGTGAGCCTTGACCAGCCTTTCAAAGCACTTTATGGCTACAGACGTGTGTGCTACAGTTCGGTAGTTATTTAGACAGGTTACCTTGTTCTTGGGCACAGGGACTATGGTGGTCTACTTAAAACATGTTGGTATTACAGACTCGGACAGGGAGAGGTTGAAAATATCAGTGAAGACACTTGCCGGTTGGTCAGCGCATGCTCGCAGTACACATCCTGGTAATCCGTCTGGCCCTGCGGCCTTGTGAATGTTGACCTGTTTAAAGGTCTTGCTCACATTGGCTGCGTAGAGTGATCACACAGTCTTTCGGAACAGCTGGTGCTCTCATGCATGTTTCAGTGTGTTTTGCTGTTGTTTAGCTCTTCTGTCACTGGGAATCTATCGGCTGTGCTTCCCTTTGTAGTCTGTAATGGTTTGCAAGCCCTGCCACACCCAAACAGTGTCAGAGCCTTTGTAGTACGATTTGATCTTAGTCCTGTATTGACACTTTGCCTGTTTGATGGTTCGTCAGCGGGCATAGTGGGATTTCTTAAAAGCTTCCGGGTTAGAGTCCCGCTCCTTGAAAGTGGTAGCTCTAGCCTTTAGCTCAGTGTGGATGTTGCCTGTAATCCTTGGCTTCTGGTTGGGGTATGTACTAGAGGTCGACCGATTATGATTGTTCAACGCCGATACCGATTATTGGAGGACCAAAAAGGCCGGTGCCGATTTAATCGGACGATTTTAAAAAATAATACAAATTAAATATATATATTTGTAAATGTATTTGTAATAATCCCAATTACAACAATACTGAATTAACACTTATTTTAACTTAATATAATACATCAATAAAATCAATTTAGCCTCAAGTAAATAATGAAACATGTTCAATTTGGTTTAAATAATGCAAAAACAAAGTGTTGGAGAAGAAAGTAAAAGTGGAATAGGTGCTATGTAAGAAAGCTAACGTTTCAGTTCCTTGCTCAGAACACGAGAACATATGAAAGCTGGTGATTCCTTTTAACATGAGTCTTCAATATTCCCAGGTAAGAAGTTGTAGGTTGTAGTTATTATAGGAATTATAGGACTATTTCCCTCTATACCATTTGTATTTCATTAACCTTTGACTATTGGATGTTCTTATAGGCACTTTAGTATTGCCAGTGTAACAGTATAGCTTCCGCCCCTCTCCTCACCCCTACCTGGGCTCGAACCAGCAACACAACGACAACAGCCATCATCGAAGCAGCGTTACCCATGCAGAGCAAGGGGAACAACTACTAGAAGGCTCAGAGCGAGTGACGTTTGAAACGCTATTAGCTAGCTAACTAGCTAGCCATTTCACTTCGGGTTACACCAGCCTCATCTCGGGAGTTGATAGGCTTGAAGTCATAAACAGAGCAATGTTTGACGCACAACGAAGAGCTGCTGGCAAAACGCACGAAAGTGCTGTTTGAATTAATGTTTACGCGCCTGCTTCTGCCTACCACCGTTCAGTCAGATACTTAGATACTTGTATGCTTGTATGCTCAGTCAGATTATATGCAACGCAGGACACGCTAGATAATATCTAGTAATATCATCAACCATGTGTAGTTAACTAGTGATTATGATTGGTTGTTTTTTATAAGATAAGTTTAATGCTAGCTAGCAACTTACCTTGGCTAATTGCATTCGCGTAACAGTCTCCTTGTGGAGTGCAATGAGAGAGAGGCAGGTCGTTATTGCGTTGGACGAGTTAACTGTACGGTTGGTTACAAGATTGGATACCCCGAGCCGACAAGGTGAAATCTGTCGTTGTGCCCCTGAACAAGGCAGTTAACCCATCTTTCCTAGGCTGTCATTGAAAATAAGAATGTGTTCTTAACTGACTTGCCTGGATAAATAAAGGTATAAAAAATAAATGTAAAAAAATTGGCAAATCGGCGCCCAAAAATACCGATTTTCGATTGTTATGAAAACTTGAAATCGTCCCTGATTAATCAGCCATTACGATTAATCGGTCGACCTCTAGTATGTACGTACGGTCACTGTTGGGACGACGTCCTCAATGCACTTATTGATAAAGCCAATGACTGATGTGGTGTACTCCTCAATGCCATCGGAGGAATCCCAGAACATCTTCCAGTCTGTGCTAGCAAAACAGTCCTGTATCTTAGCATCTGCTTCATCTGACCACTTTTTTTATTGATCTAGTCACTGGTGCTTCCTGCTTTAATTTTTGCTTGTAAGCAGAAATCAGGAGGATAGAATTATGGTCAGATTTGCCAAATGGATGGTGAGGGAGAGCTTTGTATGCGTCTCTGTGTGTGGAGTAAAGGTGGTCTAGAGTTGTTTTCCCTCTGGTTGCACATTTAACATGCTGCTAGAAATTTGGTTTGGCGGATTTAAGTTTCCCTGCATTAAAGTCCCCGGCTATTAGGAACACTGCCTCTGGGTGAGCGTTTTCCTGTTTGTTTATGGCGGAATACAGCTCATTCAATGTGGTCTTAGTGCCAGCCTCAGTCTGTGGTGGTATGTAAACAGCTACGAAAAATGCAGATAAACTCTCTAGGTAGATTGTGTCGTCTACAGCTTATCATGAGATACTCTACCTCAGGCGAGCAATAGCTCGAGGCTTCCTTAGATATCGTGCACAAGCTGTTATTTACAAAATACATAGTCCGCTGTCCCTTGTCTTACCAGACGCCGCTGTCCTATCCTGCTGGTGCAGCGTATAACCAGCCAGCTGTATGTTGATAATGTTGTTGTTTAGCCACGACTCTGTGAAGCATAAGCTATTACAGTTTTGAATGTTCTGTTGGTAGTTTAGTATTCCACGTAGGTCATCGATTTTATTTTCCAAAGATTGCACGTTTGCTAGCAGAATGGAGGGAAGTGGGGGTTTATTCGATCGCCTACAATTTTTCAGAAGGCAGCCTGCCCTTCGGCCCCTATTTCTCCGCCTTCTCTTCAAGCAATTAACGGGGATCTGGCCTGTTCCCGGGAAATCAGTATATCGTTCACATCGGGCTCGTCGGACTCGTTAATGGAAAAAAAGGATTCTGCCAGTGCGTAGTGAGTAATCGCAGTTCTGATGTCCTGAAGTTCTTTTCGGCCATAAGAGACGGTAGCGACAACATTATGTACAAAATAAATAAAAAATAAGTTCCAAACAATGCAAAGAAACTATTTAAAAAAAACACAATTGGTTGGAAATAAGGAAAACGTCAGCCTTGCTCTTCGTCTTAAAGACAGTTATGCCGTGCTCCATGTTGGATCCAACCTCCATAAACAAATTGATGTTTATAATGTGTTATTGTCTACTTGATTTACAGTAGCGTCTTGTTAGTCAGTTTGGACACAGAGATACTTAGCTCATAATGTGTAGAGAACTGTTCCTTGATGGATAGGCTATTGTACAACACACAGAGCTATTTTCCTTCATTCAGGACATTTAGAATGACAGCACATTATAGAGTAGCCTGGTGGGATTATTCACAAAATTATCTGGTGATCCGGTTATGAAATGTCATGACAAAGACATTTTATTTTCCTTGTTTCATTCACCTGAAATATTAAATGATTTATAGTCCTACGTCTATGTTGTTAGGTTATGGGTCCTACAGTAGGTCTATGTTGTTGTTAGGTGAAGTTATGGGTCCTACAGTAGGTTTATTTTGTTGTTAAGTGAAGTTATTGGTCAATTTGGCATACACAAAGTGTACAAACACTCATTGTCGGGCTGATGGAAAAGCTAGCCAAAGAGCATTTTACTTGTTGAAGTATAAAGCAGTTGATTTGTGGCAATAACACAAACATTATATTAAGCAGGAGATTCAAACGAGCCTTACAATTATAATCCAAAGTTGTAATATTCAGAACACATTGTTAGGTAGGTACCTTGTCCCTGTTTGGCTTATTGGTGAAATCAGCAAGATCTTTAAGTTAATAAATCAAAACTTTATTTAATGTAATTGCAGACAGAAGTTGACAACAGGAACATAACGTATGTTTCCCAGTAAGTTCTGCACCCCACCTAAGGGCACAGCTGATTTTATACATGTGATCACTCCCTGGTGGTCTGATCACCTACGTCAATGTATGTGTCTACCAATAAGCTGAGGTTACCTTATAAGGTAACCTGGTACAGTAGCTTCTCTGAATTTCTTAGGATTGTCCACTGTCACACAAGATCAAAATGTCAAAACCAGACAGTGGTTACTTCTCTTTATCTAGTTTCGGTCTGACTCAGACCCAGCCTGCAAGCACACTCTCACAACAGCCAGGGCTTAACCACAAATACTAATATAAATGCTTGTGCAACGTATAGTGGCAGTTTTTAGACACATAGCAACAGTATCTTATTATAAGGCCTGCAGCGAAACATATGGATCTTAAAGTCCCCTTAATCAATAATGGGGAGGGTCTTCCACCCCTACATTCCCCCCTCTGAGACTAATAACTCTCACAGGTTCAATCATTATATTCTCCTCTGAAATCAAACAGAGTTGGCAAAACCCCAGGATCCATTTGATCACAGGGATGGCCTGCTAAAGGGAGAAACCACACTTGAGGTTCCTGGAATGGTGGTGGGGTGAGTCTGTCTATATTCCCATTCCTCCTGAGTCCTGGGAAGAACGTCATGAGTTGGATGGACAATGGAATTAAGAGAAACCAGAATGATTTGCATCAGCTTCCACCAACACCATCACTCCAGCATGTTCAAGAGCAGTTACAGTCATTCTCTTACAAATACAAACAGTAGCCAAAATCACCAATCCCACTACAAGTAGAGGAGTAAACAATGAAAACAAAGTTAACATAACTTTCCCCATTACAGTTCCAAATGTAACATTTAAACCAGTCACCAATTTTGAAAGACAGATTTTTCAGATTGAGAGAGTTTTCTAAGATCAGTAATCTTATCAATTATCGCAGTCATATTCTCAGAGGAGTCAGGGAGGAGCATAACACAATTATCAGGACCAATAACACCTGGTACGTTAGTGTCCTCCTTCCTTCGCCAAAAGATAATCTAAAGCCAACTCATGGCGGCTGACGACAGCTTTCAGATTTTGGACATCTAATGAGAGTTGGCTAAATCCTGGGATCGTTAAACTCATATAGGCCAGTAAAGAATTGGTTAAATTGTTTACCCACTTTCCCCGGACAGCCACACCCCGGGAGGGTATGACTGACATACCAAAAATAGGACATGACCATAGGCTTCCTGATTGTCTGGGATGAGTCGTTTGGCACGCTTCAGTACCCCAGAGTTGGTTTTACCTGTTTTATTGAAAAGATCGGAGACCGGAATTCTTAACATGTACATTTCTGTTCTCCTCAAATAACAACACCCCCCCCATCCAGGAGGTAAAGTGAGGTACCCCCTGTCACTGCATACCCACATCCATCCAAAAGGTGCTCCCATGCCTTCCTCCATCCAGGAAAAGTTTACACCTGTCACCTGTTGCATTACCCGTGTTCCAGATGTGTTCCCCTTCCCCTGTAATCCTATGTATGTCACTGCTTTCACCCATGTATTATTCTCCACATCCCCGTCCACAAAGGGAACGAGTCGGATTTGGAGAGCAATAAATACCCTACATGCGTGTTTCCATGGTTGCGGTTTTCTTGTTTCACAATCATAGTGTGTGTATGATGGTGTCCTCGACATCTGATGACTCTTTGGATTCTGTGGCTGAACCCTCTGTTGGTTCTTCGGCCTTTGGTCTTCCCCGTTTCTCCTCTGGCTCCTCCTCATCGGTGGATCTCAGCCTCTTATTACCATGGTCACCTGGAAGGGTCCAATTTTCTTGTATGGACTCGTAGTTTCACCTAGTCTCCAACGTTTATGGGAAGCTCGTCAGGGTCTTCACCTGGGGGAACCTCGTTTGCTTTGCTAGTGTGAGAGTGGTGAAAACTTACAACAGAGGTTAGTTCCTTCATGTACTCAAGATGGTCACACTGTGTCTCAGTTGTTTCTATCTGTCGGTCAGTCATAGGTCTCACCCCTGGAGTGTTCATTGGTCATCTTGTTAATATCTCATAAGGTGTACACCCAATACCTTTGTTAAGGCTGCTGCGCAATTTCATGAGGACAATAGGCAAGCATTCCACCCAGATCATTTTTGTGGAATGTCAGGCTTTTGCAAACCCCCCTTTGATCATTTAATGAACCCTCTCTCTAATCCCATTACTCCACGGGTGATAGATGGACACAAACATCTGGTCAACACCCATCATTTGGGCAACCACATCTCCTATGAGATGGGTCCCATTGTCTGCAGACAAAACCTCACAGGCATTCCCAACCTGAGTATAATTTCCCTGACTAGCAATTTTGCAACACTTCGCGCATCGCAGTTGGTGGAGGGAATTGCTTCCACCCACCCGGTGAACCTGTCAATTATCACCAGGCAGTATCGCTTTCTTTTTTTTTGCTCTACCATGTCTATGAAATCCATAGCAAGGTGGGCAAGAGGTCATTTTGGAGTGGGTAACTTCCCTGGTTGCAGTGGAGTTCCCTTGTCTATGTTATATAACAAACATGTAGTGCAACAATAAATTAACTTTATATATTTTTTTTTTCACGTGCTGATTTTGGCAAAACCATTGGACTGAAATCTTCTCCACCATATCCCCCTTTGATGAATGGCTCACACCATGAGCTAATCAGCAAACAGTAGAGATCATGATTGATGGTAAACAGGGCATGCCAGACAAAATATGTAGCCATAAGCCAGACCTATTAGTAAACCCTCTTCCAAACCACACTAGCATATGCTGAGTCTGAGTAGACAGTAAGGGCCTTCCCCCAATTCACAAGCTGAAAAGCACATACCCTGCAGGCACCAGGTTCATGGGTGTGACTGTGGGGGAGCTGCAGGCTGTGGTTGTGGTGAGCCTGTAGAAACAACTTTGAGCAGCCATCATGTTCTGAGTAAAACCACCACTTCCTGTCTCCATCTGTGCGAGCTGGGCCTTCTTCAGTGCAGTGTCGTGTCCTCCTTTTCCTGCTCTCTGAATAGGTCACCCATGGATGGTGGCACATTGTACTTTTCTTTTGCTTCTGTAGTAATTTGTGTTTTCTACGTCTTCTACGTTTTCTATGTCTAGGATCTTCCAGTCTGTTCCTTTTTGTGGAGTGAGTTGGGGTGGCGAGGGAAAACTCGCTCCAGGAACTGTGCTTTCTTTTCTCATCCAATTCTATTGTTCTCATCCTGCTTGTTGCTGCTGTTGTCTTCCACCTCCTCCATTGGAGTCCCCTTGAGGATAATTGTGGTAGCATCTCCATTTTCTTCTGTCAGAGGGTAGATCTCTGTATAGTCACCCAGGGGTCCTCTGGGTTGATTTTCATACGGCGGCAAATAGTTGTCAAATTATTTAACAGATGTCAATTGTTGTACAACTTCATGGCCCTGCTCTGGGCATCACCTTTTACCTCAAATAAACAGTATATTTCTGCTGTTGTGGGCCTTTAACCATCTGTCTGACTTTGTTGTTCACACAGGAGAGAGATGTGACTATCGTGGATCCTCTGGGGAGCCTCAACAACATCACGATGCTGATGAGGCAGAGGAGAGTCTCTCCACATCAGAACACCTCAAGAAACACCAGTGGAGACCCACAGGAAAGAAATCTCACTGCTGCTCTGACTGTGGGAAAAGCTTTTCAACATCACAGATTTTGAAGCTGCACCAGAGAACACACACAGGAGAGAAATCTCATAGCTGTGATCAATGTGGGAAGAGTTTTACTACATCTAGCAATCTGACTATACACCAGACAACACACACAGGAGAGAAATCATTTAGTTGTAATCAATGTGGGAAGAGTTACTTAAGGTTAAAATCACTAAAAGTACATATGAGAATTCACACTGGAGAGAAACCTTACAGCTGTGATCAATGTGGAAAGAGTTTTGTTCAATCTAGCGATCTGACAGTACACCAGAGAACACACACAGGAGAGAAACCTTTTAGCTGTGATCAATGTGGGAAGACTTTTATTGCATCTAGCAATCTTACTATACACCAGCGGACACACACAGGAGAGAAGCCTTATAACTGTAATCAATGTGGGAAGAGTTTTATTACATCTAGCCAGCTGACTTCACACCAGCGAGTACACACAGGAGAGAAACTTTACCACTGTTCAAATTGTGGGAAAAGCTTCTCAACATCGCAGACATTGAAGCTGCACCAGAAAACACACACAGGAGAGAAATCTTACAGCTGTGATCAGTGTGGGAAGAGTTTTATTACATCTGGCAATCTGACTATACACGAGCGGACACACACAGGAGAGAAACCTTATAGCTGTGATCAATGTGGGAAGAGTTTTAATACATCTAGTCATCTGACTACACACCAGAGAGTACACACAGGAGACAAACCTTATAGCTGTGATGAATGTGAGAAGAGTTATACTGCATCTAGCCATCTGACCAGACACCAGCGAGTACACACAGGAGAGAAACCTTATAGCTGTGATCAATGTGGGAAGAGTTTTATTGCATCTAGTGATCTGACGGTACACCAGAGAACACACACAGGAGAGAAACCTTTTAGCTGTGATCAGTGTGAAAAGAGATACTCTCGTAAAAGATCTCTGATCAAACATCAGAAAATACATACATGAAGGAGATATCTCATGATATCAATGAAATAACAATGTAGAATGTTTTTAACATTGTAGTAGGAGTATTTTAAGGAATTTCACACTGTAGAACCCTAAACGTTTGCCCCATTCAATTGATTTCAGCATGATATGTATATTAGCCGCGGGAAAAATCCTGGCTCTGAATTGAAAGAGTGATTTAATAAAAAGTGACTAACACAAATAGAGCTGTGTTACACTTACCATGTTGGTGACCCACTTGAATCAAAATGTAACACTTCAAAATGTAGCTAGCTGCTTTCTGCAAATTGTCCTCTAACCAGGGATGTACACATTATTCCCAGATTCCGTGTGGTTTTTGAGCTGTTAGTTTTAACAGGATGTGCAACCTCATCTCCCTCCTCTCGCACAATGGATTTCAACACGATATCGATGAGTGATGACAAATAAGTGTTGTGTACCTTTGTTTAGAGACGCCTAAATGTAAATGCATCACTCCCAAATTTAGCTGATTGTCATGTTTTATTATTCCATGCCTCACCATTAAGTGAATTATTGCCAAATCATATTTACAATTCATGTAACATTTAGTAATCATAATTATTTATGCAACCAACTGACAATTTTCGGGTATAATTATATTGACATTGTTGCCCTGCTTTTAGAATATCAGGGTTCATTCTCAGATGTGCTAACCCAAATGTACTAGAGTATGACATTGGGGACTGGGCCCCGATCCAACAACATACCTATCGAGTGAACCCTGAAAAGAGAGAGAAGCTCAGCAGTGAGGTGGAAAGTTACTACGGACATTGCAGGAGTTTCCTTTTGAAATCAGACATGTCCGTAGTAAGGCCAACTTGGTTGCTGATTGTCTCAAGGGTGGGCAGTCAAAAAAGATTTGCGTTTAGCCAGTGCGTTACCATGGATCCCAATTTATTTTGACATGTTTTTCCTTGTTGGAGATTATTTTTGTTTGGGCTCTTTTCAAGGGGACGAGTTCTAGAAGCAAAAAATTACAGAAATATATATATATTTAGTTTGGTTTTTCCATTTAAGTTTTGAAGACTTTAGCACCTATAGCTCGTTAGCACGTAGGACGCACTGATTGGTGTCACCTCGTTAGTCAGTATGTGTTACACCTGTGCTGGCTTGTCCATCTCGTTAGTGGGAAGGTGGTTCACCTGAGCTGGTCCAGGTTCTATTTAAGAGTGTCTGGACCAGGGTGATGTTGATGTGACGATGTGACGTTTCACAAGCAAGAGAAACATGATGATGTATTGAAGATGGCAAAGGAAGCGGAAAGAAAAGGACCCCTGTGCCATTATGCGGTGACCAACCTGGCAAAGAACAACTTCAGGGTGGTCACCGTAACCATGTACAATCCGCATGTGAAAGATGAAGAGGTGAGGGCCTTTCTGGGGAGGTACATGGACAATGTCTCCTCAGCGAGGTACCTCAGGGACTCCCTGGGTTTCTGGAATGGGAGGAGAGGGTTCCAGGCGTTACTCAGGGAGTCCCCGAAGAGTGTGGATGGCTACCTCCATCCTCCGGCGATGTTCTCCCTGGGGGCTGACAGGGGAACACTCTACTATGCCCGTCAGCCCCCGTTCTGCAGGCGTTGTATGGCCTACGGCCATATCCTGGCCTCGTGCAGTGCCAAGAGGTGTCGATTTTGTGGGTCGGAAGAGCACGAGGCCAAGGAATGTGACGAGCCCAAGGCTTGCCACGGGTGTGGCTCAAGAGCACACCTGTGGCGTGATTGCCCGGCTCGTCACAGGTCATACGCGTCTGCAGCTGGGGGGGGGGGGTGGGGGGAGGAAAGAGGACGCATGCGGATTGTACGGATGGCACAGGGGAAAGGACGGAGAAGAGACGAAGAAGGGAAGAAGGAAGAGGCGAAAAGAAAGAGGAGAGAAGATGGAAAGAAGGAAAAAGAAGGAGAGATTAAAAAGAAGGTGGAAGAACGTGGAGAAGCAGAGAAGAGGGAGAAGGGGACAGTGGTACGAGAAGGAGTGGAAGAGGAAAGGGGGACAGTGACGGTGGAGGTGGGAGGGGGGGGAGATGGGGGGGAAGGAGTGGGGGGACAGCCTGCCAGGCTTCCTCGAGGTCGAAATGAGGGATTTGGTGGAGGGGTTAGCGGGGATGGGACGTTGTGTCTCCCCGCTACCTCCTTCACCAAAGAAGAAAGGGATAAAGAGGGGGAGCTTGGCAGGAAGTGAGGGGGAGGGGGGTGTGGAGGGGGAGGGGGGGTTAAGAGAGTGGCAGGGGGGGGGGAAGGGTAATTTGTCCTCCCGGTTTGCCTCAGCCCCTTGCATTTTAGTGGATGGCTCCA
The DNA here is from genome assembly GCF_045791955.1 of Oncorhynchus clarkii lewisi. Taxonomy (NCBI): domain Eukaryota; kingdom Metazoa; phylum Chordata; class Actinopteri; order Salmoniformes; family Salmonidae; genus Oncorhynchus; species Oncorhynchus clarkii. Next base: position 28,760,957 of record NC_092153.1, read on the forward strand.
GTGAGGGGTCGGTGGGTTGTTTGCTATAGGGATCCCAACTCCTGTTTGGGGAGATGGGGTCCCCTACATGCAGCCCCGAGGCAAACAGGGAGGGGGGGGTGGTGGGTGGGGAGGGAGGACCCAACACACTGCCTGGATCATGGGTTGGGATGGAGGACGGGGGGGCGTCAGGAGAGGAGAGGACGTCCCCGCCGGTGGAGATGGACCAGGGGAGCATCGGGTGAGTCTCCTGGTTTTTCTTTGGGTTTTGGGGTTTTTATTTGTTGTAAATAATTAAATGAATAGTTCTGTTTCTTTTTTTAGTCTAAATGTTAGGTTAAGGGATAATGTTAAAAGGAGGGCGGTTTTTTGTTATTTAGAGGGTGTGGGGTTTGATTTCTGTTTTTTACAGGAGGCTCACCTGAGGGATGGTGGGGATGTGTGTAGATTTAAGAGGGAGTGGGATAAGGGGGAATCTTTTTGGGGCATAGGAGGGGTGCACTCAACAGGAGTAGGGATTTTGTGTGGGCATAGAGAGGTTAAAATAGAGAACACTTTTGTAATAATGCAGGGTAGAGTTTTGGGGATAGATGTTAAGTTTAGAGAAGCTAGATATAGGTTAATTGGGGTGTATGGGCCACAGGTGGCGGCAGACAGGAGGGAGATGGTGGACTGTCTGGCGCCCCTGTGTGTTACAAACAGGCACTTGGTGATAGGAGGAGACTTTAATATAGATTTAGGGTTAGGCGGTGATAGCAGTGCAGGTGCCATCTCTGGGCTAATGGCTTGCCATGGTCTGGTTGATGGTGGCCTGCACACTACTCCGGCAATGGTCGGTCCTACATGGCGCAACTCCAGGGGGGTTGCACGGAGGCTCGACTACATTTTTGTATCCAGGTCTTTGGGTCAGTTGTCTGGGCGGCTGTTGCCTGTTTTCTTCACGGATCACGACGGGGTGTTCCTGCAGGTGTGGTCGCCAGTCTGCCTCTTCGGTAGGGGGTACTGGAAGTTAGATCGGGATATACTGGAGGAGCAGGCTTTCGTTGATGCATTTTTTTGTTTCTTTCGGAGGCTTGACGTCCTCCGGTCCATGTGCGAGGGGTGTTAGAGTGGTGGGATTTAGTCAAGGGGAGGATAAGGGCTTTTATAATAGGATATTGTAGAAGGAAAAAAAGGGAGGAAAGGAGGGAGGTGGATCGTATCCAAAGGTTAATTGAACTCGAGTACGAGGCAGGCAACCTCGGCGGGTCGATTGACTGGGAGAGATTCGCAGCCCTAAAGGCGCAGCTCAGGGAGCTGCAGGAGCAGAAGGCTCGAGCTTTCCTGGAGCGTGCGCATAGTGGCTTTCTAGAACATAATGAGACTTGTTCCGCTATGTTCTTTAAGTCGGTTAGGGCCAGACAGAGTAGGAAGGTAATGAAGGGAGTTAGGGAAGAAAATGGTAGTATAGTAAGTAAACCAGAGGAAATGGTCAGAGTGACAACTGATCATTTCCAAGGTTTATTTAAGGAAAGGGAAATAGATGTAGAGCAGGGAAACGTGTTTTTAGAACACTTGTCCCGGCGGTTGCCAGAGGACATTAGAGACGTGATGGAGGCCCAGATCTCACTAGAAGAGGTTGAGAGCGCTCTTAGGAGGATGGGAAAAGGGAAGGTGCCTGGGATGGATGGGCTGCCGGCTGAGTTTTACCTCAAGTTTTGGGGTATACTTGGACCAGTGGTTCTCGAAGTCTTGAAGGCCATCCTTGAGACGGGGGTCCCGGGGGATCAATGGCTGTTGGTGTGCTGTCACTTCTTTATAAGAAGGGGGAAGCAACTGACCTTGGCAACTGGCGGCCATTGACCATGCTGTGCGTAGATTACAAGATTCTTGCAAAGGTTTTAGCAGACCGGTTGCGCACAGCCCTTCCCTACGTCGTCCACGAGGATCAGACGTGCGGGGTAGAGGGCCGCTCTATAAGATGGAACCTACAGTTGATCAGGGATTCCATCGCTTGGGTTGAAGATAGAGGGCTGCCTTTAATGGTAGCAGCGCTAGATCAGGCAAAAGCTTTTGATCGCGTGAATAGATCTTTTCTATTCAGGGTGTTAGGTGGATTAGGATTTGGGGAGAAGTTTATAGGATGGATCCGTACTTTATATGTCGGAGCGGGGTGTCGAGTTAGTGTAAATAGTCACTTAGGTGACGTTTTTGACCTCTCGTCTGGGGTCAGGCAGGGATGCCCACTCTCGGCTCTCCTCTTCGTTCTGTACATGGAGCCTCTGGGGGCTGCCATTAGGGCAGACACAGGGGTGGAAGGCTTGTAGATCCCTGGAAGCGGTGGGCTGCGTGTTAAGATGACGCAGTACGCCGACGACACTTCCTTGCTGTTGTGCAAGGACTCGTGCCTGACAAGGTCCCTTGCCATCTTTGGGGATTTCACCCGAGCGTCGGGAGCAGTTCTGAACCATGCAAAGTCTTCCGTCAAGTTTTTCGGAAGATGGCGCGGTAGAACGGATGTGCCTGGGGGGTTATCTCTCTGTGAAGGGGCCCTGAGGATTCTCGGGGTTCATTTTGAGACCTCCGGCTCAGCGACGCTAAACTGGAACATGCGTATCGCAGTGGTACAGAGGAAGCTAGCAATGTGGAAGGCTAGGTATTTGTCTTTTATGGGCAAAGTCCTGGTCCTAAAGGTGGATGTGTTGCCGTCTCTTTTGTATGTGGCATACATCTATCCATTGCCGGCTTGTCTGAGGAGGCCTCTAGTGAGGCTTGTGTTTCAGTTTATGTGGAGTGGCAGGTGCGAGTGGGTCGCCAGGGCACGCATGATCTGTCCCATCGGGGAGGGAGGTAGGGGGGTACCACATTTCCCCCTCAAGCTGGACGCCATTTTTGTTTCTTTCTTGTTGACGGAGCTTGCTCGTCCGGTTATACACCCGTCCGGTTACCTCCTGCGGGTGTTCTTCTCGTATAAGGCGAGAAGCGTAATGGTGTGGTCTAACGCAGGTCCTCGGGCGGAACAGCTGCCGTGGCATTTTGGCCATGCGGCCAAATGGCTGCGTGCGCACCCCGAGGTTGAAGTTGCCAGAGTAGGTTTAGACCACAGGCACCTGTACGAGCAGGTCAGGCAGGCAGGGAGTCCTGCGCCTGTAGCGGGCATCTCGTCAGTGGTCTGGGAGGGAGTGCAGGCGCGGGGCCTGGACAATAGGCTCAAGGACCTGAATTGGTTGGGCCTCCATAAGTGCTTGCCGGTACGTGCCATCTTGTACCGGTATAGTTTGGTGCAATCCCCACCTGTCCAAGATCCTCTTGTGGCAGGGAGGAGACTGTGCGCCATGCCTTTTGGGACTGTGCCTTTGCCGGACTAGTCTGGGCTAGGGCACGGGTAATGCTAGGTGTGGTTAGGAGTGATTTTGTTTTGACATGGGCTAGGCTAGAGAGAGGCGTAGGGAGAGCAAAGGGAACGGATAGGGACAGTTTTCTGCTCTGGCTTCTCATGAGTCTCTTTAAAAAGGGACTGTGGGAAGCCAGGCAGAATTTAGTCAAGACAGGGAGAGATTGGGGGGTGGAAGGGATAGTGAGAAGGGTGGAAGGTGATTTGAGGGGGAAGATGAAGAGGGAGGAGAGGAAGTGGGGGAAGCATGCGGCACGGGAGAGGTGGAAAGGGGGTTTAGGGCTGGGAGTGTTAGTGAGTTTGGTAAGGGGATAGATTAGGGAAGGGGAGATAGGGAAAGGGTTAGGTATTGGTTAGGTATGACGGGGAGGGACGATGCTCCCCTGAGGTTTGTTTTTGTTTGATGTTTTTGTAAATAGAATTAATTAAGAATGAATGAGAATTATGATTTTGTAATAGTATGAATGGTATTGATTGTAATAAATTATTTTAAACACCTTTTTGTTTTGCTTCCTGTCTTTAAGTTTGTTGTGGGTTTTTCTTTTATTTGCCTCTTCTTGGGCAGATGTGGTGGGTGTCTTTTACGTCCCAGTTGTTACGATTCAACTTTCAGTGGACACCCCCATAGTGTCTTTCAGAGCCCCTCCTAAAAAACAAGCTTGTATTATTGGTTGGATATTGCATCCAATATAATTTCCTTAGGGTGCTCATTAGTCTTTCAGTTGTTAGTCTTCTGATTGTTATCCTCATGTTTGTTGTGTACTAAATTTTTCTGTTTATTTTGTGCTGTATAAATAAAGCTTGATTTTAACATATTGCAAAATACATGAACCCAATGACTGACCAATCAACAGACTAAACCAACTTATCCTTCACCATCTTAGTATGAAAAACAGTATAAATTCAATATATCTTCCACTATGTCAAAGTAGTGCATGGAATGTAAGATTAGTATAAAAACAATTGCATCTAATTATGAATGGACAGGTATTCTCTGTTACACTGAGACAGCTTCCACCCTTCACCCCTAAAAAAGAGTCTCCCCATCAGCTAATGCAGTCGCATACACAGGATTTGAAGTACAAAGAGTGACCAACACAAACATGCTGACTGGATGTGCGTTTCGGGCAGCGGAGTTACCCAGAGGAATGGCTGGATGAGTGTTACAGACAGCGGGGTTACCCAGAGGAATGGCTGGATGAGTGTTTCAGACAGCGGGGTTACCCAGAGGAATGGTTGGATGAGTGTTTCAGACAGCGGGGTTACCCAGAGGAATGGTTGGATGAGTGTTTCAGACAGCGGGGTTACCCAGAGGAATGGCTGGATGAGTGTTTCAGACAGTGGGGTTACCCAGAGGAATGGCTGGATGAGTGTTTCAGACAGCTGGGTTACCCAGAGGAATGGCTGGATGAGTGTTTCAGACAGCGGGGTTACCCAGAGGAATGGCTGGATGAGTGTTTCAGACAGCGGGGTTACCCAGAGGAATGGCTCGATGACGCAAGGGATCGTTATAAAAGTGGTGGGAAAAGTACCCAATTGTCATACTTGAGTAAAAGTAAAGATGCCTTAATAGAAAGTTGCTAAAGTGAAAGTATTTGGTTTTAAATATACTTAAGTATCAAAAGTAAATATAATTGCTAAAATATATAAAAGTAAAAGTATATATCATTTCACATTCCTTATAGTATGACATAATTTACAGACAGCCAGGGGAACATTCAGACATAATTTACAGACAGACAGGGGAACACCAACATTCAGATATAATTTACAGACAGCCAGGGGAACATTCCAACATTCAGACATAATTTACAGACAGCCATGGGGTACACTCCAACATTCAGACATAATTTACAGACAGCCATGGGGTACACTCCAACATTCAGACATAATTTACAGACAGCCAGGGGAACATTCAGACATAATTTACAGACAGCCAGGGGAACACTCCAACATTCAGACATAATTTACAGACAGCCAGGGGAACATTCAGACATAATTTACCGAAATGGCCAGGGCTACACTCCAACATTCAGACATAATTTACCGACAGCCAGGGGAACACTCCAACATTCAGACATAATTTACAGACAGCCAGGGGAACACTCCAACATTCAGACATAATTTACAGACAGCCAGGGGTACACTCCAACATTCTGGCATGATTTACAAACAAAGCATTTATGTTTAGTGAGTCCACCAGACCAGAGGCAGTAGGGATAACCAGGGATGTTCTCTTGATAAGTGATAACCAGGGGTGTTCTCTTGGTAAGTCCATGAATTGGACCATTTTCCTGTCCTGCTAAGCATTCAAAATGTAACAGGTACCTTGGGTAGTCAGGGAAAATGTATGGAGTAAAAAACACAATATTGTTTTTAGTAGGTGAATGTATGATCTCCACATGTGTGGTTCCCACCATGAAACATGAAGGAGGTGGTGTGGGGGTGCTTTAATGGTAACACTGCCTGTGATTTATTTAGAATTCAAGGCACACTTAACCAGCATGGCTACCACAGCAGTCTGGAGCGATACACCATCCTATCTGGTTTGCACTGTTTTTCAACAGGACAACAATCCAAAACACACCTCCAGGCTGTGTAAGGGCTATTTTACCAAGAAGGGGAGTGATGGTGCTGCATCAGATGACCTGGCCTCCACAATCACCCAACCTCAACCCAATTGAGATGGTTTGGGATGAGTTAGACCGCAGAGTGAAGGAAAAGCAGCCAACAAGTACTCAGCATATGTGGGAACTCCTTCAAGACTGTTGGAAAAGCATTCCAGGTGAAGCTGGTTGAGAGAATGCCAAGTGTGTGCGAAGCTGTCATCAAGGCAAAGGGTGGCTACTTTGAAGAATATAACATATATTTTGATTTGTTTAACACTTTTTTGGTTACTTCAGGATTCCATGTGTGTTATTTCATAGTTTTGATGTCTTCACTATTATTCTACAATGTAGAAAATAGTCAAAATAAAGAAAAAACCTTAAATGAGCAGGTGTGTCCAAACTTTTGACTGGTACTGTATACACTACCGTTCAAAAGTTTGGGGTCACATAGAAAAATGTCCTTGTGTTTGAAAGAAAAGCAGAGTGTCTCGTTTGAGAAACATAGGCCTCATATTACCAGCAAACACCAGTCTCAACGTCAACAGTGAAGAGGCGACTCCGGTATGCTCTCAAAGGTGCAGCTGTAGGATTTTATGAGGATCTGGTGACCCATGCCAAATCTTTTCAGTCACCTGAGGGGGAGAAGGTGTTGTCATGCCCTCTGCACGACTGTCTTGGTGTTTTTGGACCACGAACGTTTGTTGATGATGTGGACACCAAGGAATTTGAAACTGTCGATGTTAATGTGGGCCTGTTCGGCCCTCCTTTTCCTGTCGTCCACGATCATCTCCTTTGTCTTGCTCAATTGTTGCCACCGTATCATGCTAAGGCAGTGGTGACTTCCTGAAGCATTGAGGCTTTCCAGGCATCGGCACACTGCTTTGAAGTTTACAGTTTAGCAATTTGGACTCATGCCTCGTAGCTCCAGTATCAAACGTAACAGCCCAACCGAAAAGTTGACAAAACAAAAAAGAGCAAGCACGTATGATTTTCTCTTTTGTTTTTAGCCCACGGCAAGAAGGCACCAGAGCCTACTGTGCTAACGGGTTCCCACTAGATAACACAATCACACAGTTAATGAAAAGCATGAGTTGAAGCTTGAGCTAGATATCAACCTAGCGTGACCTTCCTAGATATCGAGCTAATTCCTAGTCAAATCTCCCTCAAGTCAGTGAGTCAACACAGGAAGGAGCAATGGATGGATAGTTAATTTATTTCCAAAGCTGCAATGATGGGACACACACAGTATGGATGAATGATCAGTAGTGACGGGATCTAAATAGCGCTCCCACAGCAATTCTCCATAAATCTGCCGTATAATATACGAACAAAAAAACAATTGAAATGTCTATCAAAGGTATTGTCCTGTAGTGGATTTAACCATTCCTACTAATTCCTTCTTTAATTAATCCATTGTTTCCACGTGTCTCATATTCACTACATCATAATAAACTGTCATCCATTTTACTATCAAAATATATCAAATTAACCTGGAAAAACTACTCAATGTCCCACTCAGGGGGTGACTAAGTATAATACACCTAAACTAACATAACCGGGCAAAAACTGGCTGGTGTTCATGAGTTTATAAAACGTGTACTTTATACATTTGTCATAAATTACCTGCATTGATGAGACACACAGTGTGGATGAATGATCAGTAGTCGACAGGGTAAAAAATAGCACTCTTAAAGAAGATGCATTTTCCAGTTAGCTACCAACTTGAAAGAGGGAACTTTAGCATAAAACCCACATGGAAAACTGAGATTCGGCAAGTAACATATAAAGAGAGGCTTATTTGACGCCAAACCAACAACAGTAGTTACTAGAACATAAATTGCTAATGTCAACTTTATACATTTCTATCCCAGGTCCAGTCAATTTTCAAATTCTCCATAAAATTCTCCATAAATCTGCTGTGGATTACACAGAATCCCATACCATTATAACTGAGTGTACTACACTGAGTGTAATGTAAACACACGAGCAACGCAACAGTCTAAGGCACTGCATCTCAGTACTAGTGGCGTCACGACAGACCCTAATTCAAATTCAGGCTGTATCATAACAGGCCGTAATTTGGAGTCGAATAGGGCAGCCCACAATTGGCCCAGCATCGTCTGGGTTAGGGTTTGGCCGGGGTAGGCCGTCAATGTCAATAAGAATTTGTCGTTAACTGGCTTGCCTAGTTAAATAAAGGTTAAATATATTTAAAAATGTAACTTCATTACATCGTTACACTGGCATACAAACTCAGTAGCACAAAGTTGATCAACGTGTTAAAGCGGAAATCTGCAATTGCTACATCCATATTGTGACTTTTAAATTATTTATTTATAGCCATTGATTCTTGAAGAATATAACACATGCTTCATGAGCTTAGTTCAACTGTTGTACCCCATCAGAACCCCAAGTAAGCTTTTTTTACTCCAATGTCTAGAAACAATGTACATCAACACTGTATCACCTCAACATGGTTAAAACTATAATGTTGATATCCTGGATTGTCAGTCCTTGCATCCATAGGTCTGTCAGTCTGTAGTTACATTTCTCACACCCCATAATCATCTTATTACCAAAACAGTGGAGGAATGACAGATTTGTTATTATTGTTTGAACTGCAGATTGCTGGGTTGTGTTTTTTAAACAGCAACAAAATGGCTGCCCAGAGACTTGGTTTGGTAAACAGCTGAGTGATGGGGGAAGGAGAAGTGTAACCACTCTCAAAATCATAGGAAAAGCTATTGTAGAAACCGTAACCCAACACCTAGCGACCTCGTCAAGAAGTTCAGACATCTTGGCGTAACAGTTATAAGGTGTTGGCTTGACAGTCGCTGGACACAGGTTTGAGTTCAGCTCAGGGCTCCCCCTGAATTCACTACACTATGAATACAAGGACTGGCCATCCATGATGTCATAATGATAGTTTAACCAGGTTTCTAGTCTACATAGTATATTATAGAATTCATCCATGATGTCATAATTAGAGGTTGACCGATTGTGATTTTTCAACGCCGATACTGATACCGATTTATTGGAGGGACAAAAAAGCAGATGCTGATTAATCGGCCAATTAAAAAAAATGTGTAATAATGACAATTAAAACAATACTGAATGAACACTTATTTTAACTTAATATAATACATCAATAAAATAGATTTAGCCTCAAATAAATAATGAGAAAGCTAACGTTTAAGTTCCTTGTTCAGAACATGAGAACATATGAAAGCTGGTGGTTCCTTTTAACATGAGTCTTCAATATTCCCAAGTAAGAAGTTGTAGGTTGTAGTTATTATAGGAATTATAGGACTATTTCCCTCTATACCATTTGTATTTCATTAACCTTTGACTATTGGATGTTCTTATAGGCACTTTAGTATTGCCAGTGTAACAGTATAGCTTCCGCCCCTCTCCTCACCCCTACCTGGGCACGAACCAGCAACACAATGACAACAGCCACCATCGAAGCAGCGTTACCCATGCAGAGCAAGGGGAACAACCACTCCAAGTCTCAGAGCGAGTGACGTTTGAAACGCTATTAGCACGCACCCCGCTAACTAGCTAGACATCTACAAGTACCTAGGTGTCTGGCTAGACGGTAAACTCTCCTTCCAGACTCATATCAAACATCTCCAATCTAAATCTAGAGTCGGCTTTCTATTCCGCAACAAAGCCTCCTTCACTCACGCCGCCAAACTTACCCTAGTAATACTGACTATCCTACCGATCCTCGACTTCGGCGAAGTCATCTACAAAATAGCTTCCAATACTCTACTCAGCAAACTGGATGCAGTTTATCACAGTGCCGTCCGTTTTTTCACTAAAGCCCCATATTCCACCCACCACTGCGACCTGTCTTGTCAGCTGGCCCTCGCTACATATTCGTCGCCAAACCCACTGGCTCCAGGTCATCTATAAGTATTTGCTAGGTAAAGCTCCGCCTTAACTCAGCTCACTGGTAACCATAGCAACACCCACCCATAGCACGCACTCCAGCAGGTATATCTTACTGGTCATCCCCAAAGCTAACACCTCCTTCCAGTTCTCTGCTGCCAATGACTGGAACGAATTTCAAAAATCGCTGAAGTTGGAGACTTATATCTCCCTCACTAACTTTAAGCATCAGCTATCTGAGCAGCTTACCGATCGTTGCAGCTGTACACAGCCCATCTGTAAATAGCCCATCCAACTACCTACCTCATCCCCATGTTTTTATTTTATTTTTTTAATCTTTTGCACACCAGTATTTCTATTTGCACATCTATCTCTCCTGTGTTAATTTGCTAAATTGTAATTACTTCACTACTATGGCCTATTTTTTGCCTTACCTCCGTACTCCATTTGCACACACTATAGAGATTTTTCTATTGTGTTATTGACTGTTTGTTTGTTTAATCCACGTGTAACTCTGTGTTGTTTTTATCGCACTGCTTTGCTTTATCTTGGCCAGGTCGCATTTGTAAATGAGAACTTGTTCTCAACTTGCCTGCCTGGTTAAATAAAGGTGAAAAAAATATTGTAACTTTATTTTAGTCACATGTTCAACTATCATCAGCTGATCCAGGAAATCCTTTTCTGAATGACAGTCGCATGACAAACATCATGATATGCAACAACAACCAAAGTGCTTCTTCATTCATTACTCTGGTAAAGACAGTTATGCCGTGCTCCACATTGGATCCAACATCCCTACTTTGGTCATAATGTGTAGAGAACTGTTCCTTGATGGATAGGCTATTGTACAACACACAGAGCTATTTTCCTTTATTTTGTTGTTAGGTGAAGTTATGGGCCAATTTGGCAAACCGTGTACAAACCCTCATTGTCAGGCTGATGGAAAAGCTAGTCAAAGAGCATTTCACTGGTTGAAGTGTTCTTTATAAGTACAAAGCGGTTGATTTGCGATGATGACACAAACATTATATTAAGCAGGACATTCAAACGAGCCATACAATTATAATCCAAAGTAGTGTGAAATGCACTCATAAGCAACCTGGAAATGGAGGTTACTCCCCTGAGTTTTCCCCGATTCACATTTAGAATACATTGAAAAAAAAAATAAAATCTTTGCTCACCGTTTTTGCTCCAGGCAGATATACTACATCCATAACTATCGGTTTCCTCATTAGCAGGGAGGAGTTTCTGCAATCAAATTGTGTGTTTATCGCCCTCATGCCGCAATTTTAGCAAACACAGAAAGGGGCCTATTTTGGAGACCAAAAGTCATCTTGCACACTGCTTAGAGTTTCAACAACATGAATAACTTATTTCTAGTCTACAATCTTTGATGTTACTACTAATGTGAAAACAAGACAATATGACTATTCTTGCTCATTTTAAGACAAATGTCAAATAATCATTACATTCATTGCAGTTGTCAATTGTTGTACAACATCATGGCTATGCTGTTGGCATCACTTTTACAGTGGATTTTTGCTGTTGTGGGCCTTTAACCATCTGTCTGACTTTGTTGTTCACACAGGAGAGAGACAGAACTACCGTGGATCCTCTGGGGAGCCTCAACAACATCATGATGTTGACAGGTTAGAGAAGAGTCTCTCCACACCTCAAGAAACACCGGTGTAGATCTACAAGGAAGAGATCTCACTGCTGTTCTGATTGTGGGAAATGTTTAAAATCTTCATCAGAACTTAAAATACACCTGAGAAATCACAGGGGAGAGAAACCTTACTGCTGTTCTGACTGTGGGAAGAGTTTTACTCTTGTCAACCCAACCCGCCTGATATCACACCAGAGAACACACACAGGAGAGAATCCTTACAGCTGTGATCAATGTGGGAACATTTGTACTAGTTCTAGCAATCTTGTTGTACACCAGAGAACACACACCGGAGTGAAATCTTATAGCTGTGATCACTGGGAAGAGTTTTACTACATCTAGCTATCTGACTATACACCAGCGGAAACACACAGGGGAGAAACCTTATAGCTGTGTTAAATGTGGGAAGAGATACTCTGATAAAAGTTATCTGATCAAACAGCAGAAAATACATACATGAAGGAGTTGTTTCATGATATCAATGAAATCATGTCACAATGTAGAATGTTTTAACATTGTAGAAGGAGTATTTTAATGATGTCACAATGTAGAACCCTAAACGTTTGCCCCCTGTTCTATTGATTTCAGCATGATATGGATATTAGCCTCAGGGGGATAATCCAGGCTCTGAAATGGAAGAGTACTATTTATGTGATTTAACAAAAAGTGACTAACACAAAAAGAGCTGTGTTACACTTACCACGTTGGTGACCCACTTGAATCAAAATGCAACACTTCAAAATATAGCTAGCTGTTTTCTACAAGTTGTTCTCTAACCAGTGATGTACACATTATTCCCAGATTCTGTGTGGTTTCTGGGCTGTTAGTTTTAACAGGACGTGCAACCTCATCTCCCTCCTTTCGCACAGTTGATTTCAACATGATATCGATGAGTGATGACAAATAAGTGTTGTGTTCCTTTGTTTAGCAACCCCTAAATTTAAATGCATCACTCCAAAATGTAGCTGACTGTCTTCTGCAGGTTGTCCTCTAACCAGTGAGGTGAAATATATCTCCCATTTCCATTTGTTTTTTTTAGTTGTGTTCGTTTCAACATCACATGCTACCTGATTTCCCCCCTAATCGATACCAGTGATTTATCGGAACTTGTCAAAACAACAGTGTTTCTGGTGCTTGTGCAGTTCATTAAGGTGCTTGTTTAAGAAAAATTCAAGTAATATGATTATTGTGGCAGATGTTTGTGTATATAGCACATTTTATGTTTAGGCTTTCAATATACCACAAACTGTTTCTGCATATTGGTTATTGAGAATGGAATTTATATGTTTAAGGTATTGACTAAAGGATTCCGCCCTGAAACGTATAACTGTGTAAAGAATTAATAGACTGTAATTCTCTAATGTGTGTGCATAGGACAAATTAAGATTTTACTATTTAGCAATTCAAGTGAGACATTCAAGGAAAAGAGGAACTGTTAACAGACAGCTTGTGACAGACAACTTGTGACCACTGTGAAACTGATAACAGGAAGGAGGTCTCCCCACCCAGGGAGGGGAGAAACAGTTAGGCTTGCAGTAGATTATGTAACATGTTGCAGGATATGATAAGCAATGCATGTGTTGGAGAAGACTTGTGAACAGCATTGACAGTGTTTGCGAAGAGGGGCATTTATATGACCAAATGTGAGGTCTAAAAGGCTATGTGCTTGTATGATTTTCAGAGCTCTCTGAATAAAGAACTTACCTTTTGCAGAAATTCTGGGACTTTGTCAAATTCTTCTATTAACCAGGGCTTTACAACCCCTGGGGAATTGGTCAAAGTATATAGTGAGTTTTGAGTTAATATCATTGGAACTAGAAATTCTTGTGACAGTATTTGATTTGGAAACTTGTAAGAAAAAACATGTAATTGGAAAGACATTGAAAAGAAGGCTATGCCCAACGTCCAATATGCGTTCGGTTGTAGTTGAATGTGAAAGTTGAAAATATTGTTTTGGGTCTTTTTTTTCAATGACTTTAAAACAACTATTGTCACAGGCCGGCTCATAGCCTGTGGCAAAAATGAAGGGACACGAACAACAGGTATAGGCCAATCAAAAAGGTTCTTTATTGTAAACCAAACTATTAACTTTAAACAAAGAAAAAGGAATGAGGTGTGAAAGTATCATAATATAAGGTGTATGTGAAGTGCAGGGATGCGTGAATCTGTGTGTGTGTGTGAATGACTGAGTGGAAAACTATGCAAAACTGCAAAGGAACAAACAAAACAGGATCATACCTGGAGGAGCAGAGAGAGAGAGACGAGTGATTAGTGAAGCGGTTTAAATACCCTGAGCCCAGGTGACTCAAATCACTAACGACCCTCCTCTGCCTGCAGGAGGAACCGCCCCTGCACTGCAGAGGGGCCGTGACACAAAACACATGGACACAGTATAATACATTGGTCTATAATCAATTTTATTAACAATCCAACATCACTCCAGCATTTCTTGACAACATTCATGTGCTAATTGTCTTTATTCCACTACTGAAGAAGCATGACCATAGTACCCTCCAAGCTCGTCATCAAGCTCGAGACCCTGGGTCTCGACCCCGCCCTGTGCAACTGGGTACTGGACTTCCTGACGGGCCGCCCCCCAGGTGGTGAGGGTAGGCAACAACATCTCCTCCCCGCTAATCCTCAACACTGGGGCCCCACAAGGGTGCGTTCTGAGCCCTCTCCTGTACTCCCTGTTCACCCACGACTGCGTGGCCACGCACGCCTCCAACTCAATCATCAAGTTTGCGGACGACACAACAGTGGTAGGCTGTGATTACCAACAACGACGAGACGGCCTACAGGGAGGAGGTGAGGGCCCTCGGAGTGTGGTGTCAGGAAAATAACCTCACACTCAACGTCAACAAAACTAAGGAGATGATTGTGGACTTCAGGAAACAGCAGAGGGAACACCCCCCTATCCACATCGATGGAACAGTAGTGGAGAGGGTAGCAAGTTTTAAGTTCCTCGGCATACACATCACAGACAAACTGAATTGGTCCACTCACACAGACAGCATTGTGAAGAAGGCGCAGCAGCGCCTCTTCAACCTCAGGAGGCTGAAGAAATTCGGCTTGTCACCAAAAGCACTCACAAACTTCTACAGATGCACAATCGAGAGCATCCTGGCGGGCTGTATCACCACCTGGTACGGCAACTGCTCCGCCCTCAACCGTAAGGCTCTCCAGAGGGTAGTGAGGTCTGCACAACGCATCACCGGGGGCAAACTACCTGCCCTCCAGGACACCTACACCACCCGATGTCACAGGAAGGCCATAAAGATCATCAAGGACATCAACCACCCGAGCCACTGCCTGTTCACCCCGCTATCATCCAGAAGGCGAGGTCAGTACAGGTGCATCAAAGCTGGGACCGAGAGACTGAAAAACAGCTTCTATCTCAAGGCTATCAGACTGTTAAACAGCCACCACTAACATTGAGTGGCTGCTGCCAACACACTGACACTGACTCAACTCCAGCCACTTTAATAATGGGAATTGATGGGAAATGATGTAAATATATCACTAGCCACTTTAAACAATGCTACCTTATATAATGTTACTTACCCTACATTATTCATCTCATAGGCATACGTATATACTGTACTCTATATCATTGACTGTATCCTTATGTAATACATGTATCACTAGCCACTTTAACTATGCCACTTTGTTTACATACTCATCTCATATGTATATACTGTACTCGATACAATCTACTGTATCTGCCTATGCTGCTCTGTACCATCACTCATTCATATATCCTTATGTACATATTCTTTATCCCCTCACACTGTGTACAAGACAGTAGTTTTGGAACTGTTAGTTAGATTACTTGTTGGTTATTACTGCATTGTCGGAACTAGAAGCACAAGCATTTCGCTACACTCGCATTAACATCTGCTAACCATGTGTATGTGACAAATAAAATTTGATTTGATTTGATTTGACTCAAATCACCTCATATTTCAAACATTCAGCCTGATAAAAATTACATGTTTTATTATTCCATGCCTCACCACTAAGTGAATTATTGCCACTACATATTAACAAAGGGGTGTACATTTGCTTTTGATATTTTAGATTTACAATTCATGTAACATTAAGTAATAATTATTTATGCAACCAACTGACCATTTTTGTGTACAATTATTTTGGAATTGTTATCCTGCTTTTATAATATCAGGGTTAATTCTCAGATATGCCAACCAAATGTACTAGAGCATGACATTGGGGACTGGGCCCCGATCCAACAACATGCCTATCGAGTTAACCCTGAGAAGAGAGAGAGAAGCTCTGCAGTGAGGTGGAAAGTTACTACGGATATTGCAGGAGTTTCCTCTTGAAATCAGACATGTCTGTGGTAAGGACAACTTGGTTGCTGATTGTCTCAATGTTTGGCAGTCAAAAATATTTGTGTTATGCGTTAAGCCAGTGCGTTTCCATGGATCACAATTTATTTTGACACTTTTTTCTGTATTGGAGATGAGTTTTGTTTGGACTCGTTCTAAGGGGATAAGAGTTCTAGAAGCTAGTGAGTTTTAGGAAGACGAGAGTTCTAGAAGCTAGTGAGTTTTAGGAAGACAAGAGTTCTAGAAGCTAGTGAGTTTTAGGTAGACGAGAGATCTAAAAGCTAGTGAGTTTTAGGAAGATGAGTGTTCTAGAAGCTAATTGTTGACAGCCAGTCGACACCATGTTTATATTGTAGAAGGTGAAGCATTGTCGTTGATTATTATGTGAAATGGAAGTTGTTTTCTTTTGGTGGTAAGCAAACTTGTCCAACAAAATTATGGGACATAAACTCAGCAAAAAAATAAACGTCCTCTCACTGTTGTCATGTCGCCCTCTTTGGGTACAGAAAGCCCATCCCCCTTTTCCTCCTTCAACTAGGCTGCTGTGGTCAGAGAGACGTCGTAAATTCCTGAGGATCTCCTCATGGACACACATTATAGAGAGAGTACATTTTCAAAGAGAACAAAGGAATTTCTACCACCTCACAGAACTTGAGGGATGAACAAATTTCATGTTCCGGAGAAAGTATCAAAGATCGGTGAAGAATCCAGCTACGAACTGGTCCATTTGTACCAACTTGGGGAAGCTCAAGGGACACGGTGTGGCCATATTACCATAACGCTGTTTATATAATAGCCTCAGATATAATAGCCTCAGATATCTAATTGTTGTATAAGATGAATGAGTGAGTATGATACTGTTTACACAATTTTACAATGTGATTTTGGACTGTTTAATGAAGGAAAACTAAAAAAGGGAATTGGAGTTAACTAAATCAGAGGACCGCCCCTGAGCCCGGTTAGGGCCTTTTCTGCAATTCCGAATAAAACCCAACTTTGAGAAATTATCACCAGACCATGTTTTTCTCCATTAGGAGAGGACAAAGGTTGTAGACCATTGCTGAATCTTTTAACCATACCACGTGGTTAAACTCTTAGACTATCGATACCGACAGAATAAGAACAAGTCTTTGATATTAATTACTAGTCTGCAGCTAGGAATTCGGTATCATTGAACGCAAAGAACGACAACCGCCAAAACAACCATTCTATAACAAATGAATGAATGTCACTTTGAACTATCCCCTCTAACCAAGACAGAGAGAGAGAGAGAGAGGACGAAACTCTCCAAAAGAAACAAACATTTCACCAGCGATCAAGACGACATACTGAGCGTAAATATATATATTGATTGCAATTGTTCCAAAATGAGTGAGCGTTCATGTGCAAAGGATTAGCATTTCAATTGTTATGATTATCACTCTGTAGTGACTTTTTAGTCGACCCCCACTTCCCCTTTTGTCTAACAAGCCGCGATGCCGGTTTAGCCCACTAGGGCACATTCCCCTATCATTTCTTGTAACCACATTTACCTTGTTTGTTTGTTTGTTTATGCATTTCTGTGAATTACTTAGTAATAAATAAATGATTTATGACAATTGATGTATGGATGACTCATAGTGAAGACTGGGTTCGTGCAGATTATCAACAATTTACTACGTTTGGACTGAAACTAACGTGAGATAAAGTAAATAATTCATTAATTCGAAGACTAACTGATCAGATAAAATATCTGAAAAGTTATTTTAGGAAATGATAACTTTGTAATCTGAATATTTTTCCTTGGTGCCCCGAATTCCTAGTTAATTACAGTTACATGATTAATCAGTTGATCTCGTAATACTAATTACAGAGAATCTTTAATAAAAACTATAAGTTTTCAATTTAATGATAGTAAAGACAAGCCATTTATGGCCCCGTGTGAGGAATCTAAGATAGAATTCCACAGCAAAGTCTGATTCTATATATCAATTGTGCAAACAGACTGCTTTGTATACATTCAAATTGGTTGTGTGTGTGTTTTCCCATTTGAAGAGGCTACAGAGCGCATCCGGTAGTGGTTTTTAGCGTCAGAGCAATGAGTGATAAATTCCAGATTTAGTCCGTTAGGCCAAACGGTACTACTTCTGTCAGTCAATATTAATTCATAGAGCCAGTAAGGTTCGAAATTAGAGGATAGATCTTCGGCGTTCGAGCCAAAGTATTTCTGTATTTCTGCATATCCGTATTATGTACCGTGTCGCTCCGGTCAACATCACGCTAGCAAAGTATGCCGAATGGTTTAATGTGAGACGTCACTAGTGAACCCACCCTTTCCATGGTGAGGGGACCCTATTTTGTGCTTAGAATGTGATTTAGCTGGCACGAGAGGCTAAGCTAACAGAGGGGGAAAATGTTTCACTTCCTGTGTTCCGTTTAAATTCCTCCGCCTTGCGCGACGGAAGTCCCGCCCCTTTGTACGTCCGTTTGATTTCAGCATTCTGCATCACTGGTGGTGAAGAATCGCAAGTACATCTCTTAAAAGAAGTGTTGGAAATCCAAACGTGGATCATGTTAAAATAATCCAGCAATCTCAATTGCTTGGGTCTCATTCAATTTATTTATTTAAATTGTTGGACATACCTTTCTAGGTTATTTCAATTAAATGAGACACCTTAAGCTTTGCAATAGTAACCTAGATGAACCAACTTCCCAGGTTATTTTAAAGTTTAATTCCCAGATAGCCTATCCAGGTATGATTAATCATTATCATTGATTAATTCAATTTGCTTTTGCAAATTCATTCACGTCCAACTTCCACAGTACTGTCCAGTACTGATGGTTCATTAACATCTATAAATAGATTAAAATCGTCTTTGCAGCTCCCACTATTTTCCAAAACCAAACTTTGGAAAATTAGGAATAACATTTTTCCTTTCGAATGTTCCAATAATGTGCAAGCTATCAGAGGGGGGAGTCCCCTACTCGCCCGCTAATTAGTGAACCTCCACCCATAAATGGATTGATCTCAGCAGCGATACCAACCCTGATTATGCCATTAGTGGAAAAGCAGACAACAGCGCTTTCCAAAATCAACCATCAGGCGCAGGCCTCGTAAAGGTTCTCTCCAGTCTAGCCCTGATGTCTTGCCATCCGAGATTGGCATCGGTCCAATTCCGCAGTGCACAGCTGAAGCACGAATAGGTAATGGTAGACATAAAGGGACAGGTGGAGAGAACCGGGAAACCAATGACAAATGCAGAAAATTGAACAATTCTGCTAGCTATGGAACTGCGCTTGAAAATTGAACAATTAAATGTAATTGCAAAAACGTATGACGATGAAAAAGCACAAGCTCTTCAACAAAATCATCTTCTACAGGAACAAAATCATATGCTACAGGAACAACTCGATTTAGCCAAAACCCAATACGATGATTGTCACGCCAAACTAGATAAATCTGAAGAGTTATCTACAAACAGGAAAGCTCAACTTGATAAAATGCATGCAGTTTTGTTGAACGTTACTCAGTAACACGGTTCTACTCAAAACGCTGCAGACCAAAGACGATCAGTTAATGAACATAACGACAAAGTTGGATGACAAATCAGCAGAACTCATTGAAGTCGATGACCAAATGAATGATGAGAGAACTCAGGTGATGAAGATGGAAATATTGATTTCTAAGCAAGCGGAGGAAATCTCATCACTGAATCTCTCGCTCCGTACTCAAGACCTCTATCTGCAAACCATGACATACATTTGAGACCGAAAGGACCAAGTGTGACACTCACGTGTCCAAAATCAGTACTCTAAGCACTCAAGTGGACTCTGCAATGCAGCAGAATACCACCCGTAGGAACCATCTGGAGGAAGTCCAGTCGTGCAATACGGTAGTTGAGATGAACTTCTCTTGCCCTTCGGACACTTCCGCAAGCACTGCGGCCGTCTCAGCAAGAAAAACACTGATGCCCAGAGTATACTCTGCTCCCGATGATACACCTTCCGCTTTGTGGGGGACTGTCAACCCTTACAATGACACTAATGGCGTCAGTCCAGCAACTGACCCGATGACTCCCACTGGTGAAACACTTTGCGATATCACAGACTGATATCCTCGTCTGTTTGCAGGTACCGAAGAGGTTGCCACACGCGGACGCGGTGGGGACTGATATGCCTCGACAGCCACTGAGGGTGTTGAAGCACAAACACCAGGAGATTTGGTTGAAGGGTTACAGCCATTCTCATAATAACGCGGCCACTGAGAACTCGTATCCTGTGTGTATTTTCTTTCCTTCTCCCCTATTCACATGGGTCGCCAATCAGTCGGCAATCAGAAGACACCTGCTCATTTTCCCTTACCCAATCACATCCCCTTTCCCTTGGTTTAAAAACCCAGTCAGTTGTTTTCTCTGGAGCTCAATCTTTCTGTGTCAATCTCTCTCACTCTCTTTGCATTGAGCTCTCTTTTGGTTTTTGTTCCTACATGTCACATTTGTCTGGAATTATGTGAGTATGTATTGTTGTGCTTCCTTAATGTTTGTTGGTGGGAAAAGGGGGTACCAAGACAAGTCACCCATGGGCATACATTACCTGTAGGAAAACCTTTGTCTAAATACCCTAGTTAGAACTGGGCGGACCTAATGCAGCTTGGAGTGATCAGATGACAGAAGTCACATTTAAGTGCCAGGTGTAACTGTGGCCATAGATGCTTCATATACATTACTTTGAGTGTTTTATATAATATGACTAAATGTGTTGCAGGGGCAGTCAAGAAATGGAACGGCAAGGCCGCAGAACATGACATAAGCAGAGCTGTGGGAGACCACCTCAAGCCCCTGGTAGAGCTGGGGGTGGTGTTTACTACTCCACCACGCCTTCAGCAGGCTGGGAAAGTGTGATTTAATGGGTGGTTGAAAAGTGATACTAAACTTACACTGCACTATTTTGACATAGTGGAAGATATACTGACTTTATACAGTTTTTCATACTAAGATGGACCAAGATATGTGTTGCTTTTGCACATATTTGTTAATTGGTTTTGCAAGAATCTGTTGATTGTCGGTCATTGGGTTAATATGGTTTGCAATATGTTTAATTCAAGCTTTATTTCTATAGTACATTTCAGACATGGATGCAACACAATGGCTTCACAGGGAAAAAACGAACAAGAATAAACAGAAATATTTAGTACACAACATAAGAGGATAAAAAAACAGAAGATTGAAAGACTAATGAGCATCCTAAGGAAATTCCATTGATTAAAATATCAACAATATGATTCTATGGGTGATGCACTGGGCCAGACACTCTTAATTATAACCTGGAGCACGGGGCCAGCCACTCTTAAATAGATCCTGGAGCATCTGGGACAGACATTCTAAAATAGCACCTGAGCTAGACACTCTTAAATAACATCTGGAGCACCTGGGCCATCAACTGTTAAATATCACCTGGAACACTGGGCCAGACACTCTTAATTATAACCAGGAGCACTTGGCCAGCCACTCTTAATTATAACCAGGAGCACTTGGCCAGCCACTCTTAAATAGCACCTGGAGCACTGGGCCAGCCACTCTTAAATAGCATCCGGAGCACCTGGGCCAGCCACTCTTAAACAGAACCTGGGCCAGCTCAGGTGAAACGCCTTCCAATTAACGAGATGGACAAGCCAGCACAGGTGTAACACATACTAAGGAGGAGACAATCAGTGCACCCTACATGCTAATGAGCTATACGTGCTGAAGTCCATCCTCAAAACATAAATGGAAAAACCAAAGCCCGTAACACCTTCTCCCTTAAGACAAATAAACTCAGCAAAAAAAGAAACGTCCTCTCACTGTCAACTGCGTTTACTTTCAGAAAACTTAACATGTGTATGAACATAACAAGATTCAGCAACTGAGAGACAAACTGAACAAGTTCCAGAGACATGTGATTAACAGAAATTGAATAATGTGTCCCTGAACAAAGGAGGGTCAAAATCAAGAGGCACAGTGAGTATCTGGTGTGGCCACCAGCTGCATTAAGTACTGCAGTGCATCTCCTCCTCATGGACTTCACCAGATTTGCTAGTTCTTGCTGTGTGATGTTACCCCACTTATTCACCAAGGCACCAGCAAGTTCCCGGACATTTCTGGGGGGAATGGCCCTAGCCCTCACCCTCCAATCCAACAGGTCCCAGATGTGCTCAATAGGATTGAGATTCGGGCTCTTCGCTGGCCTTGGCAGAACACATTCCTGTTTTTCAGAAAATCACACAGAACGAGCAGTGTGGTTGGTGACATTCTCATGCTGGAGGGTCATGGCAGGATGAGCCTGCAGGAAGGGTACCACACAGGATGTCTTCCCTGCAATGACAACAAACTTCAGGCCAATGATGCTGTGACACATCGCCCCAGACCATGACAGACCCTCCACCTCCAAATCAATCCCGCTCCAGAGTACAGGCCTCGGTGAAATGCTCATTCCTTCGACGATAAACGCAAATCCGACCATCACCCCTAGTGAGACAAAACTGCGACTCGTCAG
Organism: Oncorhynchus clarkii lewisi; assembly: GCF_045791955.1. NCBI lineage: Eukaryota > Metazoa > Chordata > Actinopteri > Salmoniformes > Salmonidae > Oncorhynchus > Oncorhynchus clarkii. Next base: position 28,783,337 of record NC_092153.1, read on the forward strand.
TGAAGAGCATTTTTTGCCGGTCCTGTCTGGTCCAGCGACAGTGGGTTTGTGACCATAGGCGACGTTGTTGCCGGTGATGTCTGGTGAGGACCTGCCTTACAACAGGCCTACAAGCCCTCAGTCCAGCCTCTCTCAGCCTATTGTGGACAGTCTGGACTGCCACTGCGAGGGTGATCAGCTGTCCATCCTGTCTCCCTGTTGCTCCCTGTCTCACAGTACGGACATTGCAATTTATTGCCTTGGTCCCTTCTGCAGTCCTCATGCCTCCTTGCAGCATGCCTAAGGCACGTTCACGCATATGGTGAGGGACCCTGTGCATCTTTCTTTTGGTGTTTTTCAGAGTCAGTAGAAAGGCCGCTTTAGTGTCCTAAGTTTTCATAACTGTGACCTTAATTGCCGTCTGTAAGCTGTTAGTGTCTTAAGGACCGTTCCACAGGTGCATGTTCATTAATTGTTTATGGTTCATTGAACAAGCATGGGAAACCGTGTTAAAACCCTTTACAACAAAAATCTCAAATCAATTGAACAAACAGAAAAATTATCCTACAACAATGTTAAAAACAGTGACAGTGACATTACATTGATATCATGAAACAACTCCTTCATCTATGTATTTTCTGATGTTTAATCAGATATCTTTTATCAGAGTATCTCTTGTCACATTGATTACAGCTATGAGGTTTCTCTCCTGTGTGTGTTCTCTGGTGTGATACCAGGCTGTTGAGCCAATTAAACCTCTTCCCACATTGACTACAGCTATATGGTTTCTCTCCTGTGTGTGTTCTCAGATGCACAATCAGGCTGTTTAACTGAGTAAAACTCTTCCCACATTGATCACATGTATAAGGTTTCTCTCCTGTGTGTGTTCTCTGGTGTGTAATCAGACAGCCAGATGTAACAAAACTCTTCCCACATTGAGTACAGCTATATGGTTTCTCTCCTGTGTGTGATCTCTGGTGTACCATCAGGCTGCTTGACTGATTAAAACTCTTCCCACATTGATCACAGCCATAAGGTTTCTCTCCTGTGTGTGTTCGCTGGTGTACTATCAGGCTGCTTGACTGATTAAAACTCTTCCCACATTGATCACAATCATAAGGTTTCTCTCCTGTGTGTAGTCTCTGGTGTATCTTCAGATCTCCAGATTGAACAAAACTCTTCCCACATTGATTACAGCTATATGGTTTCTCTCCTGTGTGTGTTCTCTGGTGTTTTGTCAGATTGCTAGATGTAAAAAAACACTTCCCACATTGATTACAGCTATAAGGTCGCTCTCCTGTGTGCATTCTCTGGTGCACCTTCAAGGTGTGTGATGTTGAAAAGCTTTTCCCACAAAATGAACAATGGTGAAGCTTCTCTCCTGTGTGTGTTCTCTGGTGCACTATCAAGGAGCTTGACACAGTAAAACTCTTCCCACATTGATCACAGCCATAAGGTTTCTCTCCTGTGTGTGTTCTCTGGTGTGATTTCAGGGTTTTTAGCTGAGAAAAACTGTTCCCACATTGATCACAGCCATAAGATTTCTCTCCTGTGTGAATTCTATGATGTATGTTAAGGTCTACTGTAGAGTTAAATCTTTTCCCACAGTCAGAGCACCAGTGAGATTTCCCTCCAGTGTGAATTCTCAGGTGTACTTTTAGTGAATTTGATCTTGAGAAATGTTTCCCACAGTCGGAGCAGCAGTAAGGTTTCTCTCCCGTGGATCTCTGCTGTTGTTTACTGAGGTGTTCTGATCTAGAGAGACTCTTCTTTGCCTCATCAGCTTCATGAGGTTGTTGAGGCTCCCCAGAGGATCCAAGATAGTCCCGTCTCTCTCCTGTATGATCGACAAAGTCAGACAGACGGTTTTAAAGTCCCACAACAGCAGAAATCCACTGTTAATTTATTATTTGTTCACCTTTATTTAATCAGGTAGGCAAGTTGAGAACAAGTTCTCATTTACAACTGCGACCTGGCCAAGATAAAGCAAAGAAGTTTGACACATACAACAACACAGAGTTACACATGGAATAAACAAAACATACAGTCAACAATAAAGTTGAAGAAAATCTATATAGAGTGTGTGCAAATGAGGTGAGATAAGGGAGGTAAGGAAATAAATAGGCCATGGTGGCAAAGTAATTACAATATACCAATTAGACACTGGAATGATAGATGTGCAGAAGATGAATGTGCAAGTAGAGATACTGGGGTGCAAAGGAGCAAGAAATAAATAAATACTGTATGGGGATGAGGTAGTTGGATGGGCTATTGGCAGATGGGCTATGTACAGGTGCAGTAATCTGTGAGCTGCTATTTTGTAAATTACATCATTGAGGATCGGTAGGATGGTCAGTTTTACGAGGGTATGTTTGGCAGCATGAATGAAGGATGCTTTGTTGTGAAATAGGAAGCCGATCCTAGATTTAATTTTGGATTGGAGATGCTTAATGTGAGTCTGGAAGGACAGTTGACAGTCTAACCAGACACCTAGGTATTTGTAGTTGTCCACATATTCTAAGTCAGAACCGTCCAGAGTAGTGATGCTGGACGGCGGGGAGGTGCGGGCAGCGACTGGTTGAAGAGCATGCATTTAGTTTAAAAGCAGTTGGAGGCCAAGGAAGGAGTTGTATGGCATTGAAGCTCGTCTGGAGGTTAGTTAACTTCACTAGGGTAGGGGGCAGCATTCGGAATTTTGGATGAAAAGCATGCCCAAATTAAACTGCTTGCTACTCAGGCCAAGAAGCTAGGATATGCATATAATAGAAAACACTCTAAAGTTTCCAAAACTGTTAAAATAATGTCTGTGAGTATAACAGAACTGATATGGCAGGCGAGAACCTGAGGAAAATCCTTCCAGAAAGTACTATTATTTTGAAAGGCTGTTTTTCCATTGATCCACCATACAAAGACTTAGGACCCAGTTCACGATCTCTATGGCTTCTTCTACATGTGGCCAGTCGTTAGGCATTGTTTCAGGCTTTTACTCTGAAAAATGAGGGAGATACAGCACTTTCAATTAGTGGCCAGTGGAAATTTCCAGCCATGAGCCCAGCGTGTGATCGAGAGCGCACCTTTCTTGTGTCTCCTTTTCTATTGACAAACCTTTTGTCCGGTTGACATATTATTGATTATTTATGACAAAAACAACCTGAGGATTGATTTATTGATTGACATCGTTTGACATGTTTCTACTAACTTTTATTGTACTTTAACTTGTTATGGCTGCAATCCCCCTATCGGGATGAGTGTCATCAACAACCGCTGAATAGCATATTATATTATTATAAATTATTATAAATATTTATATATTTGCAATATAGGAAAACACAGCTTAGACTTTTGTTAATCTACCTGTCGTGTCAGATTTTGAAATTATGCTTTACAGTGAAAGCAATCCAAGCGTTTGTGTAAGTTTATCGATCGCACGATAAAACATTAAGTACACTTAGCATCATGTAGCTCAGTCACGAAAATCAGAAAAGCAATCAAATTAATCGTTTACCTTTTGATGATCTTCGGATGTTTTCACTCACGAGACTCCCAGTTACACAACAAATGTTCAGTTTGTTCCATAAAGATTATTTTTTTATCCAAAATACCTCAGTTTGTTTGTCGCGTTATGTTCAGAAATCTACAGGAAAGAGCGGTCACGACAACGCAAACAAATTCCAAATAGTTACCATAATGTCCACAGGAACATGTAAAACGTTTTTTTATAATCAATCAGGTCGTTTTTAAAATATATAATATATCAACCGCAAATGTTTTTCACAGTAGGAGAGGGAAAAACAATAGCTGCCCAAACTCTTGCGCGAGCAAAACTCATGTGACAACTTGACGCGATGTTATCGTTCTGGCTCATTTTTCAAAATAAAAGCCTGAAACTATGTCTGAAGACTGTTGACACCTTGAGGAAGCGATAGGAAAAGACATCTGGTTCATATCCCTTTAAAAGGAGCAATGGGAGGCTATGGAACATGGAGTTTTCAAAATAGAAGCAACTTCCCGTTTTGATTTTCCTCAGGGTTTCGCCTGCAATATCAGTTCTGTTATACTCAAAGACAATATTTTGACAGTTTTGGAAACTTTAGAGTGTTTTCTATCCAATACTAATAATAATATGCATATATTACAATGGGCACATTTTCATCCAAGCTACATAAGACTGCCCCTGCAGCCATTTGAAGTAAAAAAAACAACATTTTGTCTGGACGTTGAGAGGTTTTTGGACATAAAGGGGGACATTATCGAAAGAAAAAAAAACATGTATTGTCTAACATGGAGACCTGGGAGTGCCACCAGATGAAGATCATCAAAGGTAAATGATTCATTTTAACGCTATTTCTGACTTTTGTGACACCTCTCCTTGGTTGGAAAATGGCTGTATGGTTTTCTGTGACTAGGCGCTAACCTAAAATATTCGCGTGGTGAGCTTTCGCCGTAACGCCTTTTTGAAATCGGACACTGTGGTTGGATTTACAAGAAGTTTATCTTTAAAATTGTGTATAATAGTTGTATGTTTGAGGAATTTTAATTATGGGATTTCTGTTGTTTTGAATTTGGCGCCCTGCAAGTTCACTGGCTGTTGGCGAGGTGGGACGCTACCGTCACACGGGTACCAGACAGGTTAACACAGTGTCCAAAGAAGGGCCAGAAGTATACAGAACGGTGTCGTCTGCGTAGAGGTGGATCAAAGAATCACCAGCAGCAAGAGCGACATCATTGATGTATAGAGAGAAGAGTCGGCCAGAAAATTGAGCCCTGTGGCACCCCCATAGAGACTGCCAGAGGTCCGGACAACAGGCCCTCCGATTTGATACATTGAACTCTGTCAGAGAAGTAGTTGGTGAAACAGGCGAGGCAGTCATTTGAGAAACCAAGGCTGTTTAGTCTGCCAATAAGAATATGGTGACTGACAGAGTCAAAAGCCTTGGTCGGGTCAATGAATACGGCTGCACAGTAATGTCTCTTATCGATGGCGGTTATGATATCGTTTAGGACCTTGAGCGTGGGTGAGGTGCACCCAGGACCAGCTCTGAAACAAGATTGCATAGCGGAGAAGGTGGGATTCGAAATGGTCGGTAATCTGCTTGTTAACTTGGCTTTCAAAGACCTTAGAAAGGCAGGGTAGGATAGATATAGGTCTGTAGCAGTGTGGGTCTAGAGTGTCTCCCCCTTTGAAGAGGGGGATGATCGCAGCAGCTTTCCAATCTTTGGGAATCTCAGGTGATACGAAAGAGAGGTTGAACAGGCTAGTAACAGGGGTTGCAACAATTTTGGCAGATAATTTTAGAAAGAGGGTCCATATTGTCGAGCCCGCTGATTTATAGGGGTCCAGATTTTGCAGCTCTTTCATAACATCTGCTATCTGGATTTGGGTGAAGGAGAAATGGTGGGGTCTTTGGCGAGTTGCTGTGGAGGGTGCCGGGCAGTTGACCGGGGTAGGGGTAGCCAGATGGAAAGCATGGCCAGCCATAGAAAAATGCTTACTGAAATTCTCAATTATAGTGAGATTTATCGGTGGTGACAGTGTTACCTAACCTCAGTGCAGTGGGCAGCTGGGAGGAGGTGCTCTTATTCTCCATGGACTTTAGTGTCCCACAACTTTTTTGAGTTTGTACAACGGGATGCAAATTTCTGTTTGAAAAAGCTAGCCTTAGCTTTCCTAACTGCCTGTGTATATTTGTTCCTAACTTCCATGAAAAGTTGCATATCAGACCTACTGTAGAACCCATAACTTCACCTAACAGACCTACTGTAGGACCCATAACTTCACCTAACAACAACATAGACCGAGGACTATAAATAATTTAATATTTCAGGTGAAACATGGAAACTAAAATGTCTTTGTCATGACATTTCATAACTTGATCACCAGATAATTGTGTGAATAACCCCACTAGACTACTCTGTAATGTGTTGTCATTCTTTCTGTCCTGAATAAAGGAAGATATCTGTGTGTGTGGTACAATAGCATATATATCAAGGAACAGTTCTCTACACATTATGCGCAAAGTATATCCGTGCCCAAACTGACCAACGGCACCCTACTGTAAATCAAGCAGACAATAACACATTATAAACACCAATTTGTTAGGGATGTTGGATCCAACATGGAGCACAGCATAACTGTCTTTACCAGAGTAATGAATGATGAAGCACTTTGGTTGTTGTTGCATGTTGTGATGTTTGTCATTTGACTGTCAAAAAAATTGTTCGACTGCAAGATCCAGTATTTAAGTTGAAGTTCATAATATGACAAGCTTAACTTTATGACTACTACTGTTCCCTGAAGGAGAGACACTAAATGAAACGGCCCATGGCAGACCACCCAGACCTGACCCCACAAGATGCGCCAGTTTTATCAATTTATTCATTGTCTTTCATTTGAAACACTCCTGTCAATGTTGAGTAAGGACGCACAACTGATTACGCATACAGAAGTAGGACTAGTCTACCTGGCCTGCGCGCAAATGTAGGTCTATAAATGTGCCCATTTGGGGATGTCTGATAGTATTTCTGATTGTCTTAACGCACCACCACTAATGAGTTGTGGAGCTTCTCAAAGTATTTTTTTCTTCACCTCAAACAGCAAGTAAACAAAGTCTTAATGAAATCAATTGCGAATGACAATATCCAAATCTCGGTCTTTCGACATCCACTCGGCACGAGAGTGGGTACATTTCTTCAGCCCCCATCCCTCAGCTGTTTACCAAACCAGGTTGTCCCTTTAAAAAAGCCACACATAAATCAATCAACCAGCTTGCAGTTCAAACAATAAAAAAGCTGTAATTCCACCACTGTTTCGGTAATAAGATGATGATGGGGCTGGAGAAATGTAACTACTCTCAAATTCATAGACAGACCAATGGATGCAAGGACTGGCCATCCATGACATCAACATTATAGTTTTAACCACGTTGAGGCTATACAGTGTTGATTTACATTGTTTCTAGACATGGAATAAAAAATATATTATTTGGGGTTCTGATGGGGTAAAACAGTTGAACTAAGCTCATGAGGCATGTGTTATATTCTTCAAGAATCAATGGCTATATATAAATTATTTAAAATACCAAATATGGATGTAACAATTGCAGATTTCGCCATTAACACCAAACATCAGTTGTATTTATCAGTCTGTATTTAAGACAGTACTTACTAGTATTAACCAGGGACCGGTTTCCCGAAGGCATCATAAGGCTAACTTCATAGTTGGATGCCTTAAGATGCGTCTGGGAAACCGGCCCGAGATATCCAGTTTCCTCCTCTTCTTCCTCCTCCTTTTTGGATGTGAAAGTCATCTCCCCCTCCTCCTCTTTCACTCCAAAAACTGCATCCTCCTCTTTCTCTGCCTCCTCTTCTTTTACTGTAACATCCTCCTCCTCTTTCACTCTGAACGCGTCTTCCTCTTCTTTAACTGTAACGTCTTTCTCTTCTTCTTTCACGGTAAAAGCCTCAACCTCTACTTGTTTTTGTATTGTAACAGCCTCCTCTTCCTCCTCCTCTTTGACGAAAGCTTCTTTCTCCGTGCAGCAGACCTCCTCTTCTTTATCAGGAGAGTAGCTTAGTGAGCTCATGGTCGAGAATGCTAGCTAGCTAGGCTAATGCTAACTTACCCAGCCCGCTAGCTGAATAATAACAACAACACCGTAAATATGAAATTAAATCGGATAACTAACTAGACGACAGAAGTGGGTTTAAAACTTAGTGCCTAATATACACGAAAGCGTCTAAAGAGCTTTATTGGTTCAGCTATTGTGTCTAGCAAGCTACCGTGGTGTCTGACTAACTGTTGCTGCTGTTGAAAGAAGCGTTCCGTCCACTAGATTATACGTCACACTAGCGGCATCGCCTTAAAGTCACATACCGCCCTCTGTTGACTGGAGTGGGTAACGCAGTTGACTAAAATGTTTATTTAATTTTCAGACAAGTTAAAGGGTAGGAATCATTCGTTTTTACTCACCAGTGTAACAACACAGTGTGGTTAAAGACGTAGTAAGCTGTATTTGTATTTGTAGGCACGATCTGGTTACCTGTAAGTACAAACAGTTATGTTTTTGTGTTATTACATATTTATTAACTTATTTCGGGAAATCTTCCAAACTACCCACAATGCAGTATTTCTCCACGTCATATGGATGATCTACTTTGTGCTACTGAGTTTGTATGCCAGTGTAACGGTGTAATGAAGTTACATTTAAAAAAAATATATATTTAACCCTTATTTAACTAAGAAAGTCAGTTAAGAACAAATTCGTATTTACATTGACGGCCTACCCCGGCCAAACCCTAACCCAGACGATGCAGGGCCAACTGTGCCCTGCCCTATGGGACTCCCAATCACAGCCTGAATTTGAACTAGGGTCTGTAGTTACGCCACTAGCACTGAGATGCAGTGCTGCGCGGATCGTGTGTTTGCATTACACTCAGTGTAATACATTCAGTGATAATGGTATGGGATTCTGGGTAATCCACAGCAGATTAATGGAGAATTTGAAAATTGAGTGGTCCTGGAATAGACATGTATAAAGTTGACATTAGCAATTTATGTTCTAGTAACTACTCTTGTTGGTTTGGCGTCAAATAAGCCTCTCTTTATATGTTATATGCTGAATCTCAGTTTTCCATGTGGGTTATTTGATAAAGTTCCCTCTTTCAATTTGGCAGTTAACTGGAAAATGCATCTTCTTTAGGATCCTCACCCGTAGCACGCGTGTTACATTTAATATAGGAGCTACGAGGCATGCGCCGAAATCGCTAAGCAGAATACTTCAAAGCAGTATGTCACTTTTATCAGCAGTGATCAATGACGTCTGAAGCTTCATTTCGTCCATCATTCTGTCTCTTTTATGCAGTCCGGTAGTTGGGCTCCATTAGTCTCCCTCCTCTCAAACAAATGGCATAAGTTTTGTGTTCCTTTGTTTAACGACCACTACATTTAAAATGTAGCTAACTGTCTTCTGCAGGTTGTTCTCTAACCAGTGAGGTGAAATTTCATGTGAATTCCAATTTCCATTTGTTTTTTCCCTGCCATCATTCTGTATGTCTCTTCTCTTTTGATCTGCAGTTATGTTTTAGTTGGGCTCCAGCTCACTGACCATAACCGTGCTGGTTGGCTACGCTGGTTAGGCTAATAGCTAGTTGGCTAAATAGCTAACGTTGGCTGGCTGGCTAAGGTAACTGCATATAGAAAACATTCTTTGATATATGGTTAGATGGTGTTATGTATTTCCAAAACTGTGGTTTACTTTAATCACTCAAGTCATGACTGAAAACGATTGGTTAAATATGAAGTTATACATTTGAAGTTATTTCTGTTGTAGTTTACATCATAGGGAATAGGCTGGTCCTCCATATTACTTCACACCTGATTTTGGCATTCTTCTGAAATCTGATTGGTTTAATGTAATAACTCCAAAAATAGAGGACAACAGAGGATTGGTTGATTTCCAGGTTATCTCACTGCACCCTCAAATGCCATGTCTTGAAATATGCAGACAGACAGATTAAAAGTAATTTTACATTGTATAATTGTACTTCTGACAGCCAACTTTCTAACTCCACCCATAACTTTATGACATCATAACATTCCCAAAAGGATTATTGAGTCATTGTTAGTTTTACACTGAAGACATGACTCTGCCGTTGTGCTGTAGAATATGGTCTCTTGTATAATAAGGGACTATCATTTGTCCCAACATCACAGGCCACAGACTTTGATAAGGAATTCCAACAGTGTTTCTGCAGTTTGAGATTGACAAAAAAAAAATTATGCGGTTTCTCCATGTTCACCTGCCAATGTAAATCCATTAAATGAGACAATTTACCAGACATGAGTTCTTGCTAATGCTCTTCCCATTGAAAACCCGAATGAAAATTAACTTGTGGGCGGTGGTCATGATGACGGCCTATTGGATGACGTCGTCCATCGGGATTGCCCAAAAAAGAAGACACTGGATTGATCACTGGAGTCAGATGTGAAGGAGGAGGTTGATCATCAGGAGTCAGATGTAAAGGAGGAGGTTGATCATCAAGAGTCAAATGTGAAGGAGGAGATTGATCATCAGGATTCAGATATGAAGGAGGAGGTTGATCAACAGTGAACCTCTAGGATTGTGGATGGGCTGGCGTTTACACTTCCAGCTTGGTCATATATTTTATACATTGAATGTTGATATTTTGAACCCGTTTGTTCCTCCTGTTTCAGGAAGTGATGTCACTAAGTACTGCCCCTATATATACACAGTGCATTTGGAAAGTATTCAGACCCCTTCACTTTTTCCACATTTTGTTCCGTTACTCTAAAATGGATTAAATCAATATTTTCCCCTGAATCTACACAAAATACCCCATAATGACAAAGCAAAAACAGGTTTTTATACATTTTTCAAATGTAACAAAAACAACAACTGAAGTATCACATTTACATACAGTACCAGTCAAAAGTTTGGACACACCTACTCATTCAAGGGTTTTTCCTTTATTTCTACATTGTAGAATAATAGTGAATACATCAAAACAATGAAATAACACATATGGAATCATGTAGTAACCAAAAAAGGGTTAATCAAATCAAAATATATTTTATATTTGAGACTCTTCAAAGCAGTCATCCTTTGCCTTGATGACAGCTTTGCACACTCTTGGCATTATCTCAACCAGCTTCATGAGGTAGTCACCTGCAATTCATTTAAATTAACAGGTGTGCCTTGTTAAATGTTCATTTGTGGAATTTCTTTCCTTCTTGATGCGTTTGAGCCAATCAGTTGTGTTGTGACAAGGTATGGGTGGCTCTCATGAGGATTGCCACCGGAAAGGAAGACCCAGAGTTTCCTCTGCTGCAGAAGATACATTCATTAGAGTTAACTGCACCTCAGATTGCAGCCCAAATAAATGCATCACAGAGTTCAAGTAACAGACACATCTCAACATCAACTGTTCAGAGACTGTGTGAATCAGGCCTTCATGGTTGAATTGCTGCAAGAAAAAACACTGTTTACAAAAGCTTTGATAAAGAACAAGGCCCACATACTGTTTACAAAAGCTTTGTTAAATCAGCACAACAGTTTTCAGCTGTGCCAACATAATTGCAAAAGGGTTTTCAACTGATCGATTAGCCTTTTAAAATGATAAACTTGGATTAGCTAACACAACGTGCCATTAGAACACAGGAGTGATAGTTGCTGATAATGGGCCTCTGTACGCCAAGTGATCATATGGTCCAGTGAACCATGAAGGTGGATACACAGTTAAAGTCGGAAGTTTACATACACCTTAGCCAAATACATTTAAATTCAGTATTTCACAATCCCCAACATTTAATTATAGTAAACATTCCCTGTCTTAGGTCAGTTAGGATCACCACTTTATTTTAAGAATGTGAAATGTCAGAATAATAGTAGAGAGAATTATTTATTTCAGCTTGTATTTCTTTCATCACATTCCCAGTGGGTCAGAAGTTTACATGCTACCAAATACCAATTGAGTGTATTTTCTTTAAATTGTTTAACTTGGGTCAAACGCGTCGGGTAGCCTTCCACAAGTTTCCCACAATAAGTTGGGTGGATTTTGGCCCATTCCTCCTGACAGAGCTGGTGTAACTGAGTCAGGTTTTGTAGGCCTCCTTGCTCGCACCCGCCCACAAATTTTCTATAGGATTGAGGTCCGTGCTTTGTGATGGCCGCACCAATACCTTGACTTTGTTGTCCTTAAGCCATTTTGCCTCATTTTATGGAAGTATGCTTGGGGTCATTGTCCATTTGGAAGACCCATTTGCGACCAGCCTGTAACTTCCTGACTTATGTCTTGAGATGATGCTTCAATATATCCATATAATTTTCCTTCCTCATGATCCTATCTATTTTGTGAAGTGCACCAGTCCCTCCTGCAGCAAAGCACCCACACAACATGATGATGCCACCCCGTGCTTCAAGGTTAGGATGCTGTTCTTCATATCCCCTTTGTTTCTCCAAACATAACAATGGTCATTATGGCCAAATAGTTCTATTTTTGTTTCATCAGACCAGAGGACATTTCTCCAAAAAGTACGATCTTTGTCCCCATGTGCAGTTGCAAACCGTAGTCTGGCTTTTTATGGCGGTTTTGGAGCAGTGGCTTCTTCCTTTCTGAGCGGCCTTTCAAGTTATGTCGATATAGGACTTGTTTTACTGTAGATTTTTTGGAGAGTCTCAGTCTTAAAATCATTTTCCACACACAGTATGTGCCTGTTTTTAGTTCTTGTGCTATTGAGGGCCGAGAATCCGCTCTCACATACAGTGGGGCAAAAAAGTATTTAGTCAGCCACCAATTGTGCAAGTTCTCCCACTTAAAAAGGTGATAGTCAGCTACGATAGTCATTTACAACATTAACGATGTCTATAATGTATTTCGGATCAATTTGATGTTATTTTAATGGACAAAAAAATGTGCTTTTCTTTCAAAAACAAGGACATTTTTAAGTGGCCCCAAACTTTTGAATGGTAGTGTATATAAAATGGACAGACTAGGTCTATACTGCTCCTACATGGTGTAACAATACATCATGTATATAATGAACAGACTAGGTCTATACTGCTCCTACATGGTGTAACAATACATCATGTATATAATGAACAAACTAGGTCTATACTGCTCCTACATGGTGTAACAATACATCATGTAGATAGATGTATATTATGAACCGACTAGGTCTATACTGCTCCTACATGGTGTAACAATACATCATGTATATAATGAACAGACTAGGTCTATACTGCTCCTACATTGTGTAACAATACATCATGTAGATATATATAATGAACAGACTAGGTCTATACTGCTCCTACACGGTGTAACAATACATCATGTAGATGTACAGTTGAAGTCGGAAGTTTTCATACACTTAGGTAGGAGTCATTAAAACAACACATTTCTTGTTATCAAACTATAGTTTTGGCAAGTCGGTTAGGACATCTACTTTGAGCATGACACAAGTCACTCACCCTCTACTTGTTGTTTTACTGTGACATCCTCCTCTTCCTTCTCCTCTTTCACGACAATGTTCAGCCCCAGAGCTTCTTTCTACGTCCAGCAGACCCCCTCTTCTTTAACAGGAGGGGAGAAGTTTAGGGAGCTCATGGCGGGGATGTTAGCTAGCTATCTAGTTAGCATGAGCGACTATGCACATTTAAGACATCTGCCTGACTAAATATGAAAATAAAGTAAATATTAAAATAAATTAGGCAGAAGTATGTCTAAAACATATCGGCAAATATGCACTAAAACAGTGTAAAGTGCGTGAATGTTGTAGCTATGTTTGCTAGAAAGCTACTGAGGTGTCTGACTTGCTGTTGTTGTTGTTGAAGGAGCGTCCCGTCCACTAGATTATACGTCACACTGGCAGCATCGTCATCAGCTGACTGGAGTGGGTAAAGGCGGAAAAGGAAATGTTTATTTAATTTCTTGACAAAAAGGGGTATTTTTAAAATGTATTTCATTAAATAATATTATATTGATACGTCCAAAGGAAAGCATGTGTTGATTGATTAGTGAAGATTTGTAATGAATGAGAATTTATACTTTACATCTAACGCTGCATTTAAGGCATTGTCATATTCATTCAGTCAAACAAACGCTCTGCAGCCTCGTTTAACAATGATCTACGTTCTATGAAAGCTACTGGGGGCAAACTGGAGAATAGCTAGAGGAAAACAAAGCTAACTGTGCATCCTCAGGCCCTGGTATATCATCAGACTGCATACAAACCTAACTGCATCCCCAGGCCCTGGTATATCATCAGACTGCACACAAACCTAACTGCATCCCCAGGGCCTGGTATATCATCAGACTGCATACAAGCCTGACTGCATCCCCAGTCCCTGGTAAATCATCAGACTGCAAACAAACCTAACTGCAACCCCAGGCTCTGGTAAATCAATAGACTGCATACAAAGAGGCACTGCACACAAGTTATACTTTACCAATCTCATTGCAAAAAAGTTTTATTTTATTTTTTATTTCACCTTTATTTAACCAGGTAGGCTAGTTGAGAACAAGTTCTCATTTGCAACTGCGACCTGATAAAGCGTAAGATAGATAAAGATAAAGATAAAGATAAGATAAAGCGTAGCAATTCGACACATACAGCAACACAGAGTTACACATGGAATAAACAAAACATACAGTCAATAATACAGTAGAACAAAATAAAACAAAAAGTCTATATACAGTGAATGCAAATGAGGTAAGTTAAGGAAATAAATAGGCCATGGTAGCGAAGTAATTACAATATAGCAATTAAACACTGGAATGGTAGATCGGCAGAAGATGAATGTGCAGGTAGAGATACTGGGGTGCAAAGGAGCAAAATAAATAAATAAATACCAGTATGGGGATGAGGTAGGTAGATAGATGGGCTGTTTACAGATGGGCTATGTACAGGTGCAGTGATCTGAAAGCTGCTCTGACAGCTGGTGCTTAAAGCTAGTGAGGGAGATGTGAGTCTCCAGCTTCAGAGATTTTTGCAATTCGTTCCAGTCATGGGCAGCAGAGAACTGGAAGGAAAGACGACCAAAGGAGGAATTGGCTTTGGGGGTGACCAGTGAGATATACCTGCTGGAGCGCGTGCTACGAGTGGGTGCTGCTATTGTGACCAGTGAGCTGAGATAAGGCGGGGCTTTACCTAGCAGAGACTTGAAGATAACCTGTAGCCAGTGGATTTGGCGACGAGTATGAAGCGAGGGCCAACCAACGAGAGCGTACAGGTCGCAATGGTGGGTAGTGTATGGGGCTTTGGTGACAAAACAGATGGCACTGTGATAGACTGCATCCAGTTTGTTGAGTAGAGTGTTGTAGGCTATTTTATAGATGACATCACCGAAGTCGAGGATCAGTAGGATGGTCAGTTTTACGAGGGTATGTTTGGCAGCATGATTGAAGGATGCTTTGTTGCAATATAGGAAGCCAATTCTAGATTTCATTTTGGATTGGAGATGTTTGATGTGGGTCTGGAAGGAGAGTTTACAGTCTAACCAGACACCTAGGTATTTGTAGTTGTTCACGTATTCTAAGTCAGAGCCGTCCAGAGTAGTGATGCTGGACGGGTGAGCAGGTGCGGGCAGTGATCGATTGAATAGCATGCATTTAGTTTTACTTGCGTTTAAAAGCAGTTGGAGGCCACGGAAGGAGAGTTGTATGGCATTGAATCTCGTCTGGAGGTTAGTTAACACAGTGTCCAAGGAGAGGCCAGAAGTATACAGAATGGTGTCGTCTGCGTAGAGGTGGATCAGAGAATCACCAGCAGCAAGAGCAACATCATTGATGTATACAGAAAAGAGAGTCGGCCCGAGAATTGAACCCTGTGGCACACTCATAGAGACTGTCAGAGGTCCGGACAACATGCCCTCCGATTTGACACACTGAACTCTATCAGAGAAGTAGTTGGTAAACCAGGCGAGGCAATCATTTGAGAAACCAAGGCTGTCGAGTCTGCCAAAAATATTTTTGTGATTGACAGAGTCGAAAGCCTTGGCCAGGTCGATGAATACGGCTGCACAGTCTCTTATCGATGGCGGTTATGATGTCGTTTAGAACCTTGAGCGCTGCTGAGGTGCACCCATTACCATCTCTGAAACCAGATTGCATAGCGGAGAAGGTATGGTGGGATTCGAAATGGTCAGTAATTTGTTTGTTAACTTGGCTTTCGAAGACCTTAGAAAGGGTAGGATAGATTTAGGTCTGTAGCAGTTTGGGTCTAGAGTGTCACCCCCTTTGAAGAGGGGGATTACCGCGGCAGCTTTCCAATCTTTGGGAATCTCAGACGATACAAAAGAGAGGTTGAACAGGCTAGTAATAGGGGTTGCAACAATTTTGGCAGATAATTTTAGAAAGAGAGGGTCCAGATTGTCTAGCCCGGCTGATTTGTAGGGGTCCACCAAATGGTGACGGGAACCCCATAATTATATTTTCTTTAGTAAAGAAATTACTTCAACCACTCAATAACTCCTTTACCCACTCCATTGAATATAGTACCATTTTTCAAATCCCCAAATCCAAAATAAAGAGCATTTACTTCACTGTCCAATCTACCCCTTTAT
Organism: Oncorhynchus clarkii lewisi; assembly: GCF_045791955.1. Taxonomy (NCBI): domain Eukaryota; kingdom Metazoa; phylum Chordata; class Actinopteri; order Salmoniformes; family Salmonidae; genus Oncorhynchus; species Oncorhynchus clarkii. The sequence goes on from NC_092153.1 coordinate 28,799,395, forward strand.
TCAGACCTGCTCCTCTGCTTCATACTGAGCCTCCCAGCTGCAGTTTCACTGTACAATCTACCCCTTGATTCAGATCTGTCTCTCTGCTTTACACTGAGCCTCCCAGCTGCAGTTTCACTGTACAATCTGCCCCTTGATTCAGACCTGTCGCTCTGCTTTACACTGAGCCTCCCAGCTGCAGTTTCACTGTACAATCTACCCCTTGATTCAGACCTGTCTCTCTGCTTCTCACTGAGCCTCCCAGCTGCAGTTTCACCACATTCTCATTGACAACCCCAACATCTGTCTCTGAAATGGTCCATAATATGAGGTAAACTACCTGCCCCTTGGACCGTTTTCCCACAGGACTCATACAATCATAAATCACTTTCTTAATTCAGGCACTGTGCCTAATTTCCTTAAAACGGCCTCCATCAAACCAACCTTGAGAAAATGTGCATGAACCCTTCCAGTCTGACTAGATACAACTACAGAACTACCTCTCTACCAACAATCTACATGGATCATTCCAGTCTGGCTAGATACAACTACAGAACTACCTCTCTACCAACAATCTACATGAATCCTTCCAGTCTGACTAGATACAACTACAGAACTACCTCTCTACCAACAATCTACCTGTATCCTTCTAATCTGACTAGATACAACTACAGAACTACCTCTCTACCAACAATCTACATGAATCTTTATAATCTGACTAGTTACAACTACAGAACTACCAACAATCTGCATGAACCCTTCCATTAAATATACATTTTACTCATCTGCGTTACCCACTCCAGTCAGCAGATGTGGGAATTTAAGGCAATGCTGTTAGTGTGAAGTATAATCTAGTGGACGGAAAGCTTCTTTCAACAGCAGCAACAGTTAGTCAGCCACCTAGTTGTATACAGTCTGGCTGTATACAACTACAGAACTACCTCTCTACCAACAATCGACATGAACCCTTCCAGTCTGGCTGTATACAACTACAGAACTACCTCTCAACTAAAGGCGGCTGGTTGAACCTTAATTGGGGAGTCACCATGCTTCTAAATCTGCATTGCTGTTTGGGGGTTTTAGGCTGAGTTCCTGTATATCACTTTGTGACATCGGCTGATGTAAAAAGGGTTTTATAAAAATACATTTGATTACAAGGTGTGGAGACCATCATATTAGGGTAGTGGTACTAGTAGTGGAGCTAGTACAATAACAAGGTGTGGAGACCATCATAGTATAGTAGTGGTACTAGTAGCGGAGCTAGTACAATAACAAGGTGTGGAGACCATCATAGTATTGTAGTGGAGCTAGTACAATAACAAGGTGTGGAGACCATCATTGTACAGTAGTGTAGCTAGTACACTAACAAGGTGTGGAGACCATCATTGTACAGTAGTGGAGCTAGTACAATAACAAGGTGTGGAGACCATCATAGTATAGTAGTGGTCCTAGACCACCATCAATGTCAACTGATTTGAGAAGAAAAAGGGAATTATTTCTAAGTGCAAGGGTGCCAATATATTTGGCTGCAGCTGTATCCAATCAAAGTAATTTAGCAATATACACACACAGATGCAGAGGTCTAAGCCACTGCACCTCAGTGCAAGAGGCGTCACTACAGTCCCTGGTTCGAATCCAGGCTGTATCCAGGCTGTATGATTGGGAGTCCCACAGTAGTTGTCTGTTATTGGTGTAAAGTGGACGACAAAGGAGAGGGATCCCACATGTGGATAGGAAGATACAAATTATCATTATTACTGGAAAATATTAATTTAAAATCCAGGAATTTTAAAACTTTAGCTGTCTAGGACATGCCAGTAGGCTACACTAGGTTGTAACTCTCTAGGTCATGCCAGTAGGCTACACTAGGTTGTATCTCTAGATCATGCCAGTAGGTTACAGTAGGTTGTAACTCTCTAGGTCATGCCAGTAGGCTACAGTAGGTTGTAACTCTCTAGGTCATGCCAGTAGGCTACACTAGGTTGTATCTCTAGATCATGCCAGTAGGTTACAGTAGGTTGTATCTCTCTAGGTCATGCCAGTAGGCTACAGTAGGTTGTAACTCTCTAGGTCATGCCAGTAGGCTACAGTAGGTTGTATCTCTCTAGGTCATGCCAGTAGGCTACAGTAGGTTGTAAATCTCTAGGTCATGCCAGTAGGCTACAGTAGGTTGTAACTCTCTAGGTCATGCCAGTAGGCTCATCGCGCACCAGCGACTCCTGTGGCGGGCCGGGCGCAGTGCGCGCTAACCAAGGTTGCCAGGTGCACGGTGTTTCCTCCGACACATTGGTGCGGCTAGCTTCCGGGTTGGATGGCGCTGTGTTAAGAAGGAGTGCGGCTTGGTTGGGTTGTGTATCGGAGGACGCATGACTTTCAACCTTCGTCTCTCCCGAGCCCGTATGGGAGTTGTAGCGATGAGACAAGATAGTAGCCACTAAACAGTTGGATACCACGAAATTAGGGAGAAAAAGGTGTCAAATTAAAAATTTAAAAATTAAAAGGAAGCATGGGGTGAAATCTCTTTAAATTACCTCAAGTTGATAACTAGAATGCCAAAGGTCTACAAGGCTGTAATTGATGCAAATGGAGGATTATTTGACGAAAGCAAAGTTTGAAGGACACAAGTATTATTCCAATTCTAAATCATTATTTATAACCTTGTCAACGCCTTATATGATTATCTCTTTCGTTTTGTGTCCATGTCAAGAAGTCACCAGAGCCTACCACGCTAAAGGGTTCCCACTAGATAACACAATCACACAGTGCATGGAAAGGTATGGCTCTAGCTAGGTGTGGCTAACATTGGAAAACTTGAGCTAGATACCGAGCATACAAACTCTGTAGATCCTCCATATGACGTTGAGAAAAAGTGCACTAGTAGTTTAGAAGATATCCGGAAAAAAGTTAATCAATATGTAATGACGCAAAAACATAACTGTTTGTTAGGAAACTAAATCGTGACTACAACTCAGTTACTAAGTCTAACCACACTGTGTTGTTACACTGGTGAGTAAAAACTCATACTTCCTACACTTTAACTTTTTGTCTGAAAATTAAATATACATTTTACTCATCTGCGTTACCCACTCCAGTCAGCAGATGTGGGAATTTAAGGCAATGCTGTTAGTGTGACGTATAATCTAGTCGACGGAAAGCTTCTTTCAACAGCAGCAACAGTTAGTCAGCCATCTCGGTGGCTTGCTAGACAAAATAGACAAACCAATAAAGCTCTTTAGACGCTTTCGTGTTTATTAATCACTGTGTTTAAAACCCACTTCTATCGTCTAGTTAGTTATCCGATTTTATTTCATATTTACGGTGTTGTTGTTATTAGTCAGCTAGCGGTCCGGTTAAGTTAGCATTAGCCTAGCTAGCTAACATCTCCGACCATGCGGTCACTAAGCTACTCTCCTTCTAAAGAACAGGAGGATATCACAGTAAAACAAGAAATAGAGGTTGAGTTCGTTACTGTGAAAGAAGAGGAAGATGCGTTCAGAGTGAAAGAGGAGGAGGATGTTACAGTAAAAGGAGAGGAGGATGCAGTTTATGGAGTGAAAGAGGAGGAGGGGGAGATGACTGTTACATCGAAAAGGAGGAGGAAGAAGAGGAGGAAACTGGATATCTGGGCCCGGTTTCCCAAACGCATCTTAAGGCATCCAATGGTTCTAACGGTGAACTTAACCGTAACCCAACACCTAGCGACCTCATCAAGAAGTTCAGACATCTTGGCGTAACATCTTGGCGTAACAGTTAACAGTCACTACACTATGAATAAAAGGACTGAGGTCAAAAGTATTGTTTTAAACAGATTTTGAGGCTATATCGTATATTCTATAATTGCCAGTGAATATTTCCTGTGGGGGCAAATTATTAGAGCTGTTGATAAGTCATTGTATAATATTCAGCCATTTTTTTTTCATGCCATTACATTAAAGGCAAGACATACCTAGATTCAATTACATTCATGAATTGGTTTGAAACCTTTGTTTTAAACCCTTCTCAAAGTTGGTGCCTTGACGGATTTGTAAAAAATGGTTTGTCATGAAACACTTATTTATTTATATAAATGTAACCTTTATTTAACTATGCAAGTCAGTTAAGAACAAATTCTTATTTACATTGACTGCCTACCCCGGACGACGCGGGCCAATTGTATGCCGCCCTATGGGACCCCCAATCACAGCCGGTTGTGATACAGCCTGGATTTGAACCAGGGAGTCTGTAGTGGCGCCTCAAGCACTGAGATGGTGTCCGCTGCGCCACCCGGGAGCCCCAAAATCATGTTCTAGTGTTGTCCCCAACTAAAATACATCTTGGCCAAGAGTCATCTTTTCTTTTTACCAATCGCCCCATGTGTTTTCATAAAGTATTTTTGTACTGAACTTGTTTGATTAAATAAATAAGACACACAAATGACTAGAGGGAGCCAGTCATCAATATAACCTGACTAGAGGGAGCCAGTCATCAATATAACCTGACTAGAGGGAGCCAGTCATCAATATAACCTGACTAGAGGGAGCCATTCATCAATATAACCAGACTAGAGAGAGCCAGTCATCAATATAACCAGACTAGAGGGAGCCAGTCATCAATATAACCTGACTAGAGGGAGCCAGTCATAAATATAACCTGACTAGAGGGAGCCAGTCATCAATATAACCTGACTAGAGTGAGCCAATCATCAATATAACCTGACTAGAGGGAGCCAGTCATCAATATAACCTGACTAGAGGGAGCCAGTCATAAATATAACCTGACTAGAGGGAGCCAGTCATCAATATAACCTGACTAGAGTGAGCCAATCATCAATATAACCTGACTAGAGGGAGCCAGTCATCAATATAACCTGACTAGAGGGAGCCATTCATCAATATAACCAGACTAGAGAGAGCCAGTCATCAATATAACCTGACTAGAGGGAGCCAGTCATCAATATAACCTGACTAGAGGGAGCCAGTCATAAATATAACCTGACTAGAGGGAGCCAGTCATCAATATAACCTGACTAGAGTGAGCCAATCATCAATATAACCTGACTAGAGGGAGCCAGTCATCAATATAACCTGACTAGAGGGAGCCAGTCATAAATATAACCTGACTAGAGGGAGCCAGTCATCAATATAACCTGACTAGAGGGAGCCAGTCATCAATATAACCTGACTAGAGGGAGCCAGTCATCAATATAACCTGACTAGAGTGAGCCAATCATCAATATAACCTGACTAGAGGGAGCCAGTCATCAATATAACCTGACTAGAGGGAGCCAGTCATCAATATAACCTGACTAGAGGGAGCCAATCATCAATATAACCTGACTAGAGGGAGCCAGTCATCAATATAACCTGACTAGAGGGAGCCAGTCATCAATATAACCTGACTAGAGGGAGCCAATCATCAATATAACCTGACTAGAGGGAGCCAGTCATCAATATAACATGACTAGAGGGAGCCAGTCATCAATATAACCTGACTAGAGGGAACCAGTCATCAATATAACCTGACTAGAGGGAGCCAGTCATCAATATAACCTGACTAGAGAGAGCCAGTCATCAATATAAGCTGACTAGAGGGAGCCTGTCATCAATATAACCTGACTAGAGGGAGCCAGACATCAATATAACCTGAACAGAAGAACCCCCCCCCCCCCCCCCCCCCCCCTCCGCTGCTGGACTAAATTCTGTATTTCTGCTCCTGAAGTTTTCAGTAATAGACTAATAGACTACAGATAGATAGACTAATAGACTACAGATAGACTAATAGACTAGTAATAGACTACAGCAGCAGTCAGCAACATTTTCCATTTGGAAATTATCTGACCATCTCTACCAATCTGGGTGCCAGTTATGATTTTCATTTGCACATTTTCGTGGAACAATTTCATTTAATTTATAATAGTATCTCAAAATTATTGTCTGTGATTAATATACATTCTACCTAAATTAAAATTATACAAATCTAAAAGTAACTTTTATTGCCAACTATGTGTAACAGTATAACTTTAGACCGTCCCCTCGCCCATACCCGGGCGCGAACCAGGGACCCTCTGCACACATCAACAACAGCCCATCTGTAAATAGCCCATCCAACTAACTACCTCATCCCCATGTTTTTGTTTATTTTTTGTATTTACGTTTTTTTTGTCTTTTGCACACCAGTATTTCTACCTGCACATCATCATCTGCACATCTATCACTCCAGTGTTCATTTGCTAAATTTGAATTACTTCGCTACTATGGCCTATTTATTGCCTTACCTCCTTTCTCCATTTGTACACTCTGTATATAGATTTTCTATTGTGTTATTGACTGTACGTTTGTTTATCCCACGTGTAACTCAGTTTTTTTGTCGCACTGCTTTGCGTTATCTTGGCCAGGTCGCAGTTGTAAATGAGAACTTGTTCTCGACTGGCCACCTGGTTAAATAAAGGTGTTTTAAAAATAAATAAAAATTAAACAAAATTCTTAACTTTATTGACAACACCCAAATGGATACTGTCATTAACGCTGTTCTTCAATAATTACACATAATTCTTAATACTGTAGCAAACATTATATTAAGCAGGACATTCAAACGAGCCTTACAAGTATAATACAAAGTAGTGTGAAATGCACTCATATGCAACCTAGAAATGGAGGTTACTCCCCTGAGTTTCCCCCCATTCACATTCAGAATACATTGTGAAAAACGAAAATCTTTGCTCACCATTTTTGCTCTAATCAGATATAGTACATCCATAACTATCGGTTTCCTCATTAGCAGGGTGGAGTTGCACGTGCATCGCCCTCGTGCAGCAATTTTAGCAAACACAGAAAGGGGCCTATATTGAAGACCGAAAGTCGTCTGGCACACTGCTCGATTTTCAACAACATGAATAACTTATTCCTAGCCTACAATCATCGATGTTACAACTAATGTGAAAACAAGACAAAATATGACTATTCTTGCTAATTTTAAGACATTTGTCAAATAATTTTAACATTCATTACAGACTTCAATTGTTGTACAACATCATGGCTACGCTGTTGGCATCACCTTATACAGTGGATTTCCGCTGTTGTGGGCCTTGTACCATCTGTCGGACTTTGTTGTTCACACAGGAGAGAGACGGGACTACCATGGGTCCTCTGGGGAGCCTCAACAACCTCATGATGCTGAAGAGGCAGAGGAGAGTCTCTCCAGATCAGAACACCTCAAGAAACAACAGCAGAGATCCACAGGGAAGAGAACTCAATGCTGCTCTGACTGTGGGAAGAGATTCACCTCATCAGGCATTCAAATTCGTCAGAGAATCCACACAGGAGAGAAATATTTTAGCTGTACTCAATGTGGGATTACTTTTACTCATTCAACCTGCCTGATATCACACCAGAGAATACACACAGGATAGAAACCTTGTAGCTGTGACCAATCTGGGAAGAGTTTTACTACATCTGGCTCTCTGACTTTACACCAGAGAATACACACAGGAGATGAATCTTGTAACGGTGATCAATGTGGGAAGAGTTTTTTTGGTCGATCTGGGCAGCTGACTGTACACAAGAGAATACACACAGGAGAGAAATCTTATATCTGTGACCAGAGATATTCTGATAAAAGAGCTCTGATCAAATATCAGAAAATACATACATGAAGGAGTTGTTTCATGATATCAATGAATGTCACAATGTAGAATGTTTTAACATTGTAGTAGGACTATTTTAATGATGTCACAACATAGAATGTTTTAACGTTGTAGTTGGAATATTTTAATGATGTCATAATGTTGGCCCATAAATGTTTGTCCCCTGTTCTATTGATTGCACCATGATATGGATGTTAGCCTCAGGGGGGCAATCCAGGCTCTGAATTGGAAGAGTACTATTTATGTGATTTAACAAAAAGTGACTAACACAAAAAGAGTTGTGTTACACTTACCACGTTGGTGACCCACTTGAATCAAAATGCAACACTTCAAAATGTAGCTAGCTGTTTTCTACAAGTTGTTCTTTAACCAGCGATGTACACTTTACTCCCAGATTCCGTGTGATTTTTGAGCTGTTAATTTTAACAGGACGTGCAACCTCATCTCCCTCCTGTCACAAAAACGATTTTAGCATGATATCGATGAGTGATGACAAATAAGTGTTGCGTTCCTTTGTTTAGCGTCCCCTAAATTTAAATACATCCCTCCAAAATGTAGCTGACTGTCTTCTGCAGGTTGTCCTCTAACCAGTGAGGTAAAAGATATCTCCCATTTCCATGTGTTCTTTTTAGTTGTGTTCGTTTCAACATCACATACCACCTGATTTCCCCCTAATCGATATCAGTGATTTATTGCTACTTGTCAAAACAACAGCGTTTCTGATGCTTGTGCAGTTTATAAGGAGCTTGTTTAAAAAATACAAGTAATATGATTATTGTGTACATAGCACATTTTATGTTTAGGTTTTCAATATATCCCAAACTGATTCTGAATATTGGTTATTGATTTGGACACGTTAAAACTGTGTTTTGACATTGGGGCTATTCCACCGAGCAAAATGTCATTGAAAAGAAGACGATGCCCGATGTCCAATATTTGTTCAGTTGTCGTTGAAAATATGTATTTTCGGGTCATGTTTTAAATTACTTTAAAACAACGTCATTTCGACGTACTTTCAGTAGCCGAGTGGTTAGAGCGTTGGGCTAGTAACCGAAACGTTGCTGGATTGAATCCCCGAGTTGACAAGGTAAAAATATGTCGTTCTACCCCTGAATAAGGCAGTTAACCCACTGTTCCTAGGCCGTCATTGTCGATAGTATTTGTTCTTAACTGACTTGCCTTGTTAAATAAAAAGTGGACTAGAAGCTAGTGAGTTTTTGGATTCTATAAAGACATTTTTGAAAAAAACAATACTATTGCATATTATTATTTAGTAATACGTGTTTTTAATTGTTGATAGCCAGTTGACATATTGACAGCCATGTTTATATTGGTGAAGGTGAAGCATTGTAGTTGATTATAATGTGAAATGGAAGTTGTTTTCTGTTGGTGGTGAGCAAACTTGTCCATCAAAAATATAGGATATATTGTCTTAAAGGGGAAGGTTTTACAGGCTTTGGTTTTTCAATTTATGTTTTGAGTTGGACTTTAACACGTCTAGCTCGTCAGCACGTCTAGCTCGTTAGCACGTAGGACACACTGATTGGTGTCACCTCGTTAGTCAGTATGTGTTGCACCTGTGCTGGCTTGTCCATCTCGTAAGTGGGAAGGTGTTTCACCTGTGCTGGTCCAGGTTCTATTTAAGAGTGGCTGGCCCAGTGCTCCAGTTGTCTTGAAAGATGTGGAGAGTCAACACCTTTAGTTGCGCCACACTTTTGGTTTAAAGATGTTTTCACTTCAGGTTGTAGCTTCTTTCTGAAGAGAGTTTTTTTTTCTTCTTCAAAAAAAAAAAAAAAAAATGAATACAAACAAGCAAACCTGGTCGGTTCCGGGGATTGGTATAGCAAATACCGTAAGATTTTCATGGACTGAAAAGGAGATGGAACCTTGGGGCAGGGAAACTTTTGGAAGGACCATATTGATGGGATGCCTCAGGATAGAGGTGAAGGAAGTACTCTGCCTTCAAGGCAACCCAAATGAAAAGGGTTTTGATGTGACGTTTCACAAGCAAGAGAAACATGATGATGTATTGAAGATGGCAAAGGAAGCGGAAAGAAAAGGACCCCTGTGCCATTATGCGGTGACCAGCCTGGCAAAGAACAACTTCAGGGTGGTCACCGTAAACATGTACAATCCGCACGTGAAGGATGAAGAGGTGAGGGCCTTTCTGGGGAGGTACATGGACAATGTCTCCTCAGCGAGGTACCTCAGGGACTCCCTGGGTTTCTGGAACGGGAGGAGAGGATTCCAGGCGTTACTCAGGGAGTCCCCGAAGAGTGTGGATGGCTACCTCCATCCTCCGGCGATGTTCTCCCTGGGGGCTGACAGGGGAACACTCTACTATGCACGTCAGCCCCCGTTCTGCAGGCGTTGTATGGCCTACGGCCATATCCTGGCCTCGTGCAGCGCCAAGAAATGTCGTTTTTGTGGGTCGGAAGAGCACGAGGCCAAGGAGTGTGACGAGCCCAAGGCTTGCCACGGGTGTGGCTCAAGAGCACACCTGTGGCGTGATTGCCCGGCTCGTCACAGGTCATACGCGTCTGCAGCTGGGGGGGGAGCGGGGGATGGGGGGAGGAAAGAAAGGACGCGTGCGGATTACATGGATGGCACAGGGGAAAAGACGGCGCAGGAAGAAGATGGGAAGAAGGATGAGGTGAGAAGAAAGAGGCGAGGAGAAGAAAAGAATGGAACAGAAGGAGAGAAGAAAAAGGGGACGGAAGAAGAAGAAGGTGGAGGAGCTGAGAAGAGGGAGAAGGGGACAGTGGTACGAGAAGGAGTGGAAGAGGGAACGGGGACAGTGGTACGAGAAGGAGTGGAAGAGGGAACGGGGACAGTGACGGAGAAGGAGGGAGGAGTGGAGGTGGGAGGGGAGGGGGTGGGGGGGGGGAGATGGGGGGAAGGAGTGGGGGGACAGCCTGCCAGGCTTCCTCGAGGTCGAAATGAGGGATTTGGTGGAGGGGTTAGTGGGGATGGGACGTTGTGTCTCCCCGCTACCTCCTTCACCAAAGAAGAAAGGGATAAAGAGGGGGAGCTTGGCAGGAAGTGAGAGGGAGGGGGGTGTGGAGGGGGAGGGGGGGGTTAAGAGAGTGGCGGGGGGGGGAGGGGAGGGTAATTTGTCCTCCCGGTTTGCCTCAGCCCCTTGCATTTTAGTGGATGACTCCAGTGAGGGGTCGGTGGGTTGTTTGCTAGAGGGATCCCAACTCCTGTTTGGGGAGATGGGGTCCCCTATATGCAGCCCCGAGGCAAACAGGGAGGGGGGGATGGTGGGTGGGGAGGGAGGACCCAACACACTGCCTGGATCATGGGTTGGGATGGAGGACGGGGGGGCGTCAGGAGAGGAGAGGACGTCCCCGCCGGTGGAGATGGACCAGGGGAGCATCGGGTGAGTCTCCTGGTTTTTCTTTGGGTTTTGGGGTTTTTATTTGTTGTAAATATTTAAATGAATAGTTCTGTTTCTTTTTTTAGTCTAAATGTTAGGGGCTTAAGGGATAATGTTAAAAGGAGGGCGGTTTTTTGTTATTTAGAGGGTGTGGGGTTTGATTTCTGTTTTTTACAGGAGGCTCACCTGAGGGATGGTGGGGATGTGTGTAGATTTAAGAGGGAGTGGGATAAGGGGGAATCTTTTTGGGGCATAGGAGGGGTGCACTCAACAGGAGTAGGGATTTTGTGTGGGCATAGAGAGGTTAAAATAGAGAACACTTTTGTAATAATGCAGGGTAGAGTTTTGGGGATAGATGTTAAGTTTAGAGAAGCTAGATATAGGTTAATTGGGGTGTATGGGCCACAGGTGGCGGCAGACAGGAGGGAGATGGTGGACTGTCTGGCGCCCCTGTGTGTTACAAACAGGCACTTGGTGATAGGAGGAGACTTTAATATAGATTTAGGGTTAGGCGGTGATAGCAGTGCAGGTGCCATCTCTGGGCTAATGGCTTGCCATGGTCTGGTTGATGGTGGCCTGCACACTACTCCGGCAATGGTCGGTCCTACATGGCGCAACTCCAGGGGGGTTGCGCGGAGGCTCGACTACATTTTTGTATCCAGGTCTTTGGGTCAGTTGTCTGGGCGACTGTTGCCTGTTTTCTTCACGGATCACGACGGGGTGTTCCTGCAGGTGGGGTCGCCAGTCTGCCTCTTCGGTAGGGGGTACTGGAAGTTAGATCGGGATATACTGGAGGAGCAGGCTTTCGTTGATGCATTTTTTTGTTTCTTTCGGAGGCTTGATGGCCTCCGGTCCATGTGCGAGGGGGTGTTAGAGTGGTGGGATTTAGTCAAGGGGAGGATAAGGGCTTTTATAATAGGATATTGTAGAAGGAAAAAAAGGGAGGAAAGGAGGGAGGTGGATCGTATCCAAAGGTTAATTGAACTCGAGTACGAGGCAGGCAACCTCGGCGGGTCGATTGACTGGGAGAGATTCGCAGCCCTAAAGGCGCAGCTCAGGGAGCTGCAGGAGCAGAAGGCTCGAGCTTTCCTGGAGCGTGCGCATAGTGGCTTTCTAGAACATAATGAGACTTGTTCCGCTATGTTCTTTAAGTCGGTTAGGGTCAGACAGAGTAGGAAGGTAATGAAGGGAGTTAGGGAAGAAAATGGTAGTATAGTAAGTAAACCAGAGGAAATGGTCAGGGTGACAACTGATCATTTCCAAGGTTTATTTAAGGAAAGGGAAATAGATGTAGAGCAGGGAAACGTGTTTTTAGAACACTTGTCCCGGCGGTTGCCAGAGGACATTAGAGACGTGATGGAGGCCCAGATCTCACTAGAAGAGGTTGAGAGCGCTCTTAGGAGGATGGGAAAAGGGAAGGTGCCTGGGATGGATGGGCTGCCGGCTGAGTTTTACCTCAAGTTTTGGGGTATACTTGGACCAGTGGTTCTCAAAGTCTTGAAGGCCATCCTTGAGACGGGGGTCCCGGGGGGATCAATGGCTGTTGGTGTGCTGTCACTTCTTTATAAGAAGGGGGAAGCAACTGACCTTGGCAACTGGCGGCCATTGACCATGCTGTGCGTAGATTACAAGATTCTTGCAAAGGTTTTAGCAGACCGGTTGCGCACAGCCCTTCCCTACGTCGTCCACGAGGATCAGACGTGCGGGGTAGAGGGCCGCTCTATAAGATGGAACCTACAGTTGATCAGGGATTCCATCGCTTGGGTTGAAGATAGAGGGCTGCCTTTAATGGTAGCAGCGCTAGATCAGGCGAAAGCTTTTGATCGCGTGAATAGATCTTTTCTATTCAGGGTGTTAGGTAGATTAGGATTTGGGGAGAAGTTTATAGGATGGATCCGTACTTTATATGTCGGAGCGGGGTGTCGAGTTAGTGTAAATAGTCACTTAGGTGACGTTTTTGACCTCTCGTCTGGGGTCAGGCAGGGATGCCCACTCTCGGCTCTCCTCTTCGTTCTGTACATGGAGCCTCTGGGGGCTGCCATTAGGGCAGACACAGGGGTGGAAGGCTTGTTGATCCCTGGAAGCGGTGGGCTGCGTGTTAAGATGACGCAGTACGCCGACGACACTTCCTTGCTGTTGTGCAAGGACTCGTGCCTGACAAGGTCCCTTGCCATCTTTGGGGATTTCACCCGAGCGTCGGGAGCAGTTCTGAACCATGCAAAGTCTTCCGTCAAGTTTTTCGGAAGATGGCGCGGTAGAACGGATGTGCCTGGGGGGTTATCTCTCTGTGAAGGGGCCCTGAGGATTCTCGGGGTTCATTTTGAGACCTCTGGCTCAGCGACGCTAAACTGGAACATGCGTATCGCAGTGGTACAGAGGAAGCTAGCAATGTGGAAGGCTAGGTATTTGTCTTTTATGGGCAAAGTCCTGGTCCTAAAGGTGGATGTGTTGCCGTCTCTTTTGTATGTGGCGTACATCTACCCATTGCCGGCTTGTCTGAGGAGGCCTCTAGTGAGACTTGTGTTTCAGTTTATGTGGAGTGGCAGGTGCGAGTGGGTCGCCAGGGCACGCATGATCTGTCCCATCGGGGAGGGAGGTAGGGGGGTACCACATTTCCCCCTCAAGCTGGACGCCATTTTTGTTTCTTTCTTGTTGACGGAGCTTGCTCGTCCGGTTATACACCCGTCCGGTTACCTCCTGCGGGTGTTCTTCTCGTATAAGGCGAGAAGCGTAATGGTGTGGTCTAACGCGGGTCCTCGGGCGGAACAGCTGCCGTGGCATTTTGGCCATGCGGCCAAGTGGCTGCGTGCACACCCCGAGGTTGAAGTTGCCCGAGTAGGTTTAGACCACAGGCACCTGTACGAGGAGGTCAGGCAGGCAGGGAGTCCTGCGCCTGTAGCGGGCATCTCGTCAGTGGTCTGGGAGGGAGTGCAGGCGCGGGGCCTGGACAATAGGCTCAAGGACCTGAATTGGTTGGGCCTCCATAAGTGCTTGCCGGTACGCGCCATCTTGTACCGGTATAGTTTGGTGCAATCCCCCACCTGTCCAAGATCCTCTTGTGGCAGGGAGGAGACTGTGCGCCATGCCTTTTGGGACTGTGCCTTTGCCGGACTAGTCTGGGCTAGGGCACGGGTAATGCTAGGTGTGGTTAGGAGTGATTTTGTTTTGACATGGGCTAGGCTAGAGAGAGGCGTAGGGAGAGCAAAGGGAACGGATAGGGACAGGTTTCTGCTCTGGCTTCTCATGAGTCTCTTTAAAAAGGGACTGTGGGAAGCCAGGCAGAATTTAGTCAAGACAGGGAGAGATTGGGGGGTGGAAGGGATAGTGAGAAGGGTGGAAGGTGATTTGAGGGGGAAGATGAAGAGGGAGGAGAGGAAGTGGGGGAAGCATGCGGCACGGGAGAGGTGGAAAGGGGGTTTAGGGCTGGGAGTGTTAGAGTGAGTTTGGTAAGGGGATAGATTAGGGAAGGGGAGAAAGGGAAAGGGTTAGGTATTGGTTAGGTATGACGGGGAGGGACGATGCTCCCCTGAGGTTTGTTTTTGTTTGATGTTTTTGTAAATAGAATTAATTAAGAATGAATGAGAATTATGATTTTGTAATAGTATGAATGGTATTGATTGTAATAAATTATTTTAACCACACTTTTGGTTTAAATATGTTTTCATTTCAGGTTGAAGCTTCTTTCTGAAGAGAGCTTATTTTTTTAAATGAATCAATACAAGCAAACAAGATCGGTTCCGGGGATTGGTATGGCAAATACCTTGCGATTTGCCTGGACTGAAAAGGAGATGGAGCAGTGGAGTAGAGAGACATTTGGAAGGACCATTTTGATGGGATGCCTCAGGATAGAGGTGAAGGAAGTGCTCTGCCTTCAAGGGAACCCGAATGAGAAGGCTTTCGATGTGACGTTTCACAAAGAAGAAAAACATGACGAAGTAATGAAGATGGCAAAGGAAGCGAAGAAAACGGAAGCCCCTGTGCCATTATGCGGTGACCAGCCTGGCGAAGAACAACTTCAGGGTGGTCACCGTAACCATGTACAATCCGCATGTGAAAGATGAAGAGGTGAGGGCCTTTCTGGGGAGGTACATGGACTATGTCTCCTCAGCGAGGTACCTCAGGGACTCCCTTGGTTTCTGGAACGGGAGGAGAGGTTTCCAGGCGTTACTCAGGGAGTCCCCGAAGAGTGTGGATGGCTACCTCCATCCTCCGGCGATGTTCTCCCTGGGGGCTGACAGGGGAACACTCTACTATGCACGTCAGCCCCCGTTCTGCAGGCGTTGTATGGCCTACGGCCATATCCTGGCCTCGTGCAGCGCCAAGAAATGTCGTTTTTGTGGGTCGGAAGAGCACGAGGCCAAGGAGTGTGACGAGCCCAAGGCTTGCCACGGGTACGGCTCAAGAGCACACCTGTGGCGTGATTGCCCGGCTCGTCACAGGTCATACGCGTCTGCAGCTGGGGGGGGGAGCGGGGGATGGGGGGAGGAAAGAAAGGACGCGTGCGGATTGCATGGATGGCACAGGGGAAAAGACGGCGCAGGAAGAAGATAGGAAGAAGGATGAGGTGGGAAGAAAGAGGCGAGGAGAAGAAAAGAATGGAACAGAAGGAGAGAAGAAAAAGGGGACGGAAGAAGGTGGAGGAGCTGAGAAGAGGGAGAAGGGGACAGTGGTACGAGAAGGAGTGGAAGAGGGAACGGGGACAGTGACGGAGAAGGAGGGAGGAGTGGAGGTGGGAGGGGAGGGGGTGGTAGGGGGGGGGATGGGGGGAAGGAGTGGGGGGACAGCCTGCCAGGCTTCCTCGAGGTCGAAATGAGGGATTTGGTGGAGGGGTTAGTGGGGATGGGACGTTGTGTCTCCCCGCTACCTCCTTCACCAAAGAAGAAAGGGATAAAGAGGGGGAGCTTGGCAGGAAGTGAGAGGGAGGGGGGTGTGGAGGGGGAGGGGGGGGTTAAGAGAGTGGCGGGGGGGGGGGTAATTTGTCCTCCCGGTTTGCCTCAGCCCCTTGCATTTTAGTGGATGACTCCAGTGAGGGGTCGG
This sequence comes from Oncorhynchus clarkii lewisi, assembly GCF_045791955.1. Classification (NCBI taxonomy): domain Eukaryota; kingdom Metazoa; phylum Chordata; class Actinopteri; order Salmoniformes; family Salmonidae; genus Oncorhynchus; species Oncorhynchus clarkii. Next base: position 28,815,411 of record NC_092153.1, read on the forward strand.
TGGGTTGTTTGCTAGAGGGATCCCAACTCCTGTTTGGGGAGATGGGGTCCCCTATATGCAGCCCCGAGGCAAACAGGGAGGGGGGGATGGTGGGTGGGGAGGGAGGACCCAACACACTGCCTGGATCATGGGTTGGGATGGAGGACGGGGGGGCGTCAGGAGAGGAGAGGACGTCCCCGCCGGTGGAGATGGACCAGGGGAGCATCGGGTGAGTCTCCTGGTTTTTCTTTGGGTTTTGGGGTTTTTATTTGTTGTAAATAATTAAATGAATAGTTCTGTTTCTTTTTTTAGTCTAAATGTTAGGGGGTTAAGGGATAATGTTAAAAGGAGGGCGGTTTTTTGTTATTTAGAGGGTGTGGGGTTTGATTTCTGTTTTTTACAGGAGGCTCACCTGAGGGATGGTGGGGATGTGTGTAGATTTAAGAGGGAGTGGGATAAGGGGGAATCTTTTTGGGGCATAGGAGGGGTGCACTCAACAGGAGTAGGGATTTTGTGTGGGCATAGAGAGGTTAAAATAGAGAACACTTTTGTAATAATGCAGGGTAGAGTTTTGGGGATAGATGTTAAGTTTAGAGAAGCTAGATATAGGTTAATTGGGGTGTATGGGCCACAGGTGGCGGCAGACAGGAGGGAGATGGTGGACTGTCTGGCGCCCCTGTGTGTTACAAACAGGCACTTGGTGATAGGAGGAGACTTTAATATAGATTTAGGGTTAGGCGGTGATAGCAGTGCAGGTGCCATCTCTGGGCTAATGGCTTGCCATGGTCTGGTTGATGGTGGCCTGCACACTACTCCGGCAATGGTCGGTCCTACATGGCGCAACTCCAGGGGGGTTGCGCGGAGGCTCGACTACATTTTTGTATCCAGGTCTTTGGGTCAGTTGTCTGGGCGGCTGTTGCCTGTTTTCTTCACGGATCACGACGGGGTGTTCCTGCAGGTGTGGTCGCCAGTCTGCCTCTTCGGTAGGGGGTACTGGAAGTTAGATCGGGATATACTGGAGGAGCAGGCTTTCGTTGATGCATTTTGTTGTTTCTTTCGGAGGCTTGACGGCCTCCGGTCCATGTGCGAGGGGGTGTTAGAGTGGTGGGATTTAGTCAAGGGGAGGATAAGGGCTTTTATAATAGGATATTGTAGAAGGAAAAAAAGGGAGGAAAGGAGGGAGGTGGATCGTATCCAAAGGTTAATTGAACTCGAGTACGAGGCAGGCAACCTCGGCGGGTCGATTGACTGGGAGAGATTCGCAGCCCTAAAGGCGCAGCTCAGGGAGCTGCAGGAGCAGAAGGCTCGAGCTTTCCTGGAGCGTGCGCATAGTGGCTTTCTAGAACATAATGAGACTTGTTCCGCTATGTTCTTTAACTCGTAGGGCCAGACAGAGTAGGAAGGTAATGAAGGGAGTTAGGGAAGAAAATGGTAGTATAGTAAGTAAACCAGAGGAAATGGTCAGGGTGACAACTGATCATTTCCAAGGTTTATTTAAGGAAAGGGAAATAGATGTAGAGCAGGGAAACGTGTTTTTAGAACACTTGTCCCGGCGGTTGCCAGAGGACATTAGAGACGTGATGGAGGCCCAGATCTCACTAGAAGAGGTTGAGAGCGCTCTTAGGAGGATGGGAAAAGGGAAGGTGCCTGGGATGGATGGGCTGCCGGCTGAGTTTTACCTCAAGTTTTGGGGTATACTTGGACCAGTGGTTCTCGAAGTCTTGAAGGCCATCCTTGAGACAGGGGTCCCGGGGGGATCAATGGCTGTTGGTGTGCTGTCACTTCTTTATAAGAAGGGGGAAGCAACTGACCTTGGCAACTGGCGGCCATTGACCATGCTGTGCGTAGATTACAAGATTCTTGCAAAGGTTTTAGCAGACCGGTTGCGCACAGCCCTTCCCTACGTCGTCCACGAGGATCAGACGTGCGGGGTAGAGGGCCGCTCTATAAGATGGAACCTACAGTTGATCAGGGATTCCATCGCTTGGGTTGAAGATAGAGGGCTGCCTTTAATGGTAGCAGCGCTAGATCAGGCGAAAGCTTTTGATCGCGTGAATAGATATTTTCTATTCAGGGTGTTAGGTAGATTAGGATTTGGGGAGAAGTTTATAGGATGGATCCGTACTTTATATGTCGGAGCGGGGTGTCGAGTTAGTGTAAATAGTCACTTAGGTGATGTTTTTGACCTCTCGTCTGGGGTCAGGCAGGGATGCCCACTCTCGGCTCTCCTCTTCGTTCTGTACATGGAGCCTCTGGGGGCTGCCATTAGGGCAGACACAGGGGTGGAAGGCTTGTTGATCCCTGGAAGCGGTGGGCTGCGTGTTAAGATGACGCAGTACGCCGACGACACTTCCTTGCTGTTGTGCAAGGACTCGTGCCTGACAAGGTCCCTTGCCATCTTTGGGGATTTCACCCGAGCGTCGGGAGCAGTTCTGAACCATGCAAAGTCTTCCGTCAAGTTTTTCGGAAGATGGCGCGGTAGAACGGATGTGCCTGGGGGGTTATCTCTCTGTGAAGGGGCCCTGAGGATTCTCGGGGTTCATTTTGAGACCTCCGGCTCAGCGACGCTAAACTGGAACATGCGTATCGCAGTGGTACAGAGGAAGCTAGCAATGTGGAAGGCTAGGTATTTGTCTTTTATGGGCAAAGTCCTGGTCCTAAAGGTGGATGTGTTGCCGTCTCTTTTGTATGTGGCGTACATCTATCCATTGCCGGCTTGTCTGAGGAGGCCTCTAGTGAGGCTTGTGTTTCAGTTTATGTGGAGTGGCAGGTGCGAGTGGGTCGCCAGGGCACGCATGATCTGTCCCATCGGGGAGGGAGGTAGGGGGGTACCACATTTCCCCCTCAAGTTGGATGCCATTTTTGTTTCTTTCTTGTTGACGGAGCTTGCTCGTCCGGTTATACACCCGTCCGGTTACCTCCTGCGGGTGTTCTTCTCGTATAAGGCGAGAAGCGTAATGGTGTGGTCTAACGCGGGTCCTCGGGCGGAACAGCTGCCGTGGCATTTTGGCCATGCGGCCAAGTGGCTGCGTGCGCACCCCGAGGTTGAAGTTGCCCGAGTAGGTTTAGACCACAGGCACCTGTACGAGGAGGTCAGGCAGGCAGGGAGTCCTGCGCCTGTAGCGGGCATCTCGTCAGTGGTCTGGGAGGGAGTGTAGGCGCGGGGCCTGGACAACAGGCTCAAGGACCTGAATTGGTTGGGCCTCCATAAGTGCTTGCCGGTACGTGCCATCTTGTACCGGTATAGTTTGGTGCAATCCCCCACCTGTCCAAGATCCTCTTGTGGCAGGGAGGAGACTGTGCGCCATGCCTTCTGGGACTGTGCCTTTGCCGGACTAGTCTGGGCTAGGGCACGGGTAATGCTAGGTGTGGTTAGAAGTGATTTTGTTTTGACATGGGCTAGGCTAGAGAGAGGCGTAGGGAGAGCAAAGGGAACGGATAGGGACAGGTTTCTGCTGTGGCTTCTCATGAGTCTCTTTAAAAAGGGACTGTGGGAAGCCAGGCAGAATTTAGTCAAGACAGGGAGAGATTGGGGGGTGGAAGGGATAGTGAGAAGGGTGGAAGGTGATTTGAGGGGGAAGATGAAGAGGGAGGAGAGGAAGTGGGGGAAGCATGCGGCACGGGAGAGGTGGAAAGGGGGTTTAGGGCTGGGAGTGTTAGAGTGAGTTTGGTAAGGGGATAGATTAGGGAAGGGGAGATAGGGAAAGGGTTAGGTATTGGTTAGGTATGACGGGGAGGGACGATGCTCCCCTGAGGTTTGTTTTTGTTTGATGTTTTTGTAAATAGAATTAATTAAGAATGAATGAGAATTATGATTTTGTAATAGTATGAATGGTATTGATTGTAATAAATTATTTTAACCATCTTTTTGATTTGCGTCCTGTGTAGGTTTAGTGTGGATTTTTCTTTTGTTTGTCTCTTCTTGGGCAGATTTAGTGCGTCTCATGGCGAGTGTCTTTTAGGTCCCAGTTGTTACTAGTCAATTTTCAGTGGACGCCCCATAGTGTCTTTCAGAGCCCTCCTAAAACCCCACCTGTTTAGTTGTGGTTGTTGTCAGTGACTCTTTGTTAGTTCCACCTTTTGAAGTGATGGGGAATGTAACAACTGAGTAAAACAAGCTTATATATTGAGTTGGATATTGATGCCATTTCCTTAGAATGCTCATTAGTCTTTCAGTTGTCTGTCATGTTTATTGTGGTAAATATTTGTTTTTATTCGTTTTTTCCAGTGAAGCCATTGCGTTGCGTCCATGTCTGGAATGTACTATATTAATAAAACCTGATTTGAACATGTTGCAAAACTATCCGAATGATTGACAAATCAACAGGCTCTTACTGAACCAATGAAGAAAAGCAACATGCATATCTTGGTTAACTTCATTTTGAAAAACAGTATGAATTCAGTTAATCTTCCTGTCAATATAGTGAATGGTATGTAAGTTTCGTATCAGTTTTCAACCAACCAAGTGCATTTGTTGAAGATGAAACATTTTGAAATCAACAATATGTCAAAGGATTCAACTACTGAAAACAAATGGCTCAAACAGATCATTCCCACTTTTCCAGCCTGCTGAAGGCGTGGTGGAGTGGTATACGCCACCCCCGGCTCTACCAGGGGCTTGAAGTGGTCTCCCACAGCTCTGCTTATGTCATGTTCTGTGGCCTTGCCGTTCCTTTTCTTGACTGCCCCTGCAACACATTTAGTCATATTATATAAAACACTCAAAGTAATGTATATGAATCTATGGCAACAGTTACACCTGGCACCTAAATGTGACTTCTGTCATCTGATCACTCCAAGCTGCATTAGGTTCAGATCTACCAGGATGGGCCTTTGACAGTCTGGATGCAGTCAGGCAACTGAATAAATCAAATGTTATTGGTCACATACAGGTGTTCAGCAGATGTTATTGTGGGTGTAGTGAAATGCTTGTCCTTCTAGTTCTGACAGTGCAGCAATATCTAACAAGTAATATCTAACAATTTCACAACAAATGCCTAATACACACAAATCTAAGTAAAGGAATGGAATTATGAATATTTGGATAAACAATGTCAGAGCAGCATATACTGAGATACAGTTTATACATATGAGATGAGAAATGCAAGATATGTAAACAAAGGGACAATGATTTCATGATGCCTGTTTAACAGTCTGATGGCCTTGAGATAGAAGCTGTTTGTCAGTCCTTCGGTCCCAGCTTCGATGCACCTGTACTGACTGTATAGGCAGTTGCTCGGGTAATAACAAAGAACAAATATGTGTGCCTGAGGGGAAATTAACTTTCATACAGCCAGAAGGGTTGAGAAATTAAATAAATATCAGTGGACAATTTGCACTAATGTAAATTAACATAGATGATGGAACATATTCCCTTTTGCTAACATGATGAACCGCTAACGGGACCATGTATGACCTCTCACCTCTCTGGCTGTAGAAGTGTTCTTCCAAACCAGTCCCTCAATAGCTCTCTGACTGAGGTCCACCCTCACTGGGTCTTCAGAGGAGAGGAATGCTTAGGAGGGATGGAAGGATGAATGGATCAGTTAGTCAAAGTGTAGAGTTGCTGTCTGACAAAATCACTATTTTAGTGATTAGTTTATTAAAGTAATTAAGGCTTTATGACTGCTGAATACCAACTATCAATCAATTAGATCATGTATTTTCAGGTAGAGATGCATCCTTGGGACATCCCTAGCCCGTTGAAGTTGACATTTAAAATGGTTAAGGAAGGGTTTAGGGTAGGGATGTCCTAAGGATCCTGGATAGCATTGACCATTGTGCATTATTCTGTCTCTTTTAGATAGCAGGTGATGGGTTCTGACTTCTGAACTTGAAAATATGAAATATCCTTATGTGAAATTGAATGAAACAATAATGTATGTTGATGCTAATATGATGTACAATATTCCATGATGTTTTTATGTGATAACAATAGCATAATATATTTAATATGCCATAAACAATTTTTTTAACAGTTTCACTAATTAATTTTCATTAACTTAATCATTATGACACACCCCTCACTATTGTCATTGGTTGCACTAATTGCACTGTTTGTCTACATAACCTGGATAAAGTATTCATGACATCACCCTGAAACAGGCACAGCGATGCTGAAACGTTGGTAAATACCCAATAAATTGCTGGGAGTTTACACTCCACGTATAAACTCCCAGCAATTTATTGGGTATTTACCAACGTTTCAGTGTGCAACTTGATTTTTTATAGTTTATAGTTTATTCGCTGTTAGTCAGCACCTCCACACAAACTATTTTTCTGGGTGTGCGCCAGCTGATGTTTTTTAAGGGTAGGTAACAACACATCCGCAACGCTGATCCTCAACACAGGGGCCCCTCAGGGGTGCGTGCTCAGCCCACTCCTGTACTAACTGTTCACTCATGAGTGCACGGCCAGGCACGACTCCCAACACCATCATTAAGTTTGCCGATGCCACAACAGTGGCCTGATCACCAATAACAACGAGACAGCCTATAGGGAGGTGGTCAGAGACCTGGTCGTGTGGTGCCAGGAAAACAACCTCTCCCTCAAAGTGATCAAGACAAAGGAGATGATTGTGGACTACAGGAAAAAGAGGACTGAGCACGCCCCCATTCTCATCGACGGGGCTGTAGTGGAGCAGGTTGAGAGCTTCAAGTTCCTTGGTGTCCACATCACTAACAAACTATCATGGTCCAAGCACACCAAGACAGTCGTGAATAGGGCACGACAAATCCTAATCCCCCTCAGGAGACTGAAAATATTTAGCATGGGTCCTCAGATCCTCAAAAGGTTCTACAGCTGCAGCATTCCTGCCTGGTATGGCAACTACTCTGCCTCTGACCGCAAGGCACAACAGAGGGTAGTGCGTACAGCCCAGTACATCACTGGGGCCAAACTTTCTGCCATCTAGTACCTCTATCCCAGGCGGTGTCAGAGGAAGCCCCACCCCCACTCTCTGTTACCATCTATGCATAGTCACTTTAATAACTCTACCTACATGTACATATTACCTCAATTACCTCCACTAACTGGTGCCCCCACACATTGACTCTGTACCAGTTCCCCCCGTATATAGTCCAGACATTGTTATTTAACTTCTGTTCTTTAATTACTTGTTCCTTTTAATTTCTATTCTTATTTGTACTTTTTTAAAAACTGCATTGATTGTTGGTTAGGGGCTTGTAAGTAAGCATTTCACTGTAAGATACAATTTGATTTGATTTGATACTCTCATAGTACAGAATGAATGACTGACTACCCAGTTCAACATCAGTTCACCATCTCACCTCATACTGTATTGGAGCAGCAGCAGCTGACTGCCCAGTTCAACATCAGTTCACCATCGCACCTCATACTGTATTGGAGCAGCATCAGCTGACTTTATCGTTGATGCTAATCATCATGTTTTGAATCTGAGAGTAAATAGAGCCGACTACAACTCTAAAAATGAAGGGTTCAACTGGAGTTGTTCTCAGATCCCCTAAGAACCGTAGGGTACGTTCATCTATGTATCGGTTGTTTAAATTGTATCTAATTATATTCCCAGTATTACTTCATCAAATCTCTAGTAATCGATTATACACACACATATACAATTCATCATATTTTCATATATTCACAGAATCCATATTAAACGTAAAAAATTCTCAGGTACTCACGACAACCATTCCATTTGCTTTTTCAAGGACTCACCATAGCTACGAACCAGCTCTCCAAACATACTCCCAGCAGAACCCAAAAAATATACGTTTGTATCCCGGACAATGACCGGATCGTCAATGGCTCTCTAACCTCCCAGAGACCACGGCAAAAATCAAACATCCCAGGAACTATAGACCTTCCGCTGCTTTCTAAAATATCATCCCCCTCTCAATACCACCTGTGATCTTCTATCATGGGCAGTGAAGGAACGGAACCGCAAGATAACGTTATATCAAAGCTTATTATCCAAATGTCAATCATGTGATTAAGCATATTTCTATACGTTACTATCCAAATGTCAGATTAAGACTCAGTCACACAACTCTCATATCACAGTCACACAACTCTCATATCAGTCACACAACTCTCATATCAGTCACACAACTCTCATATCACAGTCACACAACTCATATATCAAAGTCACACAACTCTCATATCACAGTCAAGCAACTCTCAAATCACAGTCACGCAACTCTCATACCACAGTCACACAACTCTCATATCACAGTCAAGCAACTCTCAAATCACAGTCACGCAACTCTCATATCACAGTCACGCAACTCTCATACCACAGTCACGCAACTCTCATATCAGTCACGCAGCTCTCATTTCACAGTCACGCAACTCTCATATCACAGTCACACAACTCTCATATCACAGTCACGCAACTCTCATACCACAGTCACGCAACTCTCATACCACAGTCACGCAACTCTCATATCACAGTCATGCAACTCTCATATCACAGTCACACAACTCTCATATCACAGTCACACAACTCTCATATCTCAGTCACACAACTCTCATATCACAGTCACACAATGCTATTTCCAAACATACCTCATCAATTAGTTGTTTTCAACAATATTTTAACCTGCAGGAATATTTCCACATTTCTATCTCATGGTTAGTTGCGAGGATAATGCAACTCATACATTTACATCTTTCAATACTTCTAAAATGGGGTACAGGTTTAAAACAATGACATGTTTAAAACAATGACATGTTTAAAAATAATTACAGGTTTAAAACAATTACAGGTGGACCTTACTATCTTATACTATATCATAAATAGTCTTAACTAGTTAAAACTTCTTGCTCCTACTTGAGACGCAGATGTCTCAAGTAGACACCTGGAAATGCAAATGCGCTACGCTAAATGCTAAATGTACTCGTTAAAACTCAAACCTTAATCAAAATTCACATGCAGGGTATTGAATTAAAGCTACACTCGTTGTGAACCTAGCCAACAAGTCAGATTTTTAAAATGCTTTTCAGCGAAAGCATGAGAAGCTATTATCTGATAGCATGCAACACCTCAAAATGCCTGAATGCGATGTAAACAAAGATATAGCTTAGCCGGCCCTACACAAAACGCAGAAATAAAATATAAAACATTCATTACCTTTGACGAGCTTCTTTCTTGGCACTCCTATATGCCCCATAAACATCACTATTGGGTCTTTTTTTCGTTTAAATCGGTCCATATATACCCAAAATAGCTTTCTATGGAAGCTGTGTCATTCAGAAAAAAACATCGTTTTTAAACGTTGCGTCATTTTTTAAAATTAAAAAAGTCGACGATAAACTTTCACAAAACACTTCGAAATACTTTTGTAATCCAACTTTAGGTATTAGTAAACGTTTATAATCTATCAAAATGATTACAGGGCGATGTATATTCAATAGCTCCTCGTTTTCAAATCAATGGCTGCCAATGTGCACATTCAAAACATCCTGGTGGAGACCGGAAGAAATGGAATCCAGTAAGTTGGATTTACAAAGAAAAAAGTCCCTTGAAAATGACGACAATGGCGACATCGTGTGGAATCTGTAGGAATTGCATGCAGGTCGATAATTAATTTTGTGCCCTTTTAACAACCCATGAAAGTGACGCATGGAAATAATTTTTAGCTTTCAGAGAGCAGTTTTTCTTGCGCTTTTCAATGAAACACACAATCTGTTATAGTCACAGCCGTGATTTAACCAGTTTTAGAAACTTCAGAGTGTTTTCTATCTACACATACTAATCATATGCATATACTATATTCCTGGCATGAGTAGCAGGACGCTGAAAAGTTGCGCTATTTTTAACAGAATGTTCGAAAAAGGAGGGGGTAGACTTAAGAGGTTTTAACACAGATTCTAGTTTTCATCCAACTCACACAGATAGCTGGCTCGGCCCTCTTTACGCCTCCAAGGTGCCCCCCTCACACAGAATATACATTCAGAGCTTACTGACTTGGCCCTGTTTACACCTCCAAGGTGCCTCACTCACACAGGAATACACACTCAGAGCCAACTGCCTCGGCCCCATTTACGCCTCCAAGGTGCCCCCCTCACACAGGAATACACACTCAGAGCCTACTGCCTCGGCCCTGTTTACACTTCCAAGGTGTCCCCCCTCACACAGAATATACACTATGAGCCTACTGCCTCGGCCCTGTTTACACCTCCAAGGTGCCCCCCCTCACACAGGAATACACACTCAGAGCCTACGAGGCTTTTCCAAAAACTCCACTTTGTGTGTTTCGCTCACCTATTAATTTTATTTAAACTACGCTTGAGATGTGGTATTCACTCGGCTCGCTGCCTCTCAGATTAAAGGTGGGTCCATCTGCTCTGTTCCCAAAGTGTGGTCTCCCTGAGATCCCAAGTTAGAGGGATCCCTCGTGCACCATTTACCCAGGTCGTCAGGAGCGGTCACCAAGTGAAGATTCACATCCCCATCGCCAAATGTGGTTGTTAATTTCTTTAATATCAAATGAGAGACAAACTTATCACAAAAGTCAGAATTATTCTTAAACTAAATCTTTATTCTCTTATTAATAAGGGAGCAGGTCAATACAACGCACACATATAAAGTAGATCAATTGAGTGCTGTACGATAATGATGGCTGGTCGACAAATCACCACCAGATGGTTAGTTGAGAGCCACAAATGGTTGTTTTATGCAACAGAATAGAGAGTTCTTATCACTACTGTGTCTGTGTTCTACTGAGGATGGGCCTCTGGGAGAAAACACTGACAGGACATTTACAATGTCTTTTGGGTGATAAAACCTAAAGAGACCGTATTCCAGAGCATGAGTTGATGTTTCTGTTCTTTTTGGTACCAGGGAGAGATGACCCCAAATCCAGACCCTGGTCTCTACACAAAGAGGACTGTTTTTGCAGCAGATACTGTCTGCTTAATTATTATTATTATTATATTATATTATTATAAGTATTTTTCATACAAATCTTAACCTTGTGACCCGTTCTATACGTCTGTTGTTCGTCATGTAGATTGAAAGGGGTGCATCTTGGCTGTAAAAAACCTTTGTACTTTTGTATCGTGGTTCTCAACAAATTGACCCGCTCCCTTATTAATAAATTAATAAAGATGTGGTTTAAGAATAACTCTGACTTGTGCGATAAGTTTGTCTCTCCTCATTTACATTAAAGAAATTAACTACCACATTTGGCGATGGGGGATGTATGATAAATGATGTGTGTATAATGATTACTAGAGATTTGATGAAGTAATACTGGGGATATAATTAGATACAATTTAAATAACCCATATGTAGACGAACGTAGGTTTTGAGTTGGTATCTTTAATGGATAATTTGATAAAGATGAGGTTTAAGCATTATTCAACAGTCTACAAAGTCTGGGCAGTTGTCTCAAACTGGAGTGTGTCCACTTTAGGGTAAGTTATGATGTAACTATAAAACGCTTATTGGATGTTCTCCGTTCAGGTACTACATTTGAAATAAAACTGCACTGAAATTCAGGGGGGGGGGGGGGGGGTCTTCCCAGTATGAGAGGAGTTGCTATTGTAACAGCATAGCTTCCGTCCCTCTCCTCACCCCTACCTGTGCTTGAACCATGGATCCTCTGCACACATCGACAACAGCCACCCTCGAGGCATAGTTACCAATCACTCCACAAAAGCCGAGACCTTTGCAGAGCAACTTCAAGGTCTCAGAGCGAGTGACGTCACCGATTGAAACACTATTAGCGTGCACCCCGCTAACAAGCTTGCCATTTCACATCGGTTACACTATGTTTTTTGAATAAACCTTTTTCCATAAAGTTGGCTGACTAGCTGGTGGCTGACTAGCTGCTGATGCTAGCTAGCTGCTGATGTTGAAGAAGCGTCCCATCCACTAGATTATACGTCACAGTGGCAGAATCACCTGAAAGATGCACATCGCCATCTGCTGACTGGAGTTGGTATCGCAGTTGAGAAAATACTTTCAGACAAAAAGCGACTGCTCCTAAAAACCCTCGACTCCCTTTGAAAACGGGCGATGTGGCATCAGAAACATTTATTATAGTGTAAAAATTTACTACAAAGTGGAGCTAAATAGAATAACTTTGGTCATACCCCGTCAGCACGTAATGTCCAAGGACGTCGAATTATGGGCGATATTAGGTTTGTCTGTAGTGGCCGCTATTTCACTCTAAAATTGTCATCCCAAATTGGGCTGTGCATAACTATGTAAATGTCTCTCGGACAAGGTGACTTTCATCAATATACAATCTAAAAACGAAAGGTTCCTGGAGTATCCTGAAGGGGTTCTTCAAATTGAAACTGTGGGGAACCCCTAAAAGTTATTTGAAGAACCTTTTGTGGCAACGCCAATAAATTCTTTGAAGAACCCCTTATCATGGTTCCTCTATCAACCTTTTGGGGTTCATTTTTTAAACTCCCTGTCCACCACCCTCCATTATAAAAACATATTTTAATAATAACAATATCGACAATATTGATTAAAAATAATTCATTGTTTATTTAGTGGCACCACAAATGTGAATTGATATTTACAAAACAATTTACCAAACAAAACACATTACAAAATTATAATATTTCTGTAGACATGTCAGACCATAATAAAGAAAACATTTACTTTGTATAGTGCTTTTCATGACATTTAAAAATAAAAGTAATGATGTACAATAAAACAACATACATTAAAAATGAATCATAGGTAAACTAACAATATTGTAGACTTGATGCTAAAGTACAGATTTTTTCAGCTTTAGTGTGTATATCGTATCCACTTAGTTATGTTAGGAAGTTTGCCATCTTTATGACTGGCGCTGGTAACTTCACCCCAACTTATCTTATCCCCAGAACACAGTAACATAACAACATAAGTGTTTTTCTGACATTTTTGGGAAATTTAAGAAGAAAAAAAAATTCAGCCCAAGCAGAGCCCCAAGTCCCATGGGGATGTCCTCGAGGGCGTGGATGTTTTCCCCATCAAAGGCCAGCGGGATTTCACTCTCATGGTGAAATGGATTCCCGCCGAGGTGCAGTAATGGAGTGAAGAGCGGTGAAATCTGTGTCAACAAAAGTAAGAAAAGACGAATACACATACAAAGAACATAACAAATGTTCAGCTGGAGTTTTATATACATTGCCTTGCGAAAGTATTCGGCCCCCTTGAACTTTGCGACCTTTTGCCACATTTCAGGCTTCAAACATAAAGATATAAAACTGTATTTTTTTGTGAAGAATCAACAACAAGTGGGACACAATCATGAAGTGGAACGACATTTATTGGATATTTCAAACTTTTTTAACAAATAGAAAACTGAAAAATTGGGCATGCAAAATTATTCAGCCCCCTTAAATTAATACTTTGTAGCGCCACCTTTTGCTGCGATTACAGCTGTAAGTCGCTTGGGGTATGTCTCTATCAGTTTTGCACATCGAGAGACTGAAATTGTTTCCCATTCCTCCTTGCAAAACAGCTCGAGCTCAGTGAGGTTGGATGGAGAGCATTTGTGAACAGCAGTTTTCAGTTCTTTCCACAGATTCTCGATTGGATTCAGGTCTGGACTTTGACTTGGCCATTCTAACACCTGGATATGTTTATTTTTGAACCATTCCATTGTAGATTTTGCTTTATGTTTTGGATCATTGTCTTGTTGGAAGACAAATCTCCGTCCCAGTCTCAGGTCTTTTGCAGACTCCATCAGGTTTTCTTCCAGAATGGTCCTGTATTTGGCTCCATCCATCTTCCCATCAATTTTAACCATCTTCCCTGTCCCTGCTGAAGAAAAGCAGGCCCAAACCATGATGCTGCCACCACCATGTTTGACAGTGGGGATGGTGTGTTCAGGGTGATGAGCTGTGTTGCTTTTACGCCAAACATAACGTTTTGCATTGTTGCCAAAAAGTTCAATTTTGGTTTCATCTGACCAGAGCACCTTCTTCCACATGTTTGGTGTGTCTCCCAGGTGGCTTGTGGCAAACTTTAAACAACACTTTTTATGGATATCTTTAAGAAATGGCTTTCTTCTTGCCACTCTTCCATAAAGTCCAGATTTGTGCAATATACGACTGATTGTTGTCCTATGGACAGAGTCTCCCACCTCAGCTGTAGATCTCTGCAGTTCATCCAGAGTGATCATGGGCCTCTTGGCTGCATCTCTGATCAGTCTTCTCCTTGTATGAGCTGAAAGTTTAGAGGGACGGCCAGGTCTTGGTAGATTTGCAGTGGTCTGATACTCCTTCCATTTCAATATTATCGCTTGCACAGTGCTCCTTGGGATGTTTAAAGCTTGGGAAATCTTTTTGTATCCAAATCCGGCTTTAAACTTCTTCACAACAGTATCTCGGACCTGCCTGGTGTGTTCCTTGTTCTTCATGATGCTCTCTGCACTTTTATCGGACCTCTGAGACTATCACAGTACATTTTCATTTATACAGAGACTTGATTACACACAGGTGGATTGTATTTATCATCATTAGTCATTTAGATCAACATTGGATCATTCAGAGATCCTCACTGAACTTCTGGAGAGAGTTTGCTGCACTGAAAGTAAAGGGGCTGAATAATTTTGCACGCCCAATTTTTCAGTTTTTGATTTGTTAAAAAGGTTTGAAATATCCAATAAATGTCGTTCCACTTCATGATTGTGTCCCACTTGTTGTTGATTCTTCACAAAAAAATACAGTTTTATATCTTTATGTTTGAAGCCTGAAATGTGGCAAAAGGTCACAAAGTTCAAGGGGCCGAATACTTTCGCAAGGCACTGTAAGCATGCACACCTATGTTTATTTTTACTTTTTTTATTTCACCTTTATTTAACCAGGTAGGCTAGTTGAGAACAAGTTCTCATTTGCAACTACGACCTGGCCAAGATAAAGCATAGCAATTCGACACATACAACAACACTGAGTTACATATGGAATAAACAAAACATAGTCAATAATACAGTAGAACAAAAGAAAACAAAAAGTCTAAATACAGTGAGTGCAAATGAGGTAAGATAAGGAAGTTAAGGCAATAAATAGGCCATGGTGGCGAAGTAATTACAATATAGCAATTAAACACTGGCATGGTAGATGTGCAGAAGATGAATGTGCAAGTAGAGATACTGGGGTGCAAAGGAGCAAGATAAATAAATAAATACTGTATGGGGATGAGGTAGGTAGATAGATGGGCTATGTACAGGTGCAGTGATCTGTGAGCTGCTCTGACAGCTGGTGCTTAAGCTAGTGAGGGAGATATGAGTCTCCAGCTTCAGAGATTTTTACACTTTGTTCCAGGCATTGGCAGCAGAGAACTGGAAGGAAAGACGACCAAAGGAGGAATTGGCTTTGGGGGTGACCAGTGAGATATACCTGCTAGAGCACGTGCTACGAGTGGGTGCTGCTATGGTGACCAGTGAGCTGAGATAAGGCAGAGCTTGACCTAGCAGAGACTTGTAGATAACCTGTAGCCAGTGGCTTTGGCGACGAGTTTGAAGCGAGGGCCAACCAACGAGAGCGTACAGGTCGCAATGGTGGGTAGTGTATGGGGCTTTGGTGACAAAACGGATGGCACTGTGATAGACTGCTTCCAGTTTGTTGAGTAGAGTGTTGGAGGCTATTTTATAGATGACATCACCGAAGTCGAGGATCAGTAGGATGGGCAGTTTTATGAGGGTATGTTTGGCAGCATGAGTGAAGGATGCTTTGTTGCGATATAGGAAGCCAATTCTAGATTTCATTTTGGATTGGAGATGATTAATGTGAGTCTGGAAGGAGAGTTCACAGTCTAACCAAACACCTAGGTATTTGTAGTTGTCCACGTATTCTAAGTCAGAGCAGTCCAGAGTAGTGATGCTGGACGAGCAAGCTGGTGCAGGCCGTGATCGGTTGAATAGCATGCATTTAGTTTTCTCTGCATTTAAGAGCAGTTGGAGGCCACGGATGGAGAGTTGTATGGCATTGAAGCTCGTCTGGAGGTTAGTTAACACAGTGTCCAAAGAAGGGCCAGAAGTATACAGAATGGTGTTGTCTGCGTAGAGGTGTACCAGAGAATCACCAGCAGCAAGAGCAACATCATAGACGTATACAGAGAAGAGAGACGGCCCGAGGGTTGAACCCTGTGGCATCCCCAAAGAGACAGCCAGAGGTCCGGATAACAGGCCCTCCGATTTGACACACTGAACTCTATCAGAGAAGTAAGTTGTGAACCAGGCGAGGCAATCATTTGAGAAACCAATAAGTCTGCCAATAAGAATGTGGTGATTGACAGAGTCAAAAGCCTTGGCCAGGTCGATGAATACGGCTGCACAGTAATGTCTATTATTGATGGCGGTTATGATGTCGTTTAGGACCTTGAGCATGGCTGAGGTGCACCCACGACCACCTCTGAAACCAGACTGCACAGCGGAGAAGGTACGGTGGGATTCGAAATGATTGGTAATCTGTTTGTTAACTTGGCTTTCGAAGAACTTAAAAGACAGGGTAGGATAGATATAGGTCTGTAGCAATTTGGGTCTAGAGTGTCACCCCCTTTGAAGAGGGGGTGTCACGCGGGACTAGGTGTGTGTGCAGGAATCAGACGCAGAGAGAGAGTAATGGAGTAAAGTGCTTTACTATTGCACACCAAACTGATAAGCCCAATACAATACAGGGCGCAGGACACTATACCAGACAACCCAAAACCACAGGTTGTCCAGTATAGAAAATAAAAATACACCACGACCTAATATGTACACACGTAACAAAAGACAATCCCGCACAAAACAAGGGCGGGTCAAACTACTACATATAGGGAAGCTAATTAAACCAAAATACACACAAGTGAAACTAATAAGACAAAACCAACAGACAAACGAAAAAGGGATTGGTAGCAGCTAGTAGGACGGTGACGATGACCGCCGAGCACCGGGAGCCAACTTCGGCGGAAGTTGTGACAGGGGGATGACCGCGTTAGCTTTCCAATCTTTGGGAATCTCAGACGATACGAAAGAGAGGTTGAACAGGCTAGTAATATGGGTTGCAACAATTTCGGCAGATAATTTTAGAAAGAGAGGGTCCAGATTGTCTAGCCCGGCTGATTTGTAGGGGTTCAGATGTAGCTCTTTCAGAACATCAGCTATCTGGATTATGGTAAAGGAGAAATGGTGGGGACTTTGGCGGGTTGCTGTGGAGGGTGCCGGGCAGTTGACCGGGGTAGGGGTAGCCAGGTGGAAAGCATGGCCAGCCATAGAGAAATGCTTATTGAAATTCTCAATTATAGTGGATTTATCAGGGGTGACAGTGTTTCCTAGCCTCAGAGCAGTGGGCCGCTGGGAGGAGGTGCTCTTATTCTCCATGGACTTTACAGTGTCCCAGAACTTTTTTGAGTTAGTAATAAAAAAAAAATTCTGTTTGAAAAATCTAGCCTTAGCATTCCTAACTGCCTGTGTATATTTGTTCCTAACTTCCCTGAAAAGTTATGAAGAAAGACAGACATAAAGGCCACTCGGGTCCTCAATGAAGAGGTAGGGCAAGAGCAGAATTGCTGCACATGTAACGTTTCCAAATGGGATAGTATTGTGCATGTAACGTTTCCAAAATGGGATAGTGTTGTCCATGTAACGTTTCCAAAATGGGATAGTATTGTACATGTAATGTTTCCAAAATGGGATAGTATTGTACATGTAACGTTTCCAAAATGGGATAGAATTGTACATGTAACGTTTCCAAAATGGGATAGAATTGTACATGTAACGTTTCCAAAATGGGATTGTATTGGACATGTAACGTTTCCTAAATGGGATAGTATTGTACATGCAACGTTTCCAAAATGGGATAGTATTGTCCATGTAACGTTTCCAAAATGGGATAGTATTGTACATGTAATGTTTCCAAAATGGGATAGTATTGTCCATGTAATGTTTCCTAAATAGGATAGTATTGTCCATATAACGTTTCCTAAATGGGATAGTATTGTACATGTAACGTTTCCTAAATGGGATAGTATTGTCCATGTAACGTTTCCAAAATGGGATAGTATTGTACATGTAACGTTTCCAAAATGGGATAGTATTGTCCATGTAACGTTTCCAAAATGGGATAGTATTGTACATGTAATGTTTCCAAAATGGGATAGTATTGTACATGTAATGTTTCAAAAATGGGATAGTATTGTACATGTAACGTTTCCAAAATGGGATAGTATTGTACATGTAACGTTTCCTAAATGGGTTAGTATTGTCCATATAACGTTTCCAAAATGGGATAGTATTGTACATGTAACGTTTCCTAAATGGGATAGTATTGTCCATATAACGTTTCCAAAATGGGATAGTATTGCCCATGTAACGTTTCCTAAATGGGATAGTATTGTCCATATAACGTTTCCTAAATGGGATAGTATTGTACATGTAACTTTTCCAAAATGGGATAGTATTGTACATGTAACGTTTCCAAAATGGGATAGTATTGTCCATGTAACGTTTCCAAAATGGGATAGTATTGTACATGTAATGTTTCCAAAATGGGATAGTATTGTACATGTAATGTTTCAAAAAAGTAGATAGTATTGTACATGTAACGTTTCCAAAATGGGATAGTATTGTACATGTAACGTTTCCTAAATGGGATAGTATTGTACATGTAACGTTTCCTAAATGGGATAGTATTGTCCATATAACGTTTCCAAAATGGGATAGTATTGTCCATATAACGTTTCCAAAATGGGATAGTATTGTACATGTAACGTTTCCTAAATGGGATAGTATTGTACATGTAATGTTTCCAAAATGGGATAGTATTGTACATGTAACATTTCCAAAATGGGATAGTATTGTCCATGTAATGTTTCCAAAATGGGATAGTATTGTCCATGTAACATTTCCAAAATGGGATAGTATTGTACATGTAACGTTTCCTAAATGGGATAGGATTGTCAATGTAACGTTATGCCCCCTTGTGAGTTTATAGTATTGCATACTGTAGCAGGCTTTATAAAGAGGAAGACCACCATTGACGATTCAGTTCGTTGTAACATCTCGTCTGGACAGGTTACCGTCCATAGTTAGTTAGTTAGTTAGTTAGTTAGTTTGCTCGTTCATTTTCACAAAAGTGAGAACTGCTCTAGATTGGAAACTTACGTTAATGAATGTAAAACCATGTTGGCTTTATGGAAACGATATGCAATATATGGGAAATAATATAGTAGAGGGAAATAAACCAAACCTAGTTGTGCCTAGTTAGGACATAACGTTATCTAGCTAGATAACGGTACTGTACTGTAGCTCATACAACGCCGACGGTCAAACCCAGCTTTCTAATATTTACGGTAATTAACTATAGTAACGTTATGGAAGATATTCACAGAAAACCATCATTGTCTTCGTTACTCATTATTATTATGTTATATTATTATTATATAAATTATTTAGAGACATATTCAGATCCAAACAATAACCCAACTGAACCTTTTTAACTTGTTGTCAAATCCAAACTTGTCACCATCATTTTCAGTTGTAATTGCGAAGTTCCCGGAACAAGTCCAGCAACAAGGAGGGTTCCTCGATGAATCCACCTTCTAACAAGTTCTTTTAAGAACCTTTTGGGGCTGTTTTTCATTGACCAAGAACCCCACGGTTTATAGGGGATCTGAGAACAACTCCAGTTGAACCCTTCATTTTTAGAGTGTAGTCGGCTCTATTCACTTTCAGATTCAAACATGCTGATTCGCATCAACGATCAAGTCAGCTGCTGCTCCTCCAATACAGTATGAGGTGAGACGGTAAACTGATGTTGAACTGGGCAGTAGGTCATTCATTCTTCACAGTCTGGTCTACCATTGTTGTTATTGAAAAAGCCTACTGCACATTGTGGTGGAGATTCTAACCAATCAGGAGAGACTTTGTAATTTCTTCAAACAATCAAACTTTATTTGATAAGAATTGCAATAATGTAGCTGGTCAGCCCTACACTCTGAGGTGGAAGGCCGAGAGCTCGATGACACAAGGAGTTCAGAAGCCTTATATAGTCAAACTATCTTGTGCATATAGAAAACACGTGATCTTGGTATGTGTCTGTGTGTGGAGAACGAGACACAGACGAACTGTGAATTGGTCGTCTCGTTCTGTAGAAACAGCGAGTTATTCTAGTTTTCCAGTGAGGTGTCAAAACAACAGGAAATCACTCTCGAAACAGTTCCTCTGAAGTAGATCAACGGTTCCCTGAATTGGGCCAAGCGCCTTTGGCCTGTCTGCCGAGAGGGTGTGTGGTTGCACACCCACACAAACATACACATAAACTTCTCAACCTTAAAGAGATCCTTCAACACATAAGAAGTCATATCAACTTAAAGAGGTTGTTAACATAGGATTTTCCCTCACAACATTGCACAGAGATAAATCAGACCGAGTCTGAACTGTGTGATGTAGTAGGGAGTTGTAGTTTCTCTAGAGATAAATCGGATCCAGACTGAACTGTGTGATGTAGTAGAGTTGTAGTTTCCGACAGGCCAATATTCAACATAGTTTAGTGCATAAAACATAATTAACTACAATGACCATAATCCATTGCGTGCCTACTTGTCTTGTCTGTGTTTCTTTTACACCTGCTATGTGAAAGAGACAGAAGAATGCACAATGGTCAATGCTATCTGGGATCCTTGGGACATCACTACCCTAAACCCTAACCTTAACCCCTTCCTTAACCATTTTAAATGTCAACTTCAATGGGCAATGGACGTCCCGAGGATGTATCTCTACCTGAAAATACATGATCTAAGTGACTGATAGTTGGTATTCAGCAGTCATAAAGCCTTATTTACTTTAATGAACTACTAAAATAGGGATTTTGTCAGACAGCAACTCTACACTTTATTGACTGGCTGATCCATTCATCCTTCCATCCCTCCTCAGTCTTCCTCTCCTCTGAAGATCCAGTGAGGGTGGAGCTCAGTCAGAGAGCTGTTGAGGGACTGGTAAGGAAGAACACTTCTACAGCCAGAGAGGTGAGAGGTGAGAGGTCACACATGGTTTAAATGGTAAATATGTATGTCCCCTTAGCGGTTCATCACAGAAGCAAAAGGTAATATGTTCCATCTATGTTTATTTACATTAGTGCAAATTGTCCACTGATATTGGTGTAATTTCTCACCCCTTTTGGCTGTATGAAAGTGAATTTCCCCTCAGACACACGCATTTGTTCTTTGTTATTAACCGAGCCACTGCCTGTTCACCCCACTATCATTCAGAAGGCGAGGTCAGTACAGGTGCATCAAAGTTGGGACCAAAAGACTGAAAGAAGCTGTTTTTCTCAAGGCCATCAGACTGTTAAACAGGCATCATGAAATCATTGACCCTTTAATAATGTTTACCTATCTTGCATTTCTCATCTTATATGTATAAACTGTATCTCAGTCTATGCTGCTCTGACATTGTTTATCCATATATTTATATATTCTTATTCCATTACTTAGATGTGTGTATTGGGTACATGTTGTGAAATGGTTAGATATTACTGCACTGTGGGAACTAGAAGGACAAGCATTTCGCAACACCCGCAATAACATCTGCTGAACACCTGTATGTGACCAATAACATCCGATTCATTATGAAGGTAATTTGTGTAGAATGTATTTTTCCACGCTCATTCACCCCACACCTCTTTACATTGCTTATTTATATTCAGTGACATGACTGCATCCAGACTGTCAAAGGCCCATCCTGGTAGATCTGAACCTAATGCAGGTTGGATTGATCAGATGACAGAAGTCACATTTAGGTGCCAGGTGTAACTGAGGCAGTGCTCCATATCCATTACTTTGAGTGTTTCTGTGTTGCAGGGGCAGTCAAGAAATGGAACGGCAAGGCCACAGAACATGATATAAGCAGAGCTGTGCGAGACCACCTCAAGCCCCTGGTAGAGCCGGGGATGGTGTGAATGGGTTGGTTGAAAAGTGATACTAAACTTACATACCATGCACTATTTTGACAGTGGGAGAAAAACTGAAGTTACAGTTTTTCATACCAAGATATGTGTTGCCTTGAAAGAGTCTTGATTGTCAGTCACTGGGTTAATTTGTTTTGCAATATGTTTAAATCAAAATCAAGATGTAATTATAGAGTACATTTCAGACATGGATGCAACACAATAGCTTCACAGGAAAAAAACAAATTAAAAAATGAAAATAAACATAATTATTTAGTACACAAGATTTAATAAAACAGAAGATCAACAACTGAAAGACTAATGAGCACCTTAAGGAAATGCCATTGATTAAAATGTTAATTGGATGCAATATCCAACTGAAAATATAAGCTCGTTTTACTCCATTGTTAGGTTCCCCAGCAAGAAAACCAGAAATGTCACTTAAATAGAAGAGGGAACTAACAAAGAGTCACTGACAAGAACCACAACTAAACTGGTTGGGTTTAAGGAGAGGTTCTGAAAGACACTATGGAGGTGTCCACTGAACGTTGACTAGCAACAACAACTGGGACCTAAAAGACACCCACTAAATCTGCCCAAGAAGAAGCAAACAAAATAAAAACCCACAAGAAACTTAAAGACAGGAAGCAAACCAAAAAGTGGTTAAAATAATTTATTACAATCAATACCATTCATACTATTACAAAATCATAATTCTCATTCATTCTTAATTAATTCTATTTACAAAAACATCAAACAAAAACAAACCTCAGGGGAGCATCGTCCCTCCCCGTCATACCTAACCAATACCTAACCCTTTCCCTATCTTCCCCTTACCAAACTCACTCTAACACTCCCAGCCCTAAACCCCCTTTCCACCTCTCCCGTGCCGCATGCTTCCCCCACTTCCTCTCCTCCCTCTTCATCTTCCCCCTCAAATCACCTTCCACCCTTCTCACTATCCCTTCCACCCCCCAATCTCTCCCTGTCTTGACTAAATTCTGCCTGGCTTCCCACAGTCCCTTTTTAAAGAGACTCATGAGAAGCCAGAGCAGAAATCTGTCCCTATCCGTTCCCTTTGCTCTCCCTACGCCTCTCTCTAGCCTAGCCCATGTCACAACAAAATCACTCCTAACCACACCTAGCATTACCCGTGCCCTAGCCCAGACTAGTCCGGCAAAGGCACAGTCCCAAAAGGCATGGCGCACAGTCTCCTCCCTGCCACAAGAGGATCTTGGACAGGTGGGGGATTGCACCAAACTATACCGGTACAAGATGGCACGTACCGGCAAGCACTTATGGAGGCCCAACCAATTCAGGTCCTTGAGCCTGTTGTCCAGGCCCCGCGCCTGCACTCCCTCCCAGACCACTGACGAGATGCCCGCTACAGGCGCAGGACTCCCTGCCTGCCTGACCTCCTCGTACAGGTGCCTGTGGTCTAAACCTACTCGGGCAACTTCAACCTCGGGGTGCGCACGCAGCCACTTGGCCGCATGGCCAAAATGCCACGGCAGCTGTTCCGCCCGAGGACCCGCGTTAGACCACACCATTACGCTTCTCGCCTTGTACGAGAAGAACACCCGCAGGAGGTAACCGGACGGGTGTATAACCGGACGAGCAAGCTCCGTCAACAAGAAAGAAACAAAAATGGCGTCCAGCTTGAGGGGGAAATGTGGTACCCCCCTACCTCCCTCCCCGATGGGACAGATCATGCGTGCCCTGGCGACCCACTCGCACCTGCCACTCCACATAAACTGAAACACAAGCCTCACTAGAGGCCTCCTCAGACAAGCCGGCAATGGATAGATGTACGCCACATACAAAAGAGACGGCAACACATCCACCTTTAGGACCAGGACTTTGCCCATAAAAGACAAATACCTAGCCTTCCACATTGCTAGCTTCCTCTGTACCACTGCGATACGCATGTTCCAGTTTAGCGTCGCTGAGCCGGAGGTCTCAAAATGAACCCCGAGAATCCTCAGGGCCCCTTCACAGAGAGATAACCCCCCAGGCACATCCGTTCTACCGCGCCATCTTCCGAAAAACTTGACGGAAGACTTTGCATGGTTCAGAACCGCTCCCGACGCTCGGGTGAAATCCCCAAAGATGGCAAGGGACCTTGTCAGGCACGAGTCCTTGCACAACAGCAAGGAAGTGTCGTCGGCGTACTGCGTCATCTTAACACGCAGCCCACCGCTTCCAGGGATCAACAAGCCTTCCACCCCTGTGTCTGCCCTAATGGCAGCCCCCAGAGGCTCCATGTACAGAACGAAGAGGAGAGCCGAGAGTGGGCATCCCTGCCTGACCCCAGACGAGAGGTCAAAAACGTCACCTAAGTGACTATTTACACTAACTCGACACCCCGCTCCGACATATAAAGTACGGATCCATCCTATAAACTTCTCCCCAAATCCTAATCTACCTAACACCCTGAATAGAAAAGATCTATTCACGCGATCAAAAGCTTTCGCCTGATCTAGCGCTGCTACCATTAAAGGCAGCCCTCTATCTTCAACCCAAGCGATGGAATCCCTGATCAACTGTAGGTTCCATCTTATAGAGCGGCCCTCTACCCCGCACGTCTGATCCTCGTGGACGACGTAGGGAAGGGCTGTGCGCAACCGGTCTGCTAAAACCTTTGCAAGAATCTTGTAATCTACGCACAGCATGGTCAATGGCCGCCAGTTGCCAAGGTCAGTTGCTTCCCCCTTCTTATAAAGAAGTGACAGCACACCAACAGCCATTGATCCCCCCGGGACCCCCGTCTCAAGGATGGCCTTCAAGACTTCGAGAACCACTGGTCCAAGTATACCCCAAAACTTGAGGTAAAACTCAGCCGGCAGCCCATCCATCCCAGGCACCTTCCCTTTTCCCATCCTCCTAAGAGCGCTCTCAACCTCTTCTAGTGAGATCTGGGCCTCCATCACGTCTCTAATGTCCTCTGGCAACCGCCGGGACAAGTGTTCTAAAAACACGTTTCCCTGCTCTACATCTATTTCCCTTTCCTTAAAAAAACCTTGGAAATGATCAGTTGTCACCCTGACCATTTCCTCTGGTTTACTTACTATACTACCATTTTCTTCCCTAACTCCCTTCATTACCTTCCTACTCTGTCTGGCCCTAACCGACTTAAAGAACATAGCGGAACAAGTCTCATTATGTTCTAGAAAGCCACTATGCGCACGCTCCAGGAAAGCTCGAGCCTTCTGCTCCTGCAGCTCCCCGAGCTGCGCCTTTAGGGCTGCGAATCTCTCCCAGTCAATCGACCCGCCGAGGTTGCCTGCCTCGTACTCGAGTTCAATTAACCTTTGGATACGATCCACCTCCCTCCTTTCCTCCCTTTATTTCCTTCTACAATATCCTATTATAAAAGCCCTTATCCTCCCCTTGACTAAATCCCACCACTCTAACACCCCCTCGCACATGGACCGGAGGCCGTCAAGCCTCCGAAAGAAACAAAAAAATTTGTCAACGAAAGCCTGCTCCTCCAGTATATCCCGATCTAACTTCCAGTACCCCCTACCGAAGAGGCAGACTGGCGACCCCACCTGCAGGAACACCCCGTCGTGATCCGTGAAGAAAACAGGCAACAGCCGCCCAGACAACTGACCCAAAGACCTGGATACAAAAATGTAGTCGAGCCTCCGCGCAACCCCCCTGGAGTTGCGCCATGTAGGACCGACCATTGCCGGAGTAGTGTGCAGGCCACCATCAACCAGACCATGGCAAGCCATTAGCCCAGAGATGGCACCTGCACTGCTATCACCGCCTAACCCTAAATCTATATTAAAGTCTCCTCCTATCACCAAGTGCCTGTTTGTAACACACAGGGGCGCCAGACAGTCCACCATCTCCCTCCTGTCTGCCGCCACCTGTGGCCCATACACCCCAATTAACCTATATCTAGCTTCTCTAAACTTAACATCTATCCCCAAAACTCTACCCTGCATTATTACAAAAGTGTTCTCTATTTTAACCTCTCTATGCCCACACAAAATCCCTACTCCTGTTGAGTGCACCCCTCCTATGCCCCAAAAAGATTCCCCCTTATCCCACTCCCTCTTAAATCTACACCCATCCCCACCATCCCTCAGGTGAGCCTCCTGTAAAAAACAGAAATCAAACCCCACACCCTCTAAATAACAAAAAACCGCCCTCCTTTTAACATTATCCCTTAACCCCCTAACATTTAGACTAAAAAAAGAAACAGAACTATTCATTTAATTATTTACAACAAATAAAAACCCCAAAACCCAAAGAAAAACCAGGAGACTCACCCGATGCTCCCCTGGTCCATCTCCACCGGCGGGGACGTCCTCTCCTCTCCTGACGCCCCCCCGTCCTCCATCCCAACCCATGATCCAGGCAGTATGTTGGGTCCTCCCTCCCCACCCACCATCCCCCCTCCCTGTTTGCCTCGGGGCTGCATATAGGGGACCCCATCTCCCCAAACAGGAGTTGGGATCCCTCTAGCAAACAACCCACCGACCCCTCACTGGAGTCATCCACTAAAATGCAAGGGGCTGAGGCAAACCGGGAGGACAAATTACCCTCCCCTCCCCCCCCCGCCACTCTCTTAACCCCCCCCTCCCCCTCCACACCCCCCTCCCTCTCACTTCCTGCCAAGCTCCCCCTCTTTATCCCTTTCTTCTTTGGTGAAGGAGGTAGCGGGGAGACACAACGTCCCATCCCCACTAACCCCTCCACCAAATCCCTCATTTCGACCTCGAGGAAGCCTGGCAGGCTGTCCCCCCACTCCTTCCCCCCATCTCCCCCCCCTCCCACCCCCTCCCCTCCCACATCCACTCCTCCCTCCTTCTCCTTCACTGTCCCCGTTCCCTCTTCCACTCCTTCTCGTACCACTGTCCCCGTTCCCTCTTCCACTCCTTCACGTACCACTGTCCCCTTCTCCCTCTTCTCAGCTCCTCCACCTTCTTCTTCTTCCGTCCTCTTTTTCTTCTCTCCTTCTGTTCCATTCTTTTCTTCTCCTCGCCTCTTTCTTCTCACCTCATCCTTCTTCCCATCTTCTTCCTGCGCCGTCTTTTCCCCTGTGCCATCCATGCAATCCGCACGCGTCCTTTCTTTCCTCCCCCCATCCCCCGCTCCCCCCCCAGCTGCAGACGCGTATGACCTGTGACGAGCCGGGCAATCACGCCACAGGTGTGCTCTTGAGCCACACCCGTGGCAAGCCTTGGGCTCGTCACACTCCTTGGCCTCGTGCTCTTCCGACCCACAAAAACGACATTTCTTGGCGCTGCACGAGGCCAGGATATGGCCGTAGGCCATACAACGCCTGCAGAACGGGGGCTGACGTGCATATTAGAGTGTTCCCCTGTCAGCCCCCAGGGAGAACATCGCCGGAGGATGGAGGTAGCCATCCACACTCTTCGGGGACTCCCTGAGTAACGCCTGGAATCCTCTCCTCCCGTTCCAGAAACCCAGGGAGTCCCTGAGGTACCTCGCTGAGGAGACATTGTCCATGTGCCTCCCCAGAAAGGCCCTCACCTCTTCATCTTTCACATGCGGATTGTACATGGTTACGGTGACCACCCTGAAGTTGTTCTTCGCCAGGCTGGTCACCGCATAATGGCACAGGGGTCCCGTTTTCTCCGCTTCCTTTGCCATCTTCATTACTTCATCATGTTTTTCTTCTTTGTGAAATGTCACATCGAAAGCCTTCTCATTCGGGTTCCCTTGAAGGCAGAGCACTTCCTTCACCTCTATCCTGAGGCATCCCATCAATATGGTCCTTCCAAAAGTTTCCCTGCCCCAAGGTTCCATCTCCTTTTCAGTCCATGAAAATCTTACGGTATTTGCTATACCAATCCCCGGAACCGACCAGGTTTGCTTGTTTGTATTCATTTTTTTTTTTTTTTTTTTTTTTTTTTTTTGAAGAAAAAAAGCTCTCTTCAGAAAGAAGCTACAACCTGAAGTGAAAACATCTTTAAACCAAAAAGTTGGCGCAACTAAAGGTGTTGACTCTCCACATCTTTCAAGACAACTGGAGTACTGGGCCAGACACTCTTAAATAGAACCTGGACCAGCTCAGGTGAAACACCTTCCCACTAACGAGATGGACAAGCCAGCACAGGTGTAACACATACTGACTAACGAGGTGACAGCAATCAGTGCGTCCTACGTGCTAACGAGCTAGACGTGCTAACAAGCTAGACGTGCTGACGAGCTAGAGGTGCTAACGAGTTTGACGAGCTAAAGTCCAACATCAAAACATAAATGGAAAATCCAAAGCCTGTAACACCTTCCCCCTTAAGACAACAAATACAGTGCCTTGCGAAAGTATTCAGCCCCCTTGAACTTTGCGACCTTTTGCCACATTTCAGGCTTCAAACATAAATATATAAAACTGTATTTTTTTGTGAAGAATCAACAACAAGTGGGACACAATCATGAAGTGGAACGACATTTATTGGATATTTCAAACTTGTTTAACAAATCAAAAACTGAAAAATTGGGCGTGCAAAATTATTCAGCCCCCTTAACTTAATACTTTGTAGCGCCACCTTTTGCTGCGATTACAGCTGTAAGTCTAACCCTAACCCTAACCCTACGTTGAAATTACGTTGTTTTAAAGTAATTTAAAAAATTACCCGAAAATACATATTTTCAACAACATTTTGCTCGGTGGAATAGCCCCAATGTTAAAACACAGTTTTAACGTGTCCAAATCAATAAACAATATTCAGAAACAGTTTGGGATATATTGAAAACCTAAACATAAAATGTGCTATGTAAACAAACATCTGTTTGTAATAATCATATTACTTGTATTTTTTAAACAAGCTCCTTATAAACTGCACAAGCATCAGAAACACTGTTGTTTTGACAAGTAGCAATAAATCACCGATATCAATTAGGGGGGAAATCAGGTTGTACACAAGAAACTAACACAACTAAAAAAACAAACACGGAAATGGGAGATATCTTTCCCCTCACTGGTTAGAGGACAACCTGCAGAAGACAGTCAGCTACATTTTGGAGTGATGCATAAAAATGTAGGGGTCGCTAAACAAACGAACACAACACTTATTTGTCATAACTCATGCAAAAATCATTTGTGCAAGAGGAGGGAGAGTAGGTTGCACGTCCTGTTAAAACCAACAGCTCAAAAACCACACGGAACCTGGGAATAATGCCTACATCCCTGGTTAGAGGACAATTTGTATAAAACAGACTGCTTCATTTTGATTCAAGTGGGTCGCCAACACATCTCTTTTTTTGGTAGTCACTTTTTGTTAAATCACATAAATAGTAACTCTTTCAATTCAGAACCTGGATTTTTCCGTGAGGCGAATATAAATTGAAATAAATAGAACAGGGGGCAAATGATTATGGATCGACATTGTGACATTATCAAAATACTCCTTGTACAACATTGTGACATGAATTCATTGATATCATGAAACAACTCCTTCGTGTATGAATTTTCTGATGTTTGATCCGAGGTATTTTATCAGAGTATCTCTGGTCACACTGATCACAGCTGGGATTTCTCTCAGGTATGTGTTACATGGTATAAAGTTCGCTTGCTAGACGGAGTAAAACTTTTCCCGCATTCAGCACAGCTATAAGATTTCTCTCCTGTGTGTGTTTTCTCTGGTGTGACATCAGGCTGGTCGACTGAGTAAAACTCTTCCCACATTGAGCACAGCTATAAGATTTCTCTCCTGTGTGTGTTCTCTGGTGTATAGTTAGATAGCGAGATGTAGTAAAACTCTTCCCACATTGAGCACAGCTATAAGGTCTCTCTACTGTGTGTGTTCTCTGGTGTATAGTTAGATAGCGAGATGTAGTAAAACTCTTCCCACATTGAGCACAGCTATAAGGTTTCTCTCCTGTGTGTGTTCTATGGTGTGATATCAGAGTGGTTGACCGAGTAAAACTCTTCCCACATTGAGCACAGCTATAAGATTTCTCTCCTGTGTGTGTTCTCTTGTGTATAGTCAGACTGCTAGAAGTAACAAAACTCTTGCCACATTCATAACAGCTATAAGGTTTCTCTCCTGTGTGTGTTCTCTGGTGTTTAGTCAGACTGCTAGATGTAACAAAACTCTTCCCACATTGATCACAGCTATAAGATTTCTCTCCTGTGTGTGTTCTCTGGTGTATAGTTAGATACCTAGAAGTAGTAAAACTCTTCCCACATTGAGCACAGCTATAAGATTTCTCTCCTGTGTGTGTTCTCTGGTGTATAGTTAGATACCTAGAAGTAGTAAAACTCTTCCCACATTGAGCACAGCTATAAGGTTTCTCTCCGGTGTGTGTTCTATGGTGTGATATCAGAGTGGTTGACCGAGTAAAACTCTTCCCACATTGAGCACATCTATAAGGTTTTTCTCCTGTGTGTGTTCTCTGGTGTGTAGTTAGATAGCTAGATGTAGTGAAACTCTTCCCACATTGAGTACAGCTAAAAGGTTTCTCTCCTGTGTGTGTTCTCTGGTGTATAGTTAGATACCTAGAAGTAGTAAAACTCTTCCCACATTGATCACAGCTATAAGCTTTCTCTCCTGTGTGTGTTCTCTGGTGTATAGTTAGATACCTAGAAGTAGTAAAACTCTTCCCACATTGAGCACAGCTATAAGGTTTCTCTCCGGTGTGTGTTCTATGGTGTGATATCAGAGTGGTTGACCGAGTAAAACTCTTCCCACATTGAGCACATCTATAAGGTTTTTCTCCTGTGTGTGTTCTCTGGTGTGTAGTTAGATAGCTAGAGGTAGTGAAACTCTTCCCACGTTGAGTACAGCTAAAAGGTTTCTCTCCTGTGTGTGTTCTCTGGTGTTTAGACAGACAGGTAGATGCAGTAAAGCTTTTCCCACATTGAGCACAGCTATAAGATTTCTCTCCTGTGTGTGTTCTCTGGTGTATAGTCAGACTGCTTGATGTCACAAAACCCTTCCCACATTGATCACAGCTATAAGATTTCTCTCCTGTGTGTGTTCTATGGTGTGATATCAGGCTGGTTGACTGAGTAAAACTCTTCCCACGTTGTGTACAGCTAAAAGGTCTCTCTCCTATGTGGATTGTCTGATGAATTTTAATGCCTGATGAGGTGAATCTCTTCCCCCAATCAGAGCAGCGGTGAGTTCTCTTCCCAGTGGGTCTCTGCTGGTGTTTCTTGAGGTGTTCTGATGTGGAGAGACTCTTCTCTGCCTTGTCAGCATCATGATGTTGTTGAAGCTTCCCAGAGGATCTACGATAGTCACGTCTCTCTCCTGGATGAACAACAAAGTCAGACAGATGGTTAAAGGCCCACAACAGCAGAAATCCATTGTAAAAGTAAAAAAAAAAAAAAAAGTAAAAATGAGCAAGAAGTGTCATATTTTGCCTTGTTTTCACGTTAGTAGTAACATCGATGATTGAGGTATTCAAGTTGTGGAAAACCCTAAGCAATGTGCCAGACGACTTTTGGTCTCCAATATAGGACAATTTCGGTGTTCGCTAACATTGCGGCGCGAGGGCGATGCACACACAATTTGGTTGTAGGAACTCCTCCCTGCTAATGAGGAAACCGCTAGTTATGGATGTAGTATATCTGCTAATGAGGAAACCACTAGTTATGGATGTTGTATATCTGCTAATGAGGAAACCGCTAGTTATGGATGTACTATATCGGTTTCCTCATTGACAGATAGTTATGGATGTACTATATCTGCCAGGGGCAAAAAAGGTGAGCAAAGATTTGTTTTTAACAATGTATTCTGAATGTGAACGGGGGAAAACTCAGGGGAGTAACCTCTATTTCCAGGTTGTTTATGAGTGCATTTCACACTACTTTGGATTATAATTGTAAGGCTCGTTTGAATGTCCTGCTTAATATAATGTTTGTGTTATTGTCACAAATCAACTGCTTTATACTTTTTTTTTTTACATTTCAACCAGTAAAATGCTCTTTGGCTAGCATATCCATCAGCCTGACAATTAGGGTTTGTACACTAAGTGTTTGCCAATTTGGCACAAAACTTCACCTAACAACAACATAGACCCACTGTAGAACCCCTAACAACAACAAATTAGACCTACTGTAGGACCCCTAACAACAACATGCAGTGGGGAGAACAAGTAGTTGATACCACTGCCGATTTTGCAGGTTTTCCTACTTACAAAGCAAGTAGAGGTCTGTAATTTTGATCACAGGTACACTTCAACTGTGAGACGGAATCTAAAACAAAAATCCAGAAAATCACATTGTATGATTTTTAAGTAATTCATTTACATTTTATTGCATGACAAAAGTATTTGATACATCAGAAAAGCAGAACCTAATATTTGGTACAGAAACTTTTGTTTGCAATTACAGAGATCATACGTTTCCTGTAGTTCTCGGCCAGGTTTGCACACACTGCAGCAGGGAGTTTGGCCCACTCCTCCATACAGACCTTCTCCAGATCCTTCAGGTTTCGGGCTGTCGCTGGGCAATACGGACTTTCAGCTCCCTCCAAAGATTTTCTATTGGGTTCAGGTCTGGAGACTGGCTAGGCCACTCCAGGACCGTGAGATGCTTCTTACGGAGCCACTCCTTAGTTGCCCTGGCTGTGTGTTTCGAGTCGTTGTCATGCTGGAAGACCCAGCCACGACCCATCTTCAATGCTCTTACTGAGGGAAGGAGGTTGTTGACCAAGATCTCGCGATACATGGCCCCATCCATCCTCCCCTCAATACGGTTCAGTCGTCCTGTCCCCTTTGCAGAAAAGCATCCCCAAAGAATGATGTTTCCACCTCCATGCTTGGGATGGTGTTCTTGGGGTTGTACTCAATCCTTCTTCTTCCTCCAAACACGGCGAGTGGAGTTTAGACCAAAAAGCTCTATTTTTGTCTCCTCAGACCACATGACCTTCTCCCATTCTTCCTCTTGATCATCCAGATGGTCATTGGCAAACTTCAGACGGGCCCGGACAAGTGCTGGCTTGAGCAGGGGGACCTTGCATGCCCTGCAGGATTTTAACCCATGACGGCGTAGTGTGTTACTAATGGTTGTCTTTGAGACTGTGGTCCCAGCTCTCTTCAGGTCATTGACCAGGTCCTGCCATGTAGTTCTGGGCTGATCCCTCACCTTCCTCATGATCATTGATGCCCCACGAGGTGAGATCTTGCATGGAGCCCCAGACAAAGGATGATTGACCGTCATCTTGAACTTCTTCCATTTTCTAATAATTGCGCCAACAGTTGTTGCCTTTTCACCAAGCTGCTTGCCTATTGTCCTGTAGCCCATCCCAGCCTTGTGCAGGTCTACAATTTTATCCCTGATGTCCTTACACAGTCCCTGGTCTTGGCCATCGTGGAGAGGTTGGAGTTTGTTTGATTGAGTGTGTGGACAGGTGTCTTTTAAACAGGTAACGAATTCAGGTGCAGTTAATACAGGTAATGAGTGGAGAACAGGTAGGTGATCAAATACTTTTGTCATACAATAAAATGCAAATTAATTACTTAAAAATCATACAATGTGATTTTCTGGATTTTTGTTTTAGATTCTGTCTCTCACAGTTGAAGTGTACCTCTGATAAAAATTACAGATCTCTACATGCTTTTTAAGTAGGAAAACCTGAAAAATTGGCAGTGTATCAAATACTTGTTCTCCCCACTGTAGACCTACTGTTGGACCCATAACTTAACCTGACAACAACATAGACCTACTACGCATATAGAAGTAGGACTAGTTTACCTGGCCGGAGCGCAAATCTAGGCCTATAAATTTGCCCATTTGGGGATGTCTGATAGTATTTCTGATTGTCTTAACGCACCACCACTAATGAGCTGAGGAGCTTCTCATAGCAAATTTCTCTTCACCTCAAACAGCAAGTAAACAAAGTCTACTCAAAATCAATTGCAAGTGAGAATAGTTCTTTAAAGTACTTCAAAAACATTTCCAGCTCTCGCCCTTTCGATAACCAAAGGGAAAAATGTAACGCGCTGATCCAGTGGAAATGTCATAAAATACCAGAGTACCTCTTATCCCTTCCACAAATAGCCAACAACTGTGTCTTTCCCGAACTCAATGGCGCGGGAAACCGAGAGCCCAGAATTATTTTAAACAAGGTTTCAAGTTCGTTGGAGACAGGTCATGTGATTTACAAGATATTTATTTGCAATGTTTTTAATTGTTGGCTTTATGTAGGCATTTTTTTTTTACATAGTTGGCAATGGCAATAAAAGTAACTTTTCTAAATTTTCATTTAGATTTAGAATGTAGATTAATCGCAGACAAGGATTTTGAGATACTATTATCAATTAAATGAAACTGTTCCATGAAAATGTGAATATTAAAATCATAACTGGCATGCAGATCAGTATAAATGGTAAGATAAATTTGCACTCCAAATGTAGGTTGCCGACTACTTGTGTCGACTATTACCAGCACCGTCAGAATTTATGATCGCCAGCAGGAGGTGGTGGTTCAGGAAGAGTTCTCTCTCTTCTGGTTGGGCATATTGATGTAATGGCATGAAATAAATATGATACAATGACTTATCAACAGCTCTAACAATTTGACCCCCACAGGAAATTTTAACTGGCAATTCTAGTATATACTATATATCCTAGAAACCTGGTTAAACTATCATTATGACATCATGGATGGATTCTAGAATATACTATATAGCCTAGAAACCTGGTTAAACTATCATTATGATATTATGGATGAATTCTAGAATATACTATATAGCCTAGAAAACTGGTTAAACTAGCATTATGACATCATGGATGGATTCTAGAATATACTATATAGCCTAGAAACCTAGTTAAACTATCACGATGACACCATGGATGAATTCTAGTATATATGATATCGCCTAGAAACCTGGTTAAACTATTATTATGACATCATGGATGAATTCTAGTATATATGATATCGCCTAGAAACCTGGTTAAACTATTATTATGACATCATGGATGAATTCTAGTATATATGATATAGTCTAGAAACCTGGTTAAACTATTATTAATGACATCATGGATGAATTCTAGAATATACTATATAGCCTAGAAAACTGGTTAAACTATCATTATGACCTCTTGGATGAATTCTAGAATATACTATATAGCCTAGAAAACTGGTTAAACTATCATTATTACCTCATGCATGGCCAGTCTTTGTATTCATAGTGTAGTGAATTCGGGGGGTAGCCCTGAGCTGAACTCAAACCTGGGTCCAGCGACTGTCAAGCCAACACCTTATAAGTGTTACACCAAGATGTCTGAAATTCTTGACGAGGTCGCTAGATGTTGGGTTACGGTTTCTACAATAGCGTTCTCTATGAATCTGAGAGAGGTTACACTTCTCCTTCCCCCATCCCTCAGATGTTTACCAAACAGAGTCTCTGTGCAGCAATTTTGTTGCTGTTTACAAAACACAAATCCCAGCAATCGGCAGTTCAGACAATAACAAATTTGTAATTTCACCACTGTTTTGGTAAAAAGATGATTATGGGGTTGGAGAAATGTAACTACAGACAGACAGACCTATGGATGCAAGGACTGACCATCCATGATATCAACATTATAGTTTTAACCATGTTGAGGCTATACAGTGTTGATTTACATTGTTTCTAAACATTCGAGTAAAAAAAGCTTATTTGGGGATCCGATGGGGTACAACAGCTGAACTAAGCTCATGAAGCATGTGTTATATTCTTCAAGAATCAATGGCTATAAATAAATAATTTAAAAGTCACAATATGGATGTAGCAATTGCAGATTTCCGCTTTAACACCAAACATCAGTTCAACAACTGCAGAGTTTGTGCCCCTGTTTTTAGGACAGTACTTACTAGTGTTCAAAACCATCTTATGGCTAAATTCACCGTTAGAACCATTGGATGCCTTAAGATGCGTTTGGGAAACCGGGCCCAGATATCCAGTTTCCTCCTTCTCTTCTTCCTCCTCATTTTCCGGTTTAACAGTCATCTCCCACTCCTTCTCTTTCAATCCATAAACTGCCTCCTCCTCTCCTTTTACTGTAACATCCTCCTCCTCTTTCACTCTGAACGCGTCTTCATCTTCTTTCACAGTAATAGCATCACACTCTACTTCTTGTTTTACTGTGATATCCTCTTCATTAGAAGGAAAGTAGCTTAGTGACCGCATGGTCGGGATGTTAGTTATGCTAATGCTAACTTAACCAGTCCGCTAGCTGAATAATAACAACAACACCGTAAATATTAAATTAAATCGGATAACTAACTAGACGACAGAAGTGGTTTTAAAACACAGTGACTAATATACACTAACGCGTCTAAAGAGCTTTATTGGTTCAGCTATTTCGTCTAGCAATCTACCGAGGTGGCTGACTAACTTGCTGCTGTTGAAAGAAGCGTTCCGTCCACTAGATTATACGTCACACTAACAGCATTGCCTTAAAGTCGCAGACCGCCATCTGCTGACTGGAGTGGGTAACGCAGTTGGGTAAATGTATTTTTAATTTTCAGACAAAAAGTTAAAGGGTAGGAATCTTTGACGTCAATAGGCCTAATATATTAATTAGCCCCCACTAAATAAATCAATATCAGTCAATATATTTTTTATGTGATTTCCTTTTTTCGTCAACTGCTCCATCGCATCTTAAACTTACGATCGGGCCAGCACTAGGACCAGGGTAGGCTGCTGCTGCACTAGACTTTCTTCAGCAATGATGGCGGACAGAAATACTAGGACAGAGGGGTACCTCTACACAAAACTGAACTGGATCAAATATGGCGGAACAGAAATACTAGGAGAGAGGGGTACTGTTGTAATAACATATTAAAACATGTAATGACGCATTCACTGACTGTTGTCTGCCTGGGCTTAACCATACAATTTTGGCTTGTACTCTGTGTTATACTCTCTCTCTCTCTCTGTTTCTCAATATACTAACTGCACGGGAAACCCCCACCAGGGTGGCGGAATAAGATAAGACACACTGACAACCCATAAATATACACTGCTCAAAACCCTTTGGGATGGGCTCCAAAGACAAAGAACTCTGTCGAGAACCAATGGGATACTGACGCCAGGCTGGAGAGGACTGTCTATCACCTACGAACAACCAACCAGGAGCCAGAACTACCAGAATCTACCTACGTCATTTCAATGTATAAATGAACTGCCCAAATATGTTGTAGGCCTCTTTTTCCGAAAGCTCCCTAAGGGTTGGACGAATAGGAGCCGTGCTGCACGTTTGCCAGATATTATTATGCTTGATTAAAGGCCTCTAATATACCGTATCCGCCTTGTCCAGAGTCTCATCTTGGTCTTGTTTCTCCAATAACTAATCATTTACAAATTGGTAGCTAGAGGATGGTAGAAATCCATGAATTCGGTCCATAGATTTGATGAGAGAAAAGACAAGTTGACGACAGATTCTAGAAGGACGGGCGACCTGTCTACAGGAGCCATCGGGGATTCAACTCGCCTCAGGAAACTGACCAAAGAGCTCGACACTATAAAGGTAAGCAGAACCTGTTTAATCGAAATCTGCATATTATAGTATAATCAGTATCCAAATTATGGTCAGAAGTACTGAGTGCGTGAGTATGAATTGCCGTTAAATTTATGAAAAATTTTCCGATAACCAAAGGCATTTGCATAATGATATCTGTGTAAATATATTGTTCAAATCTGATTCAAATAGTCCAGCAACAGTAATATGTAAATTTGCTGGGTGTCATGGTGAGGAATTGGAGGACAGAATGTGATATATTGTTTAAAATCTAATCCATATAGGCTGGCAGTAGTTGATATGTAAATCGACTAGGTGTTACGGTGAAGGATTTGATAACAGAATTTGATGGAATGTGATGCACTGTTTTAATCGGGTCCAAATAGACTGGCAATTTTCGATGTGGCAATCGTTTAGGTGTTACGGTGAGGGATTCGATAACTCAGTGAAATGAAATATGAATGAGATGATGAAATGTTTTGTTAATTGATCGAGACGTATATTTAAGACTGTAACTAGTGGAGTAGCATCCCACTAGGAGCATCAGTTAATAAGCTAAATAATTGGACTAGGAGTGAAGGAATTAAACCTGATCTCTCCAGATTAATGTCACTGATTCACCGTTCCATGAGACCGAGGGATACTGACCACCGGCTCTAAATTTGACCGCCGAGTCAAAAGTTTGGGCGGGGCTGTGCGGCCGCCGTGCCGTGTAACGAATTGATTTCTGTTCTCTTTGTGCTGTTGGGGTTGCCTAGAATTAATTTGACAAATATTATAGAAGGCATCTGAATGCATTGACATTGACCCAAAAGTAGGCGTTTGGGACACTAACATTTCGCCAGGCAGTAGAAATGTGTGAACCTGTAAAATTACTCCAGTAAAATACCCTAGACGCATAATTATCTCGCGAATATCCCTTTGCGATATTATAGTACAGCAATTCTACAAAACTCTGTGTGCACGAGGGTGAGACACGAGAGATAAGTCTGTGTGGGCACCAGGGATACATCGCTGGTTTCGACCAAGTGACGGGCTAAGTGCACATAGTTGCAGAGGGCCATAGTGCAATGTCTTGTTAGCACATTTAGTTGTTTTTAATTGTTTTACATAATTTTTTATCGGACCCAGACATAGTGAATCGTCAATATGGCCTCAATTACCGTTCCCAAACTCAAATTCAATGAATATTTAGATCAGAGAATACAGGAAAGGGCAGGAGGAAAACAGGAATATAAATCAATAAAGAAGATATGGGGGGAATTAGGCTGAGATGGACCCAGGCAGGTTACATTAGTGGAGTTGCCCCATCAAGGGAACAACTCAGCACTATGGAAAGAGAGTGAGGCAGAAAAGAATAGCAGCCATTTTTTCAAGAAGAAAGGAATGAAGGAGAGAGAGAGAGAGAGCGGAGGCGGAGCTGAGAATAGGGACATGGGCAATAGAGGAGACAAAAAGGACACGCCAAACAAAAGAAACCTGATATGATGGGGGTGCTTGCTGGGGCCTCAGATGACGTCAGAGAAGGCACAATCAACAACCACAACACACCACCGCCCACCGTGACCACCCCATCGGCCCCGCTCTCTCTATACCCGCCACTGCAACAGGAAGAGAAGACTGAAGTGCCATCTCCCTATTCACAAAATCCATTCGCACACCTCCCACACAACCCATTTAAAACCCACACCACACCAGCAGCCATACAGGCCCCGGTCTTCATGGTGCAGGGAGGACAGCTAAAAGGGAACATGACTGTGGGGATTCAAGAAGGCCACCTCGTCTGTGAAGAAGGGCCCGATTGCTCAAGCCCCACAGCACTACAAGGCCCAGGTGGGTCCCTGCTGAACTACCCACAAGGAAGGGAAGGTGGATCT
Source organism: Oncorhynchus clarkii lewisi (assembly GCF_045791955.1). Classification (NCBI taxonomy): domain Eukaryota; kingdom Metazoa; phylum Chordata; class Actinopteri; order Salmoniformes; family Salmonidae; genus Oncorhynchus; species Oncorhynchus clarkii. The sequence continues at coordinate 28,854,557 of NC_092153.1, forward strand.
CAACCGGGCCTCCTAAAGAGAGAAGGCCACGATCTTATTCAGTTCTCCTCTACTCCAAACACAGACAATTAGCTGAAATCATAGGCTTGACACAAGCACTGAAAGGAGCAGGAAGGGGCCTGCCAACTTCCCCTACGCCCAGCAGCTGATCCACGCTTCGTTGAGTACCAGCCTTGGAAGACCGCTTTGATGGGACAGATGCCCAGCCTACATGGAGGAGCCTCTACATGGCTACACCAACTGCAATGAAAACTACTACTACTACCCAAAGCCACGAACACAGGATGAGGAGGAGGAGGAAGAGGACCCCCTCCTCTACAATACAACCACCCAGGGCCCAGCCACATGCAGCAGCAACAGCAAGATTACAACCAACCACAGTTTCAAGGTATGGCAGGGAACACCATGCCCTGGCCATAAAAGATGCCCACACTGTCTGAAACCCCAGAAGTGTACTGGCCAAAATGCCTACCCACAGGGCCTGCCACCCCTCACATCCAGTTTAAGTTCAACCAACTGAAAGCTCAAATCTACACTCTGCACCCATATAAGACTCCCCAAGCTGAGATCCATTGCACACTCAATGCAACAGAAACTGATGACTGCCTCTACACTGCAGACTGGGACGAAGACATGATGCACCTGATCCCACCTATCAGGTGTTGTACCATTGTGTGTGGCCCAGAGGGGGTGGCAGCACCGGTCATCCTACAATCAAGGAACCTCCATGCACCCCTGGCCTGGACGGCTGAAGCATCAACAGCCATAGCACTCCTGAAAACAGATCTATCAGCGGCAGCAGCTCTGACTGCACTTGACTACAAGAACAAGTTCCATTTGGATGTTTCTGAAAGGGAAGGATTTACCTCATCCGTCCTATTCCAGAAACAAGAGGGGGAGAGAAGGGTCTTGATGTACTACTCTTTCAAACTTGACCACATTGAGGTAGAACAGACAACATGCTCCAGATACGTTGCTGCAGTAGCAAAAGCTATTGAAAAAACAGCTCACCTCGTGATGTCACCCTTCAATCAGCCATCATCCCTCAACCAGCATCGGCCAAATTAGCTGAAATCATCGGATTGACGCAGGCCCTCATCAGAGGAAAAGGAAAGACTGTGAATATCTATAGAGACTCAGCCTATGCCAATGAAGCAGGCCACACTGATGGACCCAGAACTTTTATGAGAAGCACATGGCCCCACACACGAAGGCAGACTAAAGACCCTCCAAAAGGCCTCGCACATCTGGTGGCACCCTCACATAGAAAATATGACTGACTTATTTCATGGCGATGATTTATTTTGTGATGAATGCAATGTTTGTGACAGACACAACCCAAAGAAACCATATCGAACAACAATGGGCTCATACCCATTACCTAATGCATGATTTCAGGATATTAACATAGATTACACTGACAGGGGGACGAATAAGGTGGTTAATGGGAAACAATACCTATTAGTGATGGTGGATAGGTTTTCCAAATGGGTAGAGGCAATTCCAACGGCGGGGGAGGATGCGAGGTCAGTTATAGGCCACAATCCCAAGATCTCATGGAACGCGCAAGTCAAACGTATGTGCTGGGTCGAAGTTGAAATGGGTCGAAGCCCTGCCCCTGGCGTTGATGGCCATGAGAGCCTCACCAGGGTCAAGCACCCATCTCTCTCCTCATGAGATAATGACTGGTAGAGTCATGCCTGGCCCACCAAGGGAGGGAGGTCATATGCCCGCCCTTGATGTGCAATAAATTGTAATGTCTAATTATGTGAAAAAACTGACCGTTCTCTCTGCAGCACTCTCTACCCAGGTTCACAAGGTCCAGGAGGGGGAGCTGCCGGGGGACACGCCACCACTGAAGGTAAAACTTGGAGACTGTGTAAGGGTAAAGGTCCACAAGAGAAAGTGGCTGGAACCCAGGTGGACTGGTCCGTACGAAGTGAAGGAGGTTACTTCACACTCAGTCCAGGTCAAAGGTAAATTGGGCGCACCTTGGCACCACCTCACACATTGTACACCAGCTCCAACCCCTTCCCGCACACTGACGGAAGTCAGAACCGACCTAAGTGGTCTACATTCGGCCCCAAATCTTGCACCTCCTTAGCCAGGGAAAATGGGAGGTTCAACCCCATATTCACTGACTAAGTCACACCGTACTCCTTGGGAACGGTTGGGGATCTCCGGACCCCTGTTTGTTATTTTTCTTCTCATGGGAGGAGTCACTGTATGTACACTCACATGGCTTATAGACCAACAGATGCACCCACTACAGACTCACACACTGAATTCTACTCTTCCAGGTGAAACTAACTCTCTCTCTTTTTCCTCTTATCTACCACAAGACCATACCGTTGCTAGGCGTGAGGTGGGGGTCACTAAGTGCACCCCCCAGGAGTTGAAGAGCACCACCTTGTGTCTGCCTTTCAATGCCACCACCACCGTTTACCTGCCTTGGGGCCTTTTGGGTCATGCGCAAAATAGTTTGGGGCTACCTGCCTGGACCTATTCCAGTTTTAACTGGTATATAACCAAAGGGGGATATGGTGAGTGGTCTTGGAAAAACCTGGTGGCGGAAACAGGGCATGACTGGTCCAGCTATTCCAAGGGACGGGCTGTTCTTGCCTGGCGCAAACGGCTTACATTTTCACGCACTGGTTTTCAACTAAAGCTGATTGTACGACCTGGGACCACTATGGGTTGTCAGGTTTTTACGTTGGCCCCATATGTAGATACCGACAGGGCTGAAGTCCATTTCACACTATATATCTGTGTTACGCCACAACCACAGCCTACTTCTGTGACGGTGCGTGACGATATGGCAAAGCCACATACCCTACCCCAGCACAGGGATGGGTGGGGTTCTGCTGTTTTAGTGGTCACCACCCCTACCCCGGATGAGAACATTCGGGTTGCTACAGGTATCTCAGGTTTGTCTAACAATTGGTTATTATTGACCGAACAAGCAGCCAATACAACCCCCACTAGTTGCGTAGTTTGCATGGGTGCCAGACCATTGCTCCGCATTGTCCCGGCTACTGTTGAGATCGGATGTTTAATGCCCCTTATGGACAAAGACAATCCGACTGGTAATTGTTTCTTGTGGGATGCAGTTTACCCTGTTGTCTCCGCTACGGACAGGGCACCAGTATTTTCCTCTGATGTTGCCAGGGCCGAATTCTCCTGTATTAACATGACAGGGGGTATACTACAGTTAGGTTTGCTCCCTGTTGGTTGGTGTACAAATACTATCGTAGTAGTTGGTGTTTTTAAGCCAGTGATCAGGGCTGACATCTGGTGGTGGTGTGGGGGACCTCGGCTTTTTGACAGACCTCCCAATAAGGCTACAGGTACTTGTGCGCTTGTAACACTTCTACTGCCTATCTCTGTTTACCCTATAGGTGTGGGTGATTTGGTGACCCGGATACAGGCTGTGGACCCACAGTTTCTGCCTACCAGAACCAAGCGGGAAGCAGCCCTGACTGTTGGGGATCCCACGTATATTGATGCTATAGGTGTTCCTAGGGGGGTCCCTGATGAGTACAAGCTGGTGGACCAGGTCGCCGCAGGTTTTGAATCATCTCTCTGCTGGTGGTGCACTGTGAATAAAAATGTTGACCGCATTAACTATATACATTTCAATGTCCAAAAATTAGGAAACTGGACTCAACAAGGTTTTGAGGCCGTACATGGTCAACTGGCGGCTACCTCCCTTATGGCTTTTCAAAATCGCATTGCCGTTGACATGTTGCTGGCTGAGAAGGGTGGGATATGTTTTATGTTTGGGGAGCAATGTTGCACATTTATCCCCAATAACACAGCCTCTGATGGCAGTCTCACTGTTGCGTTATAAGGACTACGTACCCTGAATGGTAAAATGAAATCCCACTCTGGGGTTGATACCAGCACGTGGGACTCCTGGATGGATGCATTTGGTAAATATAAGGTCCTGGTCTCTTCTATTCTGGTCTCTATCTCTGTGTTTGTTGCAATATTAACCCTCTGTGGCTGTTGTTGCATCCCATGTGCCCGCTCCCTGCTTTCTCGAGTTATTACTTCTGCTATTGCACCAAATAATGACCCTGCACTGATGTTCCCCCTCCTACAACAGGAGGATCCTCTGGTGGAGTTTGAAACATGCACATATGAGTAATTTTCACGTCTCTTTGGAGACGTGAAGAGGGGGACTACAAATTTCCTAAATTTCCTGTTCTATTTTTCTTACTTTTAGTTTTTGTCACGTCTAATAGACGTGAAGAGGGGGTGTTGTAATAACATATTAAAACATGTAATGACGCATTCACTGACTGTTGTCTGCCTGGGCTTAACCATACAATTTTGGCTTGTACTCTGTGTTATACTCTCTCTCTCTCTCTCTGTTTCTCAATATACTAACTGCACGGGAAACCCCCACCAGGGTGGCGGAATAAGATAAGACACACTGACAACCCATAAATATACACTGCTCAAAACCCTTTGGGATGGGCTCCAAAGACAAAGAACTCTGTCGAGAACCAATGGGATACTGACGCCAGGCTGGAGAGGACTGTCTATCACCTACGAACAACCAACCAGGAGCCAGAACTACCAGAATCTACCTACGTCATTTCAATGTATAAATGAACTGCCCAAATATGTTGTAGGCCTCTTTTTCCGAAAGCTCCCTAAGGGTTGGACGAATAGGAGCCGTGCTGCACGTTTGCCAGATATTATTATGCTTGATTAAAGGCCTCTAATATACCGTATCCGCCTTGTCCAGAGTCTCATCTTGGTCTTGTTTCTCCAATAACTAATCATTTACAGTACCCCTACACAGAACTGAACTGGATCAAAGATGGCGGACAGAAATACTAGGAGAGATGGGGTACCCCTACACAGAACTGAACTGGATCAAAGATGGCGGACAGAAATACTAGGAGAGATGAGGTACCCCTACACAGAACTGAACTGGATCAAAGATGGCGGACAGAAATACTAGGATGGAAGCAAATGTATGGGATTGTGACGTCATAACGAATCATGCAAAAACATGTACAGTTGACAGGAATGTTAGTTAATGTAGAGACAAACTATACTGCATTTTTGAAATAATTTAATCATAAAGTTAATAAGCTATAAGCTAACATTAGCCAGCTAGCTAGGCTAGCTTTATGGGTGTTGTGACATGAGTATGAAATTGTCATTCTGGTTGTTTTAGGGACTCCTGAAACAACCAGCAAACCAGGCTGTAGTTTTGTGAAACAGTGGATGTATAGAATCTAGCTAGCTGAAGAATTTACTGCAAATTGAATGTTCAATTTTGTAAGCTTGCCTTGCTGATATTTGCCATGCAGATAGCTTAAATAACGTAGCTAGCTATGTTCTTGCTTATTGTGCAGTGGATTATAAAAATCCCTGTATGCCTATGGATGTGTAGCTAGCTGTCTAGCTGATCTGTGTATGGACCCAAACGTTTGGTATACATATTAGTTCAGAACCTAGCTATGAACCTCAGCTATCATAGCCAGTTGTATAAACTTCAAAACAGCCTGAATGACATTAATGAAGCCTATGGATTGAGTAGAATATAATATCATGTTGTGCCAAGGATGCAAGTCGTATATACATGTAGTTATTACCATGCATGAGATCCCCACATTGTAGCCTGTAAATTTAACATATTCACTGATTATGTACTCTACCTTGGTAAATAAAGGTGCAGTTTAGGTATGAATGTCTTTGAGATTATTTTTCAGTCATATCCAATACCAGGAGTATCAAATTCCAGTCTTTGAATGACTTTGTGTCTGCATGTATGTATTACAATTATACACTTCAACAGTGTTTACCAATCTTGGTCCTGGAACATCAATGGTTACACATTGTAACTAATAGACTAGAAACAGGAGTTAACTAGTTAATTCATATATCCAGAAATATAATGTTAAAAAACAGAACACTACACTTCCTATGCATCATGTAAATACTCTAAAACCGGTTCATCTCAATATCTAATGCCCTTCATCTGCATTGATCTGATAAGCACATGATAGGTGGAGTTTTTCATCACATTACACTTCATTTCAACCAGTAGAGAATGTGAAACACTTTATTGAAAAGCTCATTATAAAAATTTTATAAATACAAGTTCAATCTGTACTTCAATGCACAGATGTTGTGCATTATAAAAACAGAGGAAGAATTAGGAGGTAGCGAGAGAGGTGTAAAAGACAGAAGGGGAAAGAGGTAAGCACATAGGAGCAGGGAAGGCAGCACATGATTAATGAATCACAGTGCTACCTAAATATTCTCTCAGTTCATCACAATTACATAATAGTGTCTCTCGTCGGCCCAAAGGTCATCTTAAAAGCGGGTGAGGTGGCGATGATGGGACTGGGGGTTGGCATCCTCTCACATCAAAAGATATCTGCAGATGAGAGACAGATGGAGAGAGAGAGCATGTTTAAGCCTTGGGTTTTTATTTTTTATTCTAACATTGTTAGTCATCATTCAGGAGGTGAAATGCAAAACTGACCTTGGATCATTAACTCTGGGACTACTGCATTTAAAGCTGTATATCAATGTAAAGCATCTCTTTAATAATACTTCCTGTTGACCTGACCAAGGGACCTCTCACCTCTGATCATGCTGTGACCTCTATGTAGCCAGTTCAGATGCAGGAGGGGTTCACCGACACAGCTGATATAACCTAAAGGATTTAGGGAGACAGGGATGAAGTGAAGGAGAGAGACAGTTATTGAGAAAATAAGGTAGTTAAAGCCACAGTGTTCAACAGGAATCTGTATGTGGACTCACCTGGTGTCCACACCACACTAAGTGGCTGCAGAGTACTTTATGCTGAAAAACATGAACGGACCCACAAGGAGAAACAATATAGCGTAGTTATAGAAATAATGAAGTGTCTTACTATTGTAAGGTGGAAGAAGCCACAGTTTTCCACCTGAGCCTGCTTACTGCACAACAAAATCCATCAACCATATTGATTCATGAGTGTGTAGGTGTGGGTTATAGGGTGTCTAATTGTTCTACATTTTTTTCAATATGGGTGATTTAAAATAGCCTGTTTGGTTTTTGTACAGACATCACACCCTTACTTAAACAGCACCCTCACATGAGAAGTAGAAATCAAAGGGAGAGAAACTGCGAATTGAATAACTGTAGTTGACATTGCTAAGTAAATGGAAGAATACTCTTATTGCAATGTGAATGGCTCTTAAACGAGCCTTTGGTTGTGCATAGTGTAGTCTATGGTGTTGCCAGGGAACAGCACCCTCTTTGAAGAAGTAGGAGATGAAGATCTCTTGCACACGGATTGCCTCTCTTGCTGCATTGATGGACCCCATCCCCATCCTTGAAACATCCTTGTTACGGGATTTTTTTTATGAATAATGACTAAATAATGTATACAGTTAACGTAGAATTATAACTAACAGAATTCTACCCTGTATTTCTAGTAGTGTTAAATAATGTTTGTTCATTAGGAAGGGGTGATGTAGCATAGATCTAGGAAGAAAGGAATGTATGTGAGTGTAGAAAGAGAATGAAGAGGAGCATTAACCTATGTTTGAACCGACCTGGCTGTAACTCTGGAGAGATAAGATAGGACAGGGAGAGCCCCTCCAGAGCTCTAGTATCTGGGGGAGACTGGAACTGTCAGCTGAGTGGTTATAAACTGTGGTGAGACTCGTGAGAAAATCCCTATATTTGTGTGTATGTATGTGCGTAGGTTAGAATGTTATAAAAGGAACGTAGTTGTGTATGCACGGCAGAGCTCTCGCAAATAAAATTGGATCTGATCAACTGTGAGCTGGGAATTCTGTCTGTTTTATTTGAAACCAGAACTTTACAACCTCTGGGTATCAGACAGATAAAGATAATTTAAATTTATGAACATTGATTACAAAATGACTGAACAATCCTGCAGAGCAGCAGACTTCTCCTCTGGCACTTGGCGGTGAGCTGCAGGTCCCCTCCTGGTCCTAGAGTCCATCTTCATGAAGTTACGCAGGACACCGGTAGCCTTAACACACCTTAATTCCTCCAGGAGGCAGTCCCAGATGACCCTGGTCACCCGACCTTGCAGTGCCCTACACGGTAACTGTAGGCAAACGTTTTGAAGGAATCTCCAGTTACAAGGTATCTGTAGGAATATGGAAAACAATGTAATTACTAGACTGTTACATCACCAGGTCATTATGGATTACTAAAGTATAATATCCCTGATAGCAAATCATGATAACATTGGATTGATAGATGCATGGGCATACATACAGTGGGTCAAAAAAGTATTTAGTCAGCTACCAATTGTGCAAGTTCTCCCACTTAAAAAGATGAGAGAGGCCTGTAATTTTCATCATAGGTACACTTCAACTATGACAGACAAAATGAGAAAAAAAATCCTGAAAATCACATTGTAGGATTTTTTTATGAATTGTTTTGCAAATTTTGGTGGAAAATAAGTATTTAGTCACCTACAAACAAGCAAGATTTCTGGCTCTCACAGACCTGTAACTTCTTATTTAAGAGGCTCCTCTGTCCTCCTCTTGTTACCTGTATTAATGGCACCTGTTTGAACTTGTTATAAGTATAAAAGACACCTGTCCACAACCTCAAACAGTCACACTACAAACTCCACTATGGCCAAGACCAAAGAGCTGTCAAAGGACACCAGAAACAAAATTGTAGACCTGCACCAGGCCGGGAAGACTGAATCTGCAATAGGTAAGCAGCTTGGTTTGAAGAAATCAACTGTGGGAGCAATTATTAGGAAATGGAAGACACACAAGACCACTGATAATCTCCCTCGATCTGGGGCTCCACGCAAGATCTCACCCCGTGGGGTCAAAATGATCACAAGAACGGTGAGCAAAAATCCCAGAACCACATGGGGGACCTAGTGAATGACCTGCAGAGAGCTGGGACCAAAGTAACAAAGCCTACCATCAGTAACACACTACACAACCAGGGACTCAAATCCTGCAGTGCCAGACGTGTCCCCCTGCATAAGCCAGTACATGTCCAGGCCCGTCTGAAGTTTGCTAGAGAGCATTTGGATGATCCAGAAGAAGATTGGAAGAATGTCATATGGTCAGATGAAACCAAAATATAACTTTTTTGGTAAAAACTCAACTCGGCGTGTTTAGAGGACAAAGAATGCTGAGTTGCATCCAAAGAACACCATACCTACTGCGAAGCATGGGGGTGGAAACATCATGCTTTGGGGCTGATCCGAGTAAAGGAAAGAATGAATGGGTCCATGTATCGTGAGATTTTGAGTGAAAACCTCCTTCCATCAGCAAGGGTATTGAAGATGAAACGTGGCTGGGTCTTTCAGCATGACAATGATCCCAAACCCACCGCCCGGGCAACGAAGGAGTGGCTTCGTAAGAAGCATTTCAAGGTCCTGGAGTGGCCTATCCAGTCTCCAGATCTCAACCCCATAGAAAATCTTTGGAGGGAGTTGAAAGTCCGTGTTGCCCAGCAACAGCCCCAAAACATCACTGCTCTAGAGGAGATCTGCATGGAGAAATGGGCCAAAATATCAGCAACAGTGTGTGAAAACCTTGTGAAGACTTACAGAAAACGTTTGACCTCTGTCATTGCCAACAAAGGCTATATAACAAAGTATTGAGATAAACTTTTGTTATTGACCAAATACTTATTTTCCACCATAATTTGCAAATAAATTAATAAAAAATCTGTGATTTTCTGGATTTTTTTTCTCATTTTGTCTGTCATAGTTGGAGTGTACCTATGATGAGAATTACAGGCCTCTCTCATCTTTTTAAGTGGGAGAACTTGCACAATTGGTGGCTGACTAAATACTGTTTTGCCCCACTGTATGCGCATGTGTAGCATGTGACAATAACAGGATCATATCAAGGACGGCATCACAAATGAATACAGAAATACCACTTGAAGCTTGATAATGAGTTGATCATTTGAATCAGCTGTGCAGTGCTGAGGCAAAAACAACAATATGCCCCTCTTTGAGTCCCCAGGACTGAGAACCACTGCTCTTCATTGGGACCTCTTCATATGTAGACTGGCTTTCATAGCGCTATTTATCTGAGGACAGAAAACCTCACAAGAAACAGACTTCATAATAGTCAAATTACACCACACTGAATATTATGTTACTATTGTCTTAGTCCTCACTTCTAGGAACAGGAACTACACAAAAGTACCTGCCTTATCCAGAATAGCCTCCCCTCTCACTGACAGTTGGGGCTGCTATCCTTTCACCCTCAATGGCTGTTAGCTGGCTACCTACAAATGCATTTGGAGTTTGTTTTTTCAGTGATAAATAGATACCTAGCTAATATTAAGTTAGGTAGCTGGTGAAATTTAATTCACTTAGATAGCTATCTATCTATACAGTATTTGAAGTTGGTTAGATAGGTCATTTAGCAGCTCATTTGAGTTAGCCTGCACTGTAGCTAGTTAGCTAATAATACATTGTTGTTTTTTTACATTTTCAAAATCTATTTACTTACTTACTTGAATAGGTTCTCCCAGCCATGTGGGCAATTGGAAACAGGGCAGCAAAGTTTGTCACCAGAGCATTTTAGAGGATATTACTATTGAACTATGTACTCATTTAATAACCAGACCTTCATACAAACTTGTTCTGCTGAATTCTTGCCGGAGTCACAACGGGCGGCCTAAGCGTCACACAGCAATTTACCGCTATTTATCTAGTGTACATTCACCCTCAGTCACCTTGTCCTAGAGAGATTTACATGGTTATCAAAACATCACACCACGGTGAGCCTAAACAAAACACAGCCCTGTGGGAAAAATGAATGGTGGAAAAACTATGTGAACCATTTCCATGTTTGACCTGTAGTTGTTATGGATATTATGACTCTACAGCGCCCCACAGTGGACGGGTCACAATATGTTACATTGATAAAGCACACTTTATTTAACCTCAATGTCATCTTGTTTTTACATGGCATTGTAGATTGTAGCGGTATACAGGAGGTATTCTGGATGTTTTCAGTGTGTTTTTACATGGCGTTGTAGATTGCAGCGGTATACAGGATGTATTTTGTGTTTTCAGTGTGTTTTTAACCCTTTCAGACAAAATGGATTCATCACAATGATAAAATAGTGCACTAACATTACAAAAAGGTCAAGTCTGACAGCCCAAACAAACACACACATTCTCAGTCAACAACACAAGTCAGAACACAGCCTCTCGATTCTCTCAACCTGCTTGCTTCTTTTTGTTTTGTCAACTTTTCATTTGGGGGGTTAAGTTTGAGACCGGAGCTACAAGGCATGCTTCTAAATCGCTAAGCAGTAAACTTCAAAGCAGTGTGCTGATGCCTGTGTCACTTTATCAGCAGCACGTCATCAATGACGTCGGAAGATTAATTTCATCAAACAACCACCTGATTGGTTTGGTATTGGGCTGGTTGGACACTGCAGGAGACACTGCAGGTGACTGCTGACTGACTCATCTACAAATCACCTTGCATCATAAATAACTACTCATTATTATTTATAAATCAGTCAGCCAGTCACCGTTTACCCACAATGCAGCATGGATTTGATGCTCTCGAACACGGCCAGTGGTTTAATATATGACATAATGGCTACGCTGCTACGTTGTGGGACGTCATCTATAAAAATGTGGTTGTTCTAAATTCTGTGTCGCTCAAAGCCTTGAGTAATGAACCTATTTTTGACACAATTAGCTGGAAAGCATCAATGCTTCAGGAAGCTTTGTTTCCCCATCACTACTTTTCAGCATGTTCTCTGTGAAGTAGACTACGGGAGTTTTGTAACGTTTTCCACCTTGGCTAACTAGTGGGTTCTAACTTAGTGGGTTCTAACTGGTCTCCTGTAGTTGGGCTCCAGCTCGCTGACCATAGATAGTTGGCTAAATAGCTAATGTTAGCTGGCTGGCTAAGATAACTAAATATAGCTAACATTCTTTGATATTTTGTTAGATGGCGTTATGTATTTCCAAAACGTTGGTTTACTTTAATCACTCAAGTCATGAGCGCAAACGATTGGTTTAATTTGAAGTTCTACATGTGAAGATATTTCTGTTGTAGTTTACATCATAGGGAATAGGCTGGTCCTCCATATTACATCACACCTGACTTTGGCATTCTTCTGAATTCTGATTGGTTTTATGTATTAACTTCAAAAATAGAACAGTGGTGTGTAACTTTGCAATGGAACTTAAAACGTTTTTGGGGAAAAATATTTTATTTGATCTTTTATATACTTTACCGTAACTTAACCATTTTATTACCCTCCATCACTCACTTTCAATTTTTCGATAATAAAGCATTTGACCTTTCCACTGCAATGGAGGATTGGTTGATTTCCAGTTGAAGTATTTAAGATGATTGAGGAGAAAAGTATCGTCCAACCATCGGGTAACTTGTTTCATGCACATCAAAGGTGAGGGTGAATTTCAGATGTTCACTGCTTGTATTGATGAAGGAGTGGAATCGATGAAGTTCCTCTGCTGTCCCCTGGAATAGAAGTAACACATAAAAATGAAGTCTTTTTTAGAGCCTGATGAGCTGCTAGAATGAATTGTTAGGGCTGACAATCACGTTCTTCTCAAACAACCCCGCATACAGATTGGCATAATTAGATGCAAGTTTTTAAACTGCAATGACCATAATCCATTGCGCATTTTAAACGTTTTCTTTACTCAAATATGACAATTGGGTACTTTTTACACCACTGTTTCTTTTACACCTGCTATGTAACCATTTTAAATGTCAACTTCAACGGGCTAGGTAGGTCCCAAGAATGTGGCTCTACCTGTAAATACATGATCTAAGTGATTGATAGTTGGTATTCAGCAGTCATAAAGCCTAATTTACTTTAATGAACTACTAAAATAGTTATTTTGTCAGACAGCATAAACAACAGCTCTACACTTTATTGACTGACTGACCAATTCATTCTTCCATCCCTCTTCAGCCTTCCTCTCCTCTGAAGACCCAGTGAGGGTGGAGCTCAGTCAGAGAGCTGTTGAGGGGCTGGTTAGGAAGAACAGTTCTACAGCCAGAGAGGTGAGAGGTCACACATGGTTTAGATGGTAAATATTTATGTCTCCTTAGCGGTTCATCACGTAAGCAAAAGAGAGTATGTTCCATCATCTATGTTTATTCACATTAGTGCAAAATGTCCACTGATATTGGTGTAATTTCTCACCCCTTTTGGCTGTATTAAAGTTAATTTCCCCTCAGACACATTTGTTCTTTGAAATTATGAAGGTAATTTGTGTAGAATGTACTTTTCCCCACATCTCTTTACATTGCTTATTTATATGCGGTGGCCTGACTGCATCCAGACTATGTCAAAGGCCCATCCTGGTAGATCTGAACCTAATGCAGCTTGAAGTGATCAGATGACGGAAGTCACATTTAGGTGCCTTGTGTAACTGAGGCCATAGATGCTCCACATCCATTACTTTGAATGTGTTATATAATATGACTAAATGTGTTTCTTTCTGTGTTGCAGGGGCAGTCAAGAAATGGAACGGCAAGGCCACAGAACATGACATAAGCAGAGCTGTGGGAGACCACCTCAAGCCCCTGGTAGAGCCGGGGGTGGTGTTTACCACTCCACCACGCCTTCAGCAGGCTTGAAAAGTGGGATTGATCTGTTTGATCCATTTGTTTGTATCAATTTTCAGTAGTTGAATATTTTGACGTAATGTTGATTTGAACATTTTTCATCTTCAACAAATGGGTGGTTGAAAAGTGATACTAAACATACATACCATTGTGGAAGATTTACTGAATTTACACTAAGATGGAGCAAGATGTGTGTTGCTTTTGCACATATTTGTTCATTGGTTTAGCAAGAGTCTGTTGGTCAGTCATCCGGTTCATTTGTTTTGCAATATGTTCAAATCAAAATAAAGCTTTATTTATACAGCAAATGTCAGACATGGATGCAACACAATGGCTTCACAGGTAAAAACAAGTAAAAAAAACAAATTAAATAAACAATTATTTAGTACACAAACAGAATTATAACTGAAAGACTAATGAGCATTCTACAGAATTGCCATTGATTAAAATATTAAGAATTGGATGCAATATCTAACCCAAAATATAAGCTTGTTTTACTCCATTGTTTGTTGCTAAGTTCCCCTATCAAGAAAACCCAAATATCCCTAATATAGAAGAGTGGAACAAACAAAGAGTCACGGACAACAAAAATTAAACAGGTGGGGTTTAAGGAGGGGCTCTGAAAGACACTATGGGGGTGTCCACTGAAAGTTGACTAGTAACAACAACTGGGACCTAAAAGACACCCACCAAATCTGCCCAAGAAGCAGCAAACAAAAGAAAAACCCTCAACAAACTTAAAGACAGGAAGCAAACAAAAAAGGTGGTTAAAATAATTTATTACAATCAATACCATTCATACTATTACAAAATCATAATTCTCATTCATTCTTAATTAATTATATTTACAAAAACATCCAACAAAAACAAACCTCAGGGGAGCATCGTCCCTCCCCGTCATACCTAACCAATACCTAACCCTTTCCCTATCTCCCCTTCCCTAATCTATCCCCTTACCAAACTCACTCTAACACTCCCAGCCCTAAACCCCCTTTCCACCTCTCCCGTGCCGCATGCTTCCCCCACTTCCTCTCCTCCCTCTTCATCTTCCCCCTCAAATCACCTTCCACCCTTCTCACTATCCCTTCCACCCCCCAATCTCTCCCTGTCTTGACTAAATTCTGCCTGGCTTCCCACAGTCCCTTTTTAAAGAGACTCATGAGAAGCCACAGCAGAAACCTGTCCCTATCCGTTCCCTTTGCTCTCCCTACGCCTCTCTCTAGCCTAGCCCATGTCAAAACAAAATCACTCATAACCACACCTAGCATTACCCGTGCCCTAGCCCAGACTAGTCCGGCAAAGGCACAGTCCCAAAAGGCATTGCGCACAGTCTCCTCCCTGCCACAAGAGGATCTTGGACAGGTGGGGGATTGCACCAAACTATACCGGTACAAGATGGCACGTACCGGCAAGCACTTATGGAGGCCCAACCAATTCAGGTCCTTGAGCCTATTGTCCAGGCCCCGGGCCTGCACTCCCTCCCAGACCACTGACGAGATGCCCGCAACAGGCGCAGGACTCCCTGCCTGCCTGACCTCCTCGTACAGGTGCCTGTGGTCTAAACCTACTCGGGCAACTTCAACCTCGAGGTGCGCACGCAGCCACTTGGCCGCATGGCCAAAATGCCACAGCAGCTGTTCCGCCCGAGGACCCGCGTTAGACCACACCATTACGCTTCTCGCCTTATACGAGAAAAACACCCGCAGGAGGTAACCGGACGGTGTATAACCGGACGAGCAAGCTCCGTCAACAAGAAAGAAACAAAAATGGCGTCCAGCTTGAGGGGGAAATGTGGTACCCCCCTACCTCCCTCCCCGATGGGACAGATCATGCGTGCCCTGGCGACCCACTCGCACCTGCCACTCCACATAAACTGAAACACAAGCCTCACTAGAGGCCTCCTCAGACAAGCCGGCAATGGGTAGATGTATGCCACATACAAAAGAGACGGCAACACATCCACCTTTAGGACCAGGACTTTGCCCATAAAAGACAAATACCTAGCCTTCCACATTGCTAGCTTCCTCTGTACCACTGCGATACGCATGTTCCAGTTTAGCGTCGCTGAGCCGGAGATCTCAAAATGAACCCCGAGAATCCTCAGGGCCCCTTCACAGAGAGATAACCCCCCAGGCACATCCGTTCTACCGCGCCATCTTCCGAAAAACTTGACGGAAGACTTTGCATGGTTCAGAACCGCTCCCGACGCTCAGGTGAAATCCCCAAAGATGGCAAGGGACCTTGTCAGGCACGAGTCCTTGCACAACAGCAAGGAAGTGTCGTCGGCGTACTGCGTCATCTTAACACGCAGCCCACCGCTTCCAGGGATCAACAAGCCTTCCACCCCTGTGTCTACCCTGATGGCAGCCCCCAGAGGCTCCATGTACAGAACGAAGAGGAGAGCCGAGAGTGGGCATCCCTGCCTGACCCCAGACGAGAGGTCAAAAACGTCACCTAAGTGACTATTTACACTAACTCGACACCCCGCTCCGACATATAAAGTACGGATCCATCCTATAAACTTCTCCCCAAATCCTAATCTACCTAACACCCTGAATAGAAAATATCTATTCATGCGATCAAAAGCTTTCGCCTGATCTAGCGCTGCTACCATTAAAGGCAGCCCTCTATCTTCAACCCAAGCGATGGAATCCCTGATCAACTGTAGGTTCCATCTTATAGAGCGGCCCTCTACCCCGCACGTCTGATCCTCGTGGACGACGTAGGGAAGGGCTGTGCGCAACCGGTCTGCTAAAACCTTTGCAAGAATCTTGTAATCTACGCACAGCATGGTCAATGGCCGCCAGTTGCCAAGGTCAGTTGCTTCCCCCTTCTTATAAAGAAGTGACAGCACACCAACAGCCATTGATCCCCCAAGAACCCCCGTCTCAAGGATGGCCTTCAAGACTTCGAGAACCACTGGTCCAAGTATACCCCAAAACTTGAGGTAAAACTCAGCCGGTAGCCCATCCATTCCAGGCACCTTCCCTTTTCCCATCCTCCTAAGAGCGCTCTCAACCTCTTCTAGTGAGATCTGGGCCTCCATCACGTCTCTAATGTCCTCTGGCAACTGCCGGTACAAGTGTTCTAAAAACACGTTTCCCTGCTCTACATCTATTTCCCTTTCCTTAAATAAACCTTGGAAATGATCAGTTGTCACCCTGACCATTTCCTCTGGTTTACTTACTATACTACCATTTTCTTCCCTAACTCCCTGCATTACCTTCCTACTCTGTCTGGCCCTAACCGACTTAAAGAACATAACGGAACAAGTCTCATTATGTTCTAGAAAGCCACTATGCGCACGCTCCTGGAAAGCTCGAGCCTTCTGCTCCTGCAGCTCCCTGAGCTGCGCCTTTAGGGCTGCGAATCTCTCCCAGTCAATCGACCCGCCGAGGTTGCCTGCCTCGTACTCGAGTTCAATTAACCTTTGGATACGATCCACCTCCCTCCTTTCCTCCCTTTTTTTCCTTCTACAATATCCTATTATAAAAGCCCTTATCCTCCCCTTGACTAAATCCCACCACTCTAACACCCCCTCGCACGTGGACCGGAGGCCGTCAAGCCTCCGAAAGAAACAAAAAAATGCATCAACGAAAGCCTGCTCCTCCAGTATATCCCAATCTAACTTCCAGTACCCCCTACCGAAGAGGCAGACTGGCGACCCCACCTGCAGGAACACCCTGTCGTGATCCGTGAAGAAAACAGGCAACAGCCGCCCAGACAACTGACCCAAAGACCTGGATACAAAAATGTAGTCGAGCCTCCGCGCAACCCCCCTGGAGTTGCGCCATGTAGGACCGACCATTGCCGGAGTAGTGTGCAGGCCACCATCAACCAGACCATGGCAAGCCATTAGCCCAGAGATGGCACCTGCACTGCTATCACCACCTACCCCTAAATCTATATTAAAGTCTCCTCCTATCACCAAGTGCCTGTTTGTAACACACAGGGGCGCCAGACAGTCCACCATCTCCCTCCTGTCTGCCGCCACCTGTGGCCCATACACCCCAATTAACCTATATCTAGCTTCTCTAAACTTAACATCTATCCCCAAAACTCTACCCTGCATTATTACAAACGTGTTCTCTATTTTAACCTCTCTATGCCCACACAAAATCCCTACTCCTGTTGAGTGCACCCCTCCTATGCCCCAAAAAGATTCCCCCTTATCCCACTCCCTCTTAAATCTACACACATCCCCACCATCCCTCAGGTGAACCTCCTGTAAAAAACAGAAATCAAACCCCACACCCTCTAAATAACAAAAAAACGCCCTCCTTTTAACATTATCCCTTAACCCCCTAACATTTAGACTAAAAAAAGAAACAGAACTATTCATTTAATTATTTACAACAAATAAAAACCCCAAAACCCAAAGAAAAACCAGGAGACTCACCCGATGCTCCCCTGGTCCATCTCCACCGGCGGGGACGTCCTCTCCTCTCCTGACGCCCCCCCGTCCTCCATCCCAACCCATGATCCAGGCAGTGTGTTGGGTCCTCCCTCCCCACCCACCATCCCCCTCTCCCTGTTTGCCTCGGGGCTGCATGTAGGGGACCCCATCTCCCCAAACAGGAGTTGG
Organism: Oncorhynchus clarkii lewisi; assembly: GCF_045791955.1. Lineage (NCBI taxonomy): Eukaryota > Metazoa > Chordata > Actinopteri > Salmoniformes > Salmonidae > Oncorhynchus > Oncorhynchus clarkii. The sequence continues at coordinate 28,872,755 of NC_092153.1, forward strand.
GATCCCTCTAGCAAACAACCCACCGACCCCTCACTGGAGTCATCCACTAAAATGCAAGGGGCTGAGGCAAACCGGGAGGACAAATTCCCCCCCCCCCCCCCCCCCCCCCCCCGCCACTCTCTTAATCCCCCCCTCCCCCTCCACACCCCCCCCCCCTCTCACTTCCTGCCAAGCTCCCCCTCTTTATCCCTTTCTTCTTTGGTGAAGGAGGTAGCGGGGAGACACAACGTCCCATCCCCGCCAACTCCTCCACCAAATCCCTCATTTCGACCTCGAGGAAGCCTGGCAGGCTGTCCCCCCACTCCTTCCCCCCATCTCCCCCCCCTCCCACCCCCTCCCCTCCCACCTCCACTCCTCCCTCCTTCTCAGTCACTGTCCCCATTCCCTCTTCCACTCCTTCTCGTACCACTGTCCCCTTCTCCCTCTTCTCTGCTCCTCCACGTTCTTCCACCTTCTTTTTAATCTCTCCTTCTTTTTCCTTCTTTCCATCTTCTCTCCTCTTTCTTTTCGCCTCTTCCTTCTTCCCTTCTTCGTCCTTCTCCGTCCTTTCCCCTGTGCCATCCGTACAATCCGCATGCGTCCTCTCTTTCCTCCCCCCATCCCCCGCTGCAGACGCGTATGACCTGTGACGAGCCGGGCAATCACGCCACAGGTGTGCTCTCGAGCCACACCCGTGGCAAGCCTTGGGCTCGTCACATTCCTTGGCCTCGTGCTCTTCCGACCCACAAAATCGACACCTCTTGGCGCTGCACGAGGCCAGGATATGGCCGTAGGCCATACAACGCCTGCAGAACGGGGGCTGACGGGCATAGTAGAGTGTTCCCCTGTCAGCCCCCAGGGAGAACATCGCCGGTGAATGGAGGTAGCCATCCACACTCTTCGGGGACTCCCTGAGTAACGCCTGGAACCCTCTCCTCCCGTTCCAGAAACCCAGGGAGTCCCTGAGGTACCTCGCTGAGGAGACATAGTCCATGTACCTCCCCAGAAAGGCCCTCACCTCTTCATCTTTCACATGCGGATTGTACATGGTTACGGTGACCACCCTGAAGTTGTTCTTCGCCAGGCTGGTCACCGCATAATGGCACAGGGGTCCCGTTTTCTCCGCTTCCTTTGCCATCTTCATTACTTCGTCATGTTTTTCTTCTTTGTGAAACGTCACATCGAAAGCCTTCTCATTCGGGTTCCCTTGAAGGCAGAGCACTTCCTTCACCTCTATCCTGAGGCATCCCATCAAAATTGTCCTTCCAAATGTCTCTCTACTCCACGACTCCATCTCCTTTTCAGTCCAGGCAAATCGTAAGGTATTTGCCATACCAATCCCCGGAACCGATCTTGTTTGCTTGTATTGATTCATTTAAAAAAATAAGCTCTCTTCAGAAAGAAGCTTCAACCTGAAATGAAAACATCTTTAACCAAAAAGGTGGTGGTTAAAATAATTTATTACAATCAATACCATTCATACTATTACAAAATCATAATTCTCATTCATTCTTAATTAATTATATTTACAAAAACATCAAACAAAAACAAACCTCAGGGGAGCATCGTCCCTCCCCGTCATACCTAACCAATACCTAACCCTTTCCTTATCTCCCCTTCCCTAATCTATCCCCTTACCAAACTCACTCTAACACTCCCAGCCCTAAACCCCCTTTCCACCTCTCCCGTGCCGCATGCTTCCCCCACTTCCTCTCCTCCCTCTTCATCTTCCCCCTCAAATCACCTTCCACCCTTCTCACTATCCCTTCCACCCCCCAATCTCTCCCTGTCTTGACTAAATTCTGCCTGGCTTCCCACAGTCCCTTTTTAAAGAGACTCATGAGAAGCCACAGCAGAAACCTGTCCATATCCGTTCCCTTTGTTCTCCCTACGCCTCTCTCTAGCCTAGCCCATGTCAAAACAAAATCACTCCTAACCACACCTAGCATTACCCGTGCCCTAGCCTAGACTAGTCCGGCAAAGGCACAGTCCCAGAAGGCATGGCACACAGTCTCCTCCCTGCCACAAGAGGATCTTGGACAGGTGGGGGATTGCACCAAACTATACCGGTACAAGATGGCACGTACCGGCAAGCACTTATGGAGGCCCAACCAATTCAGGTCCTTGAGCCTGTTGTCCAGGCCCCGCGCCTGCACTCCCTCCCAGACCACTGACGAGATGCCCGCTACAGGCGCAGGACTCCCTGCCTGCCTGACCTCCTCGTACAGGTGCCTGTGGTCTAAACCTACTCGGGCAACTTCAACCTCGGGGTGCGCACGCAGCCACTTGGCCGCATGGCCAAAATGCCACGCAGCTGTTCCGCCCGAGGACCCGCGTTAGACCACACCATTACGCTTCTCGCCTTATACGAGAAGAACACCCGCAGGAGGTAACCGGACGGGTGTATAACCGGACGAGCAAGCTCCGTCAACAAGAAAGAAACAAAAATGGCGTCCAGCTTGAGGGGGAAATGTGGTACCCCCCTACCTCCCTCCCCGATGGGACAGATCATGCGTGCCCTGGCGACCCACTCGCAACTGCCACTCCACATAAACTGAAACACAAGCCTCACTAGAGGCCTCCTCAGACAAGCCGGCAATGGGTAGATGTATGCCACATACAAAAGAGACGGCAACACATCCACCTTTAGGACCAGGACTTTGCCCATAAAAGACAAATACCTAGCCTTCCATATTGCTAGCTTCCTCTGTACCACTGCGATACGCATGTTCCAGTTTAGCGTCGCTGAGCCGGAGGTCTCAAAATGAACCCCGAGAATCCTCAGGGCCCCTTCACAGAGAGATAACCCCCCAGGCACATCCGTTCTACCGCGCCATCTTCCGAAAAACTTGACGGAAGACTTTGCATGGTTCAGAACCGCTCCCGACGCTCAGGTGAAATCCCCAAAGATGGCAAGGGACCTTGTCAGGCACGAGTCCTTGCACAACAGCAAGGAAGTGTCGTCGGCGTACTGCGTCATCTTAACACGCAGCCCACCGCTTCCAGGGATCAACAAGCCTTCCACCCCTGTGTCTGCCCTGATGGCAGCCCCCAGAGGCTCCATGTACAGAACGAAGAGGAGAGCCGAGAGTGGGCATCCCTGCCTGACCCCAGACGAGAGGTCAAAAACGTCACCTAAGTGACTATTTACACTAACTCGACACCCCGCTCCGACATATAAAGTACGGATCCATCCTATAAACTTCTCCCCAACTTCTCCCCAACGTAGGGAAGGGCTGTGCGCAACCGGTCTGCTAAAACCTTTGCAAGAATCTTGTAATCTACGCACAGCATGGTCAATGGCCGCCAGTTGCCAAGGTCAGTTGCTTCCCCCTTCTTATAAAGAAGTGACAGCACACCAACAGCCATTGATCCCCCAAGAACCCCCGTCTCAAGGATGGCCTTCAAGACTTCGAGAACCACTGGTCCAAGTATACCCCAAAACTTGAGGTAAAACTCAGCCGGCAGCCCATCCATTCCAGGCACCTTCCCTTTTCCCATCCTCCTAAGAGCGCTCTCAACCTCTTCTAGTGAGATCTGGGCCTCCATCACGTCTCTAATGTCCTCTGGCAACTGCCGGTACAAGTGTTCTAAAAACACGTTTCCCTGCTCTACATCTATTTCCCTTTCCTTAAATAAACCTTGGAAATGATCAGTTGTCACCCTGACCATTTCCTCTGGTTTACTTACTATACTACCATTTTCTTCCCTAACTCCCTGCATTACCTTCCTACTCTGTCTGGCCCTAACCGACCTAAAGAACATAGCGGAACAAGTCTCATTATGTTCTAGAAAGCGACTATGCGCACGCTCCAGGAAAGCTCGAGCCTTCTGCTCCTGCAGCTCCCTGAGCTGCGCCTTTAGGGCTGCGAATCTCTCCCAGTCAATCGACCCGCCGAGGTTGCCTGCCTCGTACTCGAGTTCAATTAACCTTTGGATACGATCCACCTCCCTCCTTTCCTCCCTTTTTTTCCTTCTACAATATCCTATTATAAAAGCCCTTATCCTCCCCTTGACTAAATCCCACCACTCTAACACCCCCTCGCACATGGACCGGAGGCCTTCAAGCCTCCGAAAGAAACAAAAAAATCCATCAACGAAAGCCTGCTCCTCCAGTATATCCCGATCTAACTTCCAGTACCCCCTACCGAAGAGGCAGACTGGCGACCCCACCTGCAGGAACACCCCGTCGTGATCCGTGAAGAAAACAGGCAACAGCCGCCCAGACAACTGACCCAAAGACCTGGATACAAAAATGTAGTCGAGCCTCCGCGCAACCCCCCTGGAGTTGCGCCATGTAGGACCGGCCATTGCCGGAGTAATGTGCAGGCCACCATCAACCAGACCATGGCAAGCCATTAGCCCAGAGATGGCACCTGCACTGCTATCACCGCCTACCCCTAAATCTATATTAAAGTCTCCTCCTATCACCAAGTGCCTGTTTGTAACACACAGGGGCGCCAGACAGTCCACCATCTCCCTCCTGTCTGCCGCCACCTGTGGCCCATACACCCCAATTAACCTATATCTAGCTTCTCTAAACTTAACATCTATCCCCAAAACTCTACCCTGCATTATTACAAACGTGTTCTCTATTTTAACCTCTCTATGCCCACACAAAATCCCTACTCCTGTTGAGTGCACCCCTCCTATGCCCCAAAAAGATTCCCCCTTATCCCACTCCCTCTTAAATCTACACACATCCCCACCATCCCTCAGGTGAACCTCCTGTAAAAAACAGAAATCAAACCCCACACCCTCTAAATAACAAAAAACCGCCCTCCTTTTAACATTATCCCTTAACCCCCTAACATTTAGACTAAAAAAAGAAACAGAACTATTCATTTAATTATTTACAACAAATAAAAAACCCAAAACCCAAAGAAAAACCAGGAGACTCACCCGATGCTCCCCTGGTCCATCTCCACCGGTGGGGACGTCCTCTCCTCTCTTGACGCCCCCCCGTCCTCCATCCCAACCCATGATCCAGGCAGTGTGTTGGGTCCTCCCTCCCCACCCACCATCCCCCCTCCCTGTTTGCCTCGGGGCTGCATGTAGGGGACCCCATCTCCCCAAACAGGAGTTGGGATCCCTCTAGCAAACAACCCACCGACCCCTCACTGGAGTCATCCACTAAAATGCAAGGGGCTGAGGCAAACCGGGAGGACAAATTACCCTCCCCTCCCCCCCCGCCACTCTCTTAACCCACCCCCTCCCCCTCCACACCCCCCTCCCTCTCACTTCCTGCCAAGCTCCCCCTCTTTATCCCTTTCTTCTTTGGTGAAGGAGGTAGCGGGGAGACACAACGTCCCATCCCCGCCAACTCCTCCACCAAATCCCTCATTTCGACCTCGAGGAAGCCTGGCAGGCTGTCCCCCCACTCCTTCCCCCCATCTCCCCCCCTCCCACCCCCTCCCCTCCCACCTCCACTCCTCCCTCCTTCTCCGTCACTGTCCCCGTTCCCTCTTCCACTCCTTCTCGTACCACTGTCCCCTTCTCCCTCTTCTCAGCTCCTCCACCTTCTTCCGTCCCCTTTTTCTTCTCTCCTTCTGTTCCATTCTTTTCTTCTCCTCGCCTCTTCCTTCTTCCCACCTCATCCTTCTTCCCATCTTCTTCCTGCGCCGTCTTTTCCCCTGTGCCATCCATGCAATCCGCACGCGTCCTTTCTTTCCTCCCCCCCCCCCCCCCCCCCCCCCCCCCCCCCGCTGCAGACGCGTATGACCTGTGACGAGCCGGGCAATCACGCCACAGGTGTGCTCTTGAGCCACACCCGTGGCAAGCCTTGGGCTCGTCACACTCCTTGGCCTCGTGCTCTTCCGACCCACAAAAACGACATTTCTTGGCGCTGCACGAGGCCAGGATATGGCCGTAGGCCATACAACGCCTGCAGAACGGGGGCTGACGTGCATAGTAGAGTGTTCCCCTGTCAGCCCCCAGGGAGAACATCGCCGGAGGATGGAGGTAGCCATCCACACTCTTCGGGGACTCCCTGAGTAACGCCTGGAACCCTCTCCTCCCTTTCCAGAAACCCAGGGAGTCCCTGAGGTACCTCGCTGAGGAGACATTGTCCATGTATCTCCCCAGAAAGGCCCTCACTTCTTCATCCTTCACGTGCGGATTGTACATGTTTACGGTGACCACCCTGAAGTTGTTCTTTGCCAGGCTGGTCACCGCATAATGGCACAGGGGTCCTTTTCTTTCCGCTTCCTTTGCCATCTTCAATACATCATCATGTTTCTCTTGCTTGTGAAACGTCACATCAAAACCCTTTTCATTTGGGTTGCCTTGAAGGCAGAGTACTTCCTTCACCTCTATCCTGAGGCATCCCATCAATATGGTCCTTCCAAAAGTTTCCCTGCCCCAAGGTTCCATCTCCTTTTCAGTCCATGAAAATCTTACGGAATTTGCTATACCAATCCCCGGAACCGACCAGGTTTGCTTGTTTGTATTCATTTTTCTTCAAAAAAAGCTCTCTTCAGAAAGAAGCTTCAACCTGAAATGAAAACATCTTTAACCAAAAAAGTGGCGCAACTAAAGGTGTTGACTCTCCACATCTATCAAGACAACTGGAGCCCTGGGCCAGACATTCTTAAATAGAACCTGGACCAGCTCAGGTGAAACACCTTCCCACTAACGCGATGGACAAGCCAGCACAGGTGTAACACATACTGACTAACAAGGTTACACCAGTCAGTGCGTCCTACATGCTACGAGCTAGACGGGCTAACGAGCTAGACGTGCTGAAGTCCAAACCTCAAAACATAAATGGAAAAACCAAAGCATGTACACCTTCCCCCTTAAGACAACAAATATATCCTATATTTTTGTTGGACAAGTTTGCTCACCACCAACAGAAAACAACTTCCATTTCATATAATAATCAACTACAATGCTTCACCTTCTACAAGTGTGTACTGGCCTTCTACATGGTGTGTACTGGCTGTCAACAATTAAAATCAAGAAAAAACATGTATTTCTAAATAATAATATTCAATCATATAACTATTGAATCTTATCTTTTCTCATTTTTCTTTCTATAGAATCCTAAAACTTCTGGAACTCTCGTCTTCCTAAAACTCACTCGCTTCTAGAACTCTTGGAACGAGCCCAAACAAAACTCATCTCCAATACGGAAAAATGTGCAGCCAAAATGAATTGTGATCCATGGTAACCCACTGGCTAAACGCAAAACTTTTTGACTGCCCAACCATGAGACAAACAGAAACCAAGGTTTCCTTACCACGGACATGTCTGATTTCAAGAGGAAACTCCTGCAATATTCATAGTAATTTTACACTTCACTGCGGAGCTTCTCTCTCTTTTCAGGGTTCACTCGATAGGCATGTTGTTGGATCGTGGCCCAGTCCCCGATGTCATGGTCTGGTACATTTGGGTTGGCACATGTGAGAATTAACCCTGATATTCTAAAAGCAGGGCAACAATGTCAATATAATTGTACCAAAAACTTGTCTGTTGTTTGCATGAATAATTTTCATGACTAAATGTTACATGAAATGTAAATATGAAATATTTGATTGCATAGTCTTATTTTCAAACTCTTTTCAATTACATTTTTCTAGGTGAGATAGCCCAATGTCAAAACACAGTTTTAACGTGTCCAAATCAATAACCAAACCTAAACATAAAATGTACAAACATCTGCCACAATAATCATATTACTTGTATTTTTTTTAAACAAGTTCCTTATAAACTCCAGAAGCACCAGAATCACTGTTGTTTTAATAAATAGCAATAAATCATTGATATCAATTAGGGGGGAAATCAGGTTGTACGTGCTGTTGAAACTAACACAACCAAAGAAACATGGAAATGGGAGATATCTTTTACCTCACTGGTTAGAGGACAACCTGCAGAAGAGAGTCAGCTACATTTGGGAGTGATGCATTTAAATGTAGGGGTCGTTAAACAAAGGAACGCAACACTTATTTGTCATCACTCATCGATATCATGTTGAAATCAATTGTGTGACAGGAGGGAGATGAGGTTGCACGTTCTGTTAAAACTAACAGCTCAAAACCCACAAGGAATCTGGGAATAATGTGTCCATCAGTGGTTAGAGGACAACTTGTAGAAAACAGCTAGCGACATTTTGAAGTGCGGCATTTTGATTCAAGTGGGTCACTGATGTGGTAAGGGTAACCCAACTATTTTTTTGTTAATACCTTTTTGTTAAATCACGTAAATAGTACTCTTCCATTTCAGAGCCTGGATTTTCTCCCTGAGGCAAATATCCATATCATGTTGAAATCAATAGAACAGGGGACAAACGATTAGGATTCCACATTGTGACATCATTAAAATACTCCTTCTACAATGTTGAAACATTCTACATTGTGACATTAATTCATTGATATCATGAAACATCTCCTTCATGTATTTTCTGATATTTAGTTAGAAATATTTTATCAGTGTGTCTCTTCAAGTAAAACTCATCCCACATTGAGCACAGCTAAACTATTTCTCTCCTGTGTGTATTCTCTGATGAATTGTAATGCCTGATGAGGTTAATCTCTTCCCACAGTCAGAGCAGCAGTGAGTTCTCCTCCCTGTGTGTCTCTGCTGGTGTTTATTGAGGTGTTCTGATCTGGAGAGACTCTTCTCTGCCTCTTCAGCATCATGATGTTGAGGCTCCCCAGAGGATCCGCGACTGTCCCACCTCGCTCCTGTGTGAATGACAAAGTCAGACAGACGGTTAAAGGCCCACAACAGCAGAAATACATTGTTTATTTGAGGTAGAAGGTGATGCCCAGATCATACCCACGAAGTTGTACAACAATTCACGTTTGTTAAACTATTTGACCATTAAGACAGTCAACTTAGAAACAGTCATATCTTGTCTTGTTTTCACATTAGTAGTAACTAGAAATAAGTTATTAAAGTTTATGAAATCCCTAGCAGTGTGCCAGACGACTTTTGGTCTCCAATATCGGCCCCTTTTTGTGTTTGCTAAAATTGCAACACGAGGGCAATGCGCACACAATTTGATTGCAGAAACACCTCCCTACTAATGATGAAACCGCTAATTATGGATGTAGTATATCTCCCTGGAGCAAAAAATGGTGAGCAACGAGTTTTGTTTTTCACAATGTATTCTGAATATTACAGCGCAAGATCAGGAGTGCAACTCAAGGAAACTCACATTAATCTCTGTGTCTATTCACTAATTCACCACCATGGGGGAAAACTCAGGGGAGTTCTCATTGGCTGACAGCAAAAAGAGCCTCCATTTACAGGTTGCTTATAAGTGCATTTCACATTAAATATGGATTATAATTGTAAGGCTCGTTTGAATCACCTGCTTAATATGTTTGTGTTCTTGTCGCAAATCAACTGATTTATAGTTAAACACTTCAGCTAGAAACATGCTCTTTGACTAGCTTTGCCATCAGCAATAAGACAATAAGGGTTCGTACACTAAGTTTTTAACCAATTGGCCCATAACTTCACCTAACAACATAGACCTACTGTAGGACTCATAACTTCACCTAACAACATAGACCTACTGTAGGACCCATAACTTCACCTAACAATAACATGGACCTACTGTAGGACCCATAACTTCACCTAACAACAACAACAGACCTACTGTAGGACCTATAACTTCACCTAACATAGAAATACTGTAGGACCCATAACTTAGGTGACTAACTAAACAGCTACAGTATTAAGTATTATGTGTAATTATTGTAGAACTGCGTTAATGACAGTATCCATTTGGGTGTTGTCAATAAAGTTAAAAACCATTGGATTTAACAAACTCTGAAATTATTTATATTTTCTGTGCCCATGAAAACTGTTTTCCCAGCGTAATATAAGGAGACACTAAATGTTACGTAGTTCGAGTGCATTTCAGAGATCTGAATACAAAAAAACTGTCCGACAGCAAGATCCAGTATTTAAGTTGAAGTTCATCATATAACAAGCTTAACGTTATGACTATAACTACTGTTCCCTGAAGGAGGGAAACTCGGTACAATATACTATTAAATCCAAATGTTATGACTATAACTACTGTTCCCTGAAGGAGGGAGACTAGGTACAACATACTATTAAATCCACGCCTCACTGGAAGACCCCCCTTCCACAGGTGATGGGTGTGAGGTTTGGATTTATTCCTTAAATATAATACCGCTCTTCACCGACCCAGGAAGGGGCGGGGCCAAACATGTATTTTGTACCTCGTTTCCCTCCTTCAGGGAAGAGTAATTATAGTCATAAAGTCACGCTTCCTTTCAGTACAAGATACTATAGGGAAATACAATCATTCCCCAGGTCGACCCAAACGTATACTAAATGAAATGGCCTATGGCAGACAACCCAGACATGACCCTGCAAGATGCGTGAGTTTTGTAAATTTTTTCATAGTCTGAAACACTTCATTTGGTTTGAAACACTCATGTCAATGCGCTGAGTAAGGACAGGCAACTGATTACGCATATAGAAGTAGTACTAGTCTACCTGGCCTGCATGTTCCAAGTTTGTTGTAGACAGGCCACGTGATTTATAGGATATTTATTTGCAATGTTTTTATTTGTTGGCTTTGTGTAGACTATTTTTTTTACACAGTTGGCAATGGCAATAAAAGTTATTTAGATTTGTATAATTTTCATTTAGATTGAGATAGAATGTAGATTAATCACAGTGATTAAAATCAGACAATGATTTTGAGATACTATTATAGATTAAATTAAACTGTTCCAGTAAAATGAACATATGAAAATCATATCTGTCACGCAGATCGGTAGAAATGGTCAGATAAATTTGCACTCCAAATGTAGGTTGCTGACTGCTTGTGTAGCCTATTACCAGCAACGTCAGAATTTATGAAGGCCAGCAGGATGAGGTGCTTCGGGAAAAGTTTCTGTTCTGGTTGGGCTGTATTGATGTAATGGCATGAAAATAAATTGGCTGAATATTATCCAATGACTTATCAACAGCTCTAACAATTTGACCCCCACAAGAAATCTTCACTGGCAATTATAGAATATACTATATAGCCTAGAAACCTGGTTAAACTATCATTATGACCTCATGCATGGCCAGTCTTTGTATTCATAGTGTAGTGAATTCAGGGGGTAGCCCTGAGCTGAACTCAAACCTGGGTCCAGCGACTGTCAAGTCAACACCTTATAACTGTTACGCCAAGATGTCTGAACTTCTTGACGAGGTCGCTAGGTGTTGGGTTACGGTTTCTACAATAGCGTTCTCTATGAATTTGAGAGTGGTTACACTTCTCCCTCCCCCATCCCTCAGCTGTTAACCAAACCAACCTCTGGGCAGCCATTTTGTTGCTGTTTAAAAAACCCACACAACCCAGCAATCTGCAGTTCAAACAATAACAAATCTGTCATTCCACCACTGTTTTGGTAATAAGATAATTATGGGGTTGGAGAAATGTAACTACAGACCGACAGACCTATCGATGCAAGGAATGACCATCCATGATATCAACATTATAGTTTTAACCATGTTGAGGCTATACAGTGTTGATTTACATTGTTTCTAAACATTGGAGCTAAAAAAGCTTATTTGGGGTTCTGATGGGGTACAACAGTTGAACTAAAAACCTCTTTGCGATAGGCGGACGCAAATGTCTCAACTGGCCAATTGCCAGGGAAAATGCAGAGCGCCAGATTCAAATACAATACTATAAAATTCAAACTTTCATTAAATCACACATGTAAAAGTAAGATACTCAATTAAAGCTAAACTCGTTGTGAATCCAGCCAACATGTCAGATTTTAAAAATGCTTTTCGGCGAAAGCATAAGAAGCTATTATCTGATGATAGCACCAGCAGTAAACAAAGGGGTTAGCATATTTCAACCCTGCAGGCGCTACACACAACGTTGAAATAAAATATAAAACATGCATTACCTTTGACGAGCTTCTTTTGTTGGCACTCTAATATGTCCCATAAACATCACATATGGTCCTTTTGTTCGATTAATTCCGTTGATATATATCCAAAATGTCCATTTATTTGGCGCATGTGATCCAGAAAAACACCAGTTCCAACTTGCGCAACGTGACTACAAAATATCTAAAAAATGAACTGTAAACTTTAATTTCAAACTACTTTTGTATTACAACTTTAGGTATTTTTTTTAACGTAATATTCATTGCATGTTTTCGAATTCCCAAAATAAGGGATTAATGAAAAATTGAACTATCTGTTACAACTATGGTACTTATTGAATGTATCAATGAGCGCTGTTTCCGCCCGGGTTCAAACCGGGGACCTTTTGTGTGTTAATTCATAACCCATCATTTATACCTGTTTGTTCATAACCCATCATTTATACCAGTTAATTCATAACCCATCATTTATACCTGTTAGTTCATAACCCATCTGTAACGGTTTTCTTCCTGGGAAGGAGAGGAGGACCAAAATGCAGCGTGGTTATTGTTAAGCATCTTTAAAAAAGACGAAAACGTAAACACTATACAAATACAAAATAAGAAAACGTGGCAAAACCGAAACAGTCCTAACTGGTGCAGAGAACACAGAGACAGGAAACAACCACCCACAAAATACCCAAAGAATATGGCTGCCTAAATATGGTTCCCAATCAGAGACAACGATAAACACCTGCCTCTGATTGAGAACCACTCTAGGCAACCATAGACTTACCTAGACAACTACACTGAACACAACCCCATAATTCTAATAAACCCCTAGACAAGACCAAACACAATAAATCACCCATGTCACACCCTGGCCTAACCAAAATAATAAAGAAAACAGTAACCCCCCCCAAAGGTGGGCGTCTATCCACGGTGGCGGCTCTGGCACGGGACGTGGACCCCACTCCAACATAGTCTTAGTCCGCTTTCTTATGAGGGTCGCCTTTGAGTGGCAACCCTCGCCACCGACCTTGGCCTAAGAACCCACTGGACTGAGGGGCAGCTCCGGACTGAGGGTCAGCTCGGGACTGAGGTAGCTCAGGACTGAGGGGTAGCTCAGGACTGAGGGGTAGCTCAGGACTGAGAAGTAGCTCAGGCTGGTTGACGGCTCTGGCGGATCCAGGCTGACTGGCGGCTCTGGCGGATCCTGGCTGACTGGCGGCTCTGGCAGATCCTGGCTGACTGGCGGCTCTGGCAGATCCTGGCTGACTGGTGGCTCTGGAAGATCCTGGCTGACTGGCGACTCTGGAAGATCCTGGCTGACTGGCGACTCTGGAAGATCCTGGCTGACTGGTGACTCTGGAAGATCCTGGCTGACTGGCGACTCTGGCGGGTCATGACAGACGGGAGACTCTGGCGGCTCATGACAGACGGGAGACTCTGGCGGCTCATGACAGATAGGAGACTCTGGCGGCTCATGACAGACGGGAGACTCTGGCGGCTCATGACAGACGGGAGACTCTGGCGGCTCATGACAGACGGGAGACTCTGGCGGCTCATGACAGACGGGAGACTCTAGCAGCTCTGGACAGACGGGAGACTCTAGCAGCTCTGGTTCATAACCCATCATTTATACCTGTTAATTCATAACCCATAATTTATAACCCATCATTTGTACCTGTTAGTTCATAACCCATCATTTATACCTGTTAGTTCACAAACCATCATTTATACCTGTTAGTTCATAACCCATCATTTATACATGTTAGTTCATAACCCATCATTTATACCTGTTAGTTCATAATCCATAATTTATACCTGTTAGTTCATAACCCATCATTTATACCTGTTAATTCATAACCCACAATTTATAACCTGTTAAGTAATAACCCATAATTGATAACCTATCATTTGTGCCTGTTAATAAACAACCCATCATTTATACCAGTTAATTCATAACCCATCATTTATATCTGTTAATTCATAACCCATGATTTATACCTGTTAGTTCATAACCCATCATTTATACCTCTTAGTTCATAACCCATCATTTATACCTGTTAGTTCATAACCCATCATTTATACCTGTTAGTTCATAACCCATAATTAAAACCTGTTAAGTCATAACCCATAATTGATAACCCATCATTTGTTCCTGTTAATAAACAACCCATCATTTATACCAGTTAATTCATAACCCATCATTTATATCTGTTAATTCATAACCCATCATTTATACCTGTTAGTTCATAACCCATCATTTATACCTGTTAGTTCATAACCCATAGTTTATAACCCATCATTTGTACCTGTTAATTCACAACCCATAATTTATACCTGTTAGTTCATAACCCATCATTTATACCTGTTAGTTCATAACCCATCATTTATACCTGTTAGTTCATAACCCCAAAATTAATCAATTTTAGAATAAGGCTGTAACGTAACAAAATGTGGAAAAAGGGAAGGTGTCTGAAGACTTAACAAATGCACTGTATACCACTGGCAGAGTTTTCTACCTCTGGCAGAATTTTCTACCATTGGCAGTTTTGTATACAGTCACGTGATACGTGGTATAGAAGTCTAATCTTAGGAGAGTACTTGGGAGGCACTATACTGTTTGTATAGGTGTCTATCTGGTCATAACCACTGATACAGGAGCCCCTCCACCCTCTGGTGGGATGGACCATGTCTACAGAGAAACTTAGATTCAAATACTTAGATTTGTGTGTATTGGTTATATGTTGTGAAATTGTTAGATATAACTTGTCAGATATTACTGCACTGTCGGAGCTAGAAACACAAGCATTTCACTACACCCGCAATAACATCTGCTAAACACGTGTAAGTGACCAATAAATTGTTTTATTTTTATTTTTATTTCACCTTTATTTAACCAGGTAGGCTAGTTGAGAACAAGTTCTCATTTGCAACTGCGACCTGGCCAAGATAAAGCATAGCAGTGTGAACAGACAACACTGAGTTACACATGGAGTAAACAATTAACAAGTCAATAACACAGTAGAAAAAAAGGAGAGTCTATATACATTGTGTGCAAAAGGCATGAGGAGGTAGGCGAATAATTACAATTTTGCAGATTAACACTGGAGTGATAAATGATCAGATGGTCATGTACAGGTAGAGATACTGGTGTGCAAAAGAGCAGAAAAGTAAATAAATAAAAACAGTATAGGGATGAGGTAGGTAAAAATGGGTGGGCTATTTACCAATAATATGTACAGCTGCAGCGATCGGTTAGCTGCTCAGATAGCAGATTTTTGCAATTCGTTCCAGTCACAGACAGCAGAGAACTGGAACGAAAGGCGGCCAAATGAGTTGTTGGCTTTAGGGATGATCAGTGAGATACACCTGCTGGAGCGTGTGTTACGGGTGGGTGTTGCCATCGTGACCAGTGAACTGAGATAAGGCGGAGCTTTACCTAGCATGGACTTGTAGATGACCTGGAGCCAGTGGGTCTGGCGACGAATATGTAGTGAGGGCCAGCCGACTAGAGCATACAGGTCGCAGTGGTGGGTGGTATAAGGTGCTTTGGTGACAAAACGGATGGCACTGTGATAAACTGCATCCAGTTTGCTGAGTAGAGTGTTGGAAGCAATTTTGTAGATGACATCGCCGAAGTCGAGGATCGGTAGGATAGTCAGTTTTACTAGGGTAAGTTTGGCGGAGTGAGTGAAGGAGGCTTTGTTGCGGAATAGAAAGCCGACTCTAGATTTGATTTTCGATTGGAGATGTTTGATATGAGTCTGGAAGGAGAGTTTACAGTCTAGCCAGACACCTAGGTACTTATAGATGTCCACATATTCAAGGTCGGAACCATCCAGGGTGGTGATGCTAGTCAGGCGTGCGGGTGCAGGCAGCGAACGGTTGAAAAGCATGCATTTGGTTTTACTAGCGTTTAAGAGCAGTTGGAGGCCACGGAAGGAGTGTTGTATGGCATTGAAGCTCGTTTGGAGGTTAGATAGCACAGTGTCCAAAAATGTGATTTTGATATTAAATAAACAGTCAACATGACTCCAAAGGATTTGAATTAGTTGAATTTGTTAATAGTTCATATTGATACAGAAACACTAAACCATGATTTATATTTATTAAGAACAAGTTGATTGACAAAGTCATGAAAAATTGGAAGAATTTAAAAATGATCCATGTCAGAAGTATGGTTCAAAGCAAATATGTAGTGAGTGTAAAGTTTGATTCGTTTTTAATGAGTGAGAATTTAAAACAATCAACACGTGATTCTCTTTGAACGAGTTAATATAATATTAAACCTTTATGAAATAAATGAAAAATTTACATTTTGGTTCCTCAACTGCGTTGCCCACTCCAGTCAGCAGATGGCGATGTGCGTCTTTTAGATACAGGCGACGCTGCCAGTGTGACGTATAATCTAGTGGACGGGCGCTCCTTCAACAACAACAGCTAGTCAGACACCTCGGTAGCTTTCTAGCAAACATAGCTACAACATTCACGCTCTTTACACTGTTTTTGGTGTATATTAGTCGTTGTGTATTAAACACACTTCTGTCGTATGTACTTGTTGGCCCATTTAATTATATGTTTACGTTGTTTGTCAGCTAGCTGGTTTGCTAAGTTATCTTAGAGCTAAGCTAGTCGCTAATGCTAGCTAGCTAACATCCCCGACCATGAGTTCACCAAGCTACTCTCCTCCTGATAAAGAAGAGGTCTGCTGGACGGAGAAAGAAGCTTTCGTCAAAGAGGAGGAGGAAGAGAAGGATGTTACAATACAAAAAGAAGTAGAGGGTGAGGCTGTTACCGTGAAAGAAGAAGAGAAAGACGTTTCAGTGAAAGAAGAGGAAGACGCGTTCAGAGTGAAAGAGGAGGAGGATGTTACAGTAAAAGAAGAGGAGGAAGAGAAAGAGGAGGAGGATGCAGTTTATGGAGTGAAAGAGAAGGGGGAGATGACGGTCACATTGGAGGAAGAAGAGGAGAATGGAGATCTGTTTAACACCAGTAAGTACCGTCTCTGCAGTCGTTGAACCAGTATGCACTTGAATGTTGTTCTGTAGGAATGGCTGAAGCTACACTGTAACGTGTAGAACATCAAGAGTGGACCATCAACAAAACGTTAACAATTGATCAAATGCAAATGCTTGTCTGCATGCTCCCCTGTCAATCAGCTCCTCTGCTTATCATAAATGACCACCCCTCACTGAACACTCTCTCGCTTGGGACCTAAGAAGGTGAGGGACAAAGAAATGTCTTTGCCAGTGGAGCGAATGATTGAAGTCTGTCCTCATTCTGCTTCCACCACTCCAAAAGCAAGCCGCTCTTTCTGTCAATGACAGGCTCTGTGAGCTAACACTCAAACTCAATTTCAAAACAACACTGGACTTCCGCCCTGCTCTCTTGGCTTCCAAGTATTCTAGCGTAGAGGCTGTCCACCAGACTGGGTGGCTGATCTACCTGGACTCTTTGCCTTTTTGCACCTGGATCTAGGTCCTCCTCTTCACTCGTCCCATCTGCTGTGGCTCTGGGATTTGGTTTCCTTAGTAGGTCAGACTCCTCCTTCAGCCACTCCTTTGCTTTCTCTAGTGCTGTCCCTGAGCTGAAGGCATAGCTCTTGTAACGTGGATCCAGGACAGTTCCAGCACCAGGCACTTTGTCTCCTCGGCCTTGGAGAACCTCCTTGTCAGACTGTCCAACATGGTCTTCCGTAAAGTTTTTATGCCTTGAGTAGAAGAACCCTCCTGATGTAGCATCAGAATCAGCACCGACACTCTGGGGATGCTTCATGCTGCAGTAGAGTTGTAGTGGCTCATCTCCAGTGTCACCTCCTCCATAGGTGCCAGAGTCTCAATTAGGTTAGAGACAATGTCCCACTGTGCAGCAGACAAACTGCTGATGTGTCTGTATTCACCTGCATACACACTCAGTGCATGCCTCTGTTCAAACGTCCTTTGCGTAGTGTTGAGTTCCAGTGAGTTTGAACTGTTTGGATGATGCTGTGCTTGGGAAGGCCAAGCTCTTCCTGAATGGCCCTCAGCCTCTGTTTGGCCAGTACAGAGTGGTCAAAGTGAGTTGCACAGCTCTGACTGGATAGTCCATCATTGATTACAAGCTGTAGGGTGTGTGCACTGCAGCTGAAGTCTGGAAGCTCTGCCGGTCTCATACCTTTCACCATGTTTGCCCCACTGTCCCTGAGGACCAGCACTACACATTCTGTGTGGATTTCCCAGTATTCCAACATGGTCAAAAACATCTCTCTGATGTAGTTTCCTGTGTGTGATCCAGTCATAGTCTTGACATTCAGCACAACCTGCTTTCTTGTCCAGACATTGTCAATGAAATCAGTGCCTGACCAGCAGTCAGTTGTGAATGCCATATGTGGAGCGTTGACTGGTGCCACCAGATTCTTCACTTTCATCACAACTCTTTCATGTGTTTTATCTAGCATTTCGGTGCAAAATAATGTTTTATCTTTGATCCTGTACCGGGGTTCAGCAAGAGTAATCAGCTGCCGAAAAACAACGTCAGACACCACTGTGAATGACTGTTTGTCAGTGGCAATAATCTCAATAATTGCTACATCCATCTTCTTGGCCGTCTGGTCTTTGTCCTGCCATTTTGCTTGTTTATTAAAAAGTTGTAAGATTGTAGTCTGTGACGTGTCTGTATCACTTTTTCCTTGTGAAGAATGTGTTTGCTTTTTTCATCATTGCTTCCTTATAGGCTTTTGGGTCGGTGTTCTTAAGGTTATTCCTCAGGTTCGTGGTATTTTTTGATTTAGCCGTTGCTGACCCCATGCTTACATGTTTTTTTTTAGTTTTTTTTTTACAAATAAGACACCTTGCTTTCCCTGGTGCCAATTCCATGTAATAGTCCCACATTGGTGCACTGATTTTCTCTGCCACCTGTAAAACACACACACACAGCTCTGAAGTGACAACGATACTGAAGAGTCTGCTTAGGAGACAAATACTTTCAACTGTTTGAATAATAAAAATCGAGTTTACCTGTGTTGAATGTTGAAAACAAAAACAAATTTATATATGCAGGAAATCCTATTTTAATAGTGGGCATGGTAAGAATTGACTACCAAAGTGTGAGTCATAATCCCCATGACACCTAGCAAAATTTGAAAAGTGGTTCCTTCATTCATTTATTCCATAGGATATTTTTTAGATTCACTTAAAATAAGGTCAATGTTTCGTGTAGGTTTACACCACCTTGCCACTTTGATAACTGTGTAGATATCCATAGGACAAGGTAACTCTATAAGCGAAGATCATTTTTTTTGTAGAATGGATTTATGAAAATATGTTGACAAATGTTACCTTATCCTAGTGAGATTTACACGGGTATCAAAATGCCGAGGCGTTTTAAGCCTGCATGAAACACAGACCTTATTGGAAGTAGATCAAGACCTTCTCTATGGAAGACATGAGCGGTAAAATAACGAAGGAACCCATTTCAAGTTCAGCCGCGTGTTATTATAGGAATTGTGACGCGTCGACTATTTCGCTCTAAACCATATACCTTTGACTATTACGAGCCTGCTGCTGCCTACCACCCCTCAGTCAGACTGCTCTATCAATTATCAAATCATAGACTTAACTGTAATATAATAAACACACAAATACGAGCTTTAAGTCACTATGGTCAAATCCGGAAACTATCATTTCGAAAACAAAACGTTTATTCTATCAGTGAAATACGGAACTGTTCCGTATTTTATCTAACGGGTGGCATCCATAAGCCTAAATATTGTTGTTACATGGCAAAACCTTCAATGTTATGTCATAATTATGTAAAGTTCTGGCAAATTAGTTTGCAACGAGCCAGTCAGCCCAAACTGTTGGATATACCCTGACTCTGCGTGCAATGAACGCAAGAGAAGTGACACAATTTGCCTAGTTAATATTGCCTGCTAACATGAATTTCTTTTAACTAAATATGCAGGTTAAAAAAAATATCCTTCTGTGTATTGATTTTAAGAAAGGCATTGATGTTTATGGTTAGGTACAGTCGTGCAACCATTGTGTTTTTTTCACAAATGCGCTTTTGTTAAATCATCCCACGTTTGGCGAAGTTGGCTGTTCGCAACAAGCCAGGCGGCCCAAACTGCTGCATATACCCTGACTCTGTTGCACAGAACGCAAGAGAAGTGGCATAATTCTCCTAGTTAAAATAAATTCATGTTAGAAGACAATGCTAACTAAATATGCAGGTTTAAAAATATATACTTGTGCATTGATTTTAAGAAAGGCGTTGATGTTTATGGTTAGGTACACATTGGTGCAATGACAGTGCTTTTTTCACTAATCGCTTTTGTTAAATCGCCCATTTGGCGAAGTAGGCTGTGAATCAATGATAAATTAACAGGCACCGCATCGATTATATGCAACACAGGACAAGCTAGATAAACTAGTAATATCATCAGCCATGTGTAGTTAACTAGTGATTATGTTAAGCTTGATTGTTTTTTATAAGATAAGTTTAATGCTAGCTAGCACCTTACATTGGCTCCTTGATGCATTCACATAACAGGTAGTCAGCCTGCCATGCAGTCTCCTCGTGGAGTGCAATGTAATCGTCCACAATCTGTGTCCAAAAATGCCGATCGCCGATTGTAATGAAAACTTGAAATCGGCCCCAATTAATCGGCCATTCCGATTTAATCGGTCGACCTCTATGCTACACAGCGCGATATCAACCCTGAACATATTGGGTTGTATTTCTCCACTACTTCACTGTATTCCTGCCGTAAGCTCTGGACCATTACACTGGATAATCGCACCTAGCTAGCTGCTACCGAGTGGCCCAGTCCCGAAGCTAGCCTTGAGCCATCTACCGGCCTGCTCAGTGGACCCTATGATCACTCGGCTACACAGCTGATGCCTCCCAGACTCTTCACTAAGACGACTAGAAGCCACTACATCACCGGTTTCCTGCCATAAGCTCTGGACCTTTGGCTATAGTGGCTAACGCCCTTGTTCCGAAGCTAGTACCAGTTAGCCTCGAGCCAGGTGCATCTCTCAGCTAGCAAACAAAATTACTCCAGCTACAATACCTCTTTTGCCAATTGGCTTGGACCCTTTGTCAACACGGAGCCCCACCGATCCATCACGTCTGGTCTGCCGCCGTAATTCCGTCCGATATGCCCTCAACTGGCCTTTGCCGGACATCGGTGATGCCCTTGTCCCGACGCTAGCACCAGTTAGCCTCGAGCCAGGCGCATCTCCTGGCTAGCATAGTAACGACTACCTAACGGCTTCCCTGTTTCATACAGTTGAAGTCGGAAGTTTACATACACTTAGATTGGAGTCATTAAAACTCGTTTTTCAACCACTCCACAAATTTCTTGTTAACAAACTATAGTTTTGGCAAGTCGGTTAGAACATCTACTTTGTGCATGACACAAGTCATTTTTCCAACAATTGTTTACAGACAGATTATTTCACTTATTCACTGTTTCACTGTTTCACAATTCCAGTGGGTCAGAAGTTTACATACACTAAGTTGACTGCCTTTAACTTCTCTAGGGTATGTGGGACGCTACCGTCCCACCTGGCCAACATCCGGTGAAATGGCAGACCGCGAAATTCAAAAATACTAAATTCAAATATTTAACATTCTTGAAAATATATGTTATACATCAAAATAAAGCTTAACTTCTTGTTAATCCAGCCAAAGTGTCAGATATCAAAAAGGCTTTACATGCGATTATCTGAGGACAGCGCCCGCATACAAACACATGAAAATCCTTTTTCAACCAGGCAGGTGCAACACAAAAGTCAGAAATAGCGATATAATTAATGCCTTACCTTTGAAATTCTTCTTCTGTTGGCACTCCAAAATGTCCCAAAACATCACAAATGGTCCTTTTGTTCGATAATGTCCTTCTTCATGTCCCAAAAATGTCAATTTATTTGGCGCTTTTGATTCAGAAATACACCGGTTTCAACTCGCCCAACATGCCTACAAAGTATCTAATAAGTTACCTGTAAACTTGGTCCAAACATTTCAAACCACGTTCCTAAACCAATCTCAGGTACCCTAAAACGTAAATAATCGTCGGTGATGCCCTTGTCCCGACGCTAGCACCAGTTAGCCTCGAGCCAGGCTCATCTCCCAGCTAGCATAGTGATGACTACCTAACGGCTTCCCTGGTTCATATATTGCTGTTCACTGGACCCTATGATCACTTAGCTACAAAGCTGATGCCTGCTGGACTGTTCATTAATCACGGTACTCCATTTTGTTTATTTTGTTTACCTGTCGGCCCCAGCCTCAAACTCAGGCCCTGTGTGAAGTTAACTGACCCTCTCTGCCCATTCATCACCATTTTACCTGTTGTTGTTGTCTTACCCATTTTTGTCTTAGCTTGCTCTCCCAATCAACACCTGTGATTGCTTTATGCCTCACTTTGTCTCTCTCTAATGTAAATATGCCTTGTATACTGTTTAGGGTAGTTATCATTGTTTTATTTTACTGCAGAGCCCCTAGTCCCACTCAACATGCCTAAGAGAGCTCTTTTGTCCCACCTCCCGCACATGCGGTGACCTCACCTATCATAACAAGTGCCTCCAGAGATGCAACCTCTCTTATCATCACTCAATGCCTATGTTTACCTCCACTACCCACACCCTACCATACCCCTGTCTGTACATTATGCATTGAATCTATCCTACCACGCCAAGAAATCTGCTCCTTTAATTCTCTGTCCGCAACGCACTAGACGACCAGTTAGCCTTTAGCTGTACACTCATCCTACTCCTCTGTTCCTCGGGTGATGTAGAGGTTAACCCAGGCTCTGTGTCCCCAGGCGCTCTCATTTGTTGACTTTTGTAACCGTAAAAGCCTTGGTTTCATGCATGTTAACATCAGAAGCCTCCTCCCTAAGTTTTAAATTAATTTCTCCAGAAATGTCTCTCACTATTGCCACCTGTTACAGATCCCCCTCAGCTCCCAGCTGTGCCCATGACATCATATGTGACTCGTTTGCCCTCCATCTATCTTCATAGTTCGTTCTGTTAGGTGACCTAAACTGGCATATGCTTAATACCCCGGCCATCCTACAATCCAAGCTAGATGCCCTCAATCTCACACAAATTATCAAGGAACCCACCAGGTACAACCCTAAATCCGTAAACATGGGCACCCTCATAGATATTATCCTGACCAACTTGCCCTCCAAATACACCTCTGCTGTTTTCAATCAGGATCTCAGCAATCACTGCCTCATTGTATGCATCCGTCATGGGTTCCTGGTCAAATGACCACCCCTCATCACTGTCAAACGCTCCCTAAAACACTTCTGCGAGCAGGCCTTTCTAATCAACCTGGCCCGGGTATCCTGGAAGAATATTGACCTCATCCCGTCAGCAGAGGATGCCTGGTTGTTCTTTAAAAGTAATTTCCTCACCATCTTAAATAAGCATGCCCCTTTCAGAAAATGTAGAACTAAGAACAGATATTGCCCTTGGTTCACTCCAGACCTGACTGCCCTCGACCAGCACAAAAACATCCTGTGGTGTACTGCACTAGCGTCGAATAGTCCCTGCGATATTAAACTTTTCAGAGAAGTCAGGACCCAATACACACAGTCAGTTAGGAAAGCAACGGCTAGCTTTTTTAAACAGAGATTTGGCTTCCTGTAGCTCTAACTCCGAAAAGTTTTGGGACACTGTAAAGTCCATGGAGAATAAGGGCACCTCCTCCCAGCTGCCCAATGCACTGAGGATAGGAAACACTGTCACCACCGATAACTCCACGATAATCGAGAATTTTTTGACTAGGCTGTTCAAACTCTTTCGTATCGTCCGAGATTCCTAAAGATTGGAAAGCTTCCGCAGTCATCCCCCTCTTCAAAGGGGGTGACACTCTATACCAAACTGTTACAGACCTTTTTCCATCCTGTCCTGCCTTTCTAAAGTCTTTGAAAGCCAAGTTAACAAACAGATCACTGACCATTTAGAATCCAACCGTACCTTCTCCGTTGTGCAATCCGGTTTCCGAGCTGGTCATGGGTGCACCTCTTCCACGCTCAAGGTACTAAACGATATAACCGCCATCGATAAAAGACACTACTGTGCAGCCGTCTTCATCAACCTGGCCTGTTGTCCAGACCTCTGGCAGTCTCTATGGGGGTACCACAGGGTTCAATTCTCGGGCCGACTCTTTTCTCTGTATATATCATCGATGTCGCTCTTGCTGCAGGTGATTCCTTGATCCACCTCTACGCAGAGGACACCATTCTGTATACATCCGGCCCTTCTTTGGACACTGTGTTAACAAACCCCCAAACGAGATTCAATGCCATACAACACTCCTTCTGTGGCCTCCAACTGCTCTTAAACGCTAGTAAAACTAAATGCATGCTCTTCAACCGATCGCTGCCTGCACCCGCCCGCCCGACTAGCATCACTACTCTGGACGGTTCTGACTTAGAATATGTGGACAACTACAAATATCTAGGTGTCTGGTTAGACCGTAAACTCTCCTTCCAGAATCATATTAAGCATCTCCAATCCAAAATTAAATCTAGAATCGGCTTCCTATTTCGCAACAAAGCCTCCTTCACTCACGCTGCCAAACATACCCTCGTAAAACTGACTATCCTACTGATTCTTGACTTCGGCGATATCATTTACAAAATAGCCTCCAACTCTCTACTCAGCAAACTGAATGCAGTCTATCACAGTGCCATTTGTTTTGTCACTCATACCACCCACCACTGCGAACTGTATGCTCTCGTCGGCCGGCCCTCGCTACATATCCGTCGCCAAACCCACTGGCACCAGGTCATCTATAAGTCTTTTCCTGGCTGCCTTAACTCAGCTCACTGGTCACCATAGCAACACCCACCCATAGCACACGCTCCGGGAGGTATATCTCACTGGTCATCCCCAAAGCCAACACATTCTTTGGCCGCAGTTCTCTGCTACCAATGACTGGAACGAATTGCAAAAATCGCTGAAGTTGGAGACTTATATCTCCCTCACTAACTTTAAGCATCAGCTATCTGAGCAGCTTACCGCTCGCTGCAGCTGTACACAGCCCATCTGTTAATAGCCCATCCAACTAGCTACCTCATCCCCATTTTTTTTGCTCTTTTGCATACCAGTATTTCTACTTGCACATCATCATCTGCACATCTATCACTCCAGTGTTAATTTCCAAATTTGTAATTACTTCGCTACTATGGCCTATTTATTGCAGTGCCTCCTTACTCCATTTGCACACTCTGTATATAGATTTTTCTATTGTGTTATTGACTGTACGTTTGTTTATTCCAAGTGTAACTCTGTTTTTTTGTCGCACTACTTTGATTTATCTTGGCCAGGTCACAGTTGTAAATGAGAACTTGTTCTCAACTGGCCTACCTCGTTAAATAAAGGTGAAAAACAAAATGTAATTAAAAATACATTTTAAAAATCATAACTTTTTTGACAACACCCAATTGGATACTGTCATTAACGCGGTTCTTAATACTGTAGCAAACATTATTTTAAGCAGGACATTCAAGCGAGCCTTACAATTATAATCCAAAGTAGTTTGAAATGCACTCATAAGCTTCCTGGAAATGGAGGTTACTTCCTGAGTTTTCCCCCATTCACATTCAGAATACATTGTGAAAACTAACATCGTTGCCATTTTTGCTCTAAACAGATATAGTACATCCATAACTATCGGTTTCCTCATTAGTGGGGAGGAGTTTCTACATCCAAATTGCATGTGCATCGCCCTCGTGCCGCAATTTTAGCAAACACAGAAAGGGGCCTATATTGGAGACCAAAAGTCGTCTGGCACACTGCTTAGAGTTTCAAAAACATGAATATCTTATTTCTAGCCTACAATCATCGATGATACTACTAAAATATGACTATTGTTGCTCATTTTAAGACAATTGTCAAATAATTTTAACATTCATAACAGGCGTCAATTGTTGTACAACATGGCTACGCTGTTGTCATCACCTTTTACAGTGGATTTCCACTGCTGTGGGCCTTTAACCAGCTGTCTGACTTTGTTGTTCACACAGGAGAGATATGGGACTATCGTGGATCCTCTGGGGAGCCTCAACAACCTCATGATGCTGAAGAGGCAGAGATGAGTCTCTCCAGATCAGAACACCTCAATAAACACCTGCAGAGATCCACAGGGAAGAGACCTCACTGCTGCTCTGACTGTGGGAAGAGATTCACCTCCTCATCAGGCATTAAAATTCATCAGAGAATCCACACAGGAGAGAAACCTTATAGTTGTGGTCAATGTGGAAAGAGGTTTACTCAGTCAACAGGCCTGATATCACACCAGAGAATACACACAGGAGATAAACCTTATAGCTGTGATCAATGTGGGAAGAGTTTTACTACATCTAGCACTCTGACCTTACACCAGAGAATACACACAGGAGAGAAACCGTATAGCTGTGGTCAATGTGGGAAGAGGTTTACTCAGTCAACCGGCCTGATATCACACCAGAGAATACACACAGGAGATAAATCTTATTGCTGTGATCAATGTGAGAAGAGTTTTACAACATCTGTCTCTCTGACTTTACACCAGAGAATACACACAGGAGAGAAACCTTATAGCTGTGGTCAATGTGGGAAGAGTTTTGGTCAATCTGGCAATCTGACAGTGCACCAGAGAATACACACAGGAGATAAACCTTATAGCTGTGATCAATGTGGGAAAAGGTTTACCACATCTGTCTCTCTGACAGTGCACCAGAGAATACACACAGGAGAGAAATCTTATAGCTGTGGTCAATGTGGAAAGAGTTTTGGTCAATCTGGCAATCTGACAGTGCACCAGAGAATACACACAGGAGAGAAACCTTATAGCTGTGATCAATGTGGGAAGAGTTTTACTACATCTGGCTCTCTGACTTTACACCAGAGAATACACACAGGAGAGAAACCTTATAGCTGTGATCAATGTGGGAAGAGTTTTACTACATCTGGCTCTCTGACTTTACACCAGAGAATACACACAGGAGAGAAATCTTATAGCTGTGATCATTGTGGGAAGAGTTTTACTACATCTGGCTCTCTGACAGTGCACCAGAGAACACACACAGGAGAGAAATCTCATAACTTATAACTGTTGTCAATGTGGGAAGAGTTTTACTACATCTAGCCAGCTGACTTCACACACAGGAGAGACATCTCTTAACTATAATCAATGTGGGAAGAGATACTCTGATAAAAGTTCTCTGATTAAACATCAGAAAATACATGAAGGAGTTGTTTCATGATATCAATGAAATAATGACACAATGCAGAATGTTTTAACATTGTAGTAGGAGTGTTTTAATGATGTCACAATGTAGAACCCTAATCGTTTGCCCCCTGTTCTATTGATTTAAGCATTATATGGATATTAGCCTCAGGGTGAAAATCCAGGCTCTGAATTGAAAGACTACTATTTATGTGATATAACAAAAGTGACTAACGAAAAAAGAGTTGTGTTACACTTAACACGTTGGTGACCCACTTGAATCAAAATGCAACACTACAAAATGTTTAGGTTTTCAATATATCCAAACTGTTTCTGCATATTGGTTATTGATTTGAACATGTTAAAACTGTGTTTTTACATTACGCTATTCCAATTTAGCAAAATGTAATTGAAAAGAAGACTATGCCCCAAGTCCAATATACGTTCGGTTGAAAGTGAAAGTTGAGAAGATGTATTTTCCGGTAGTTTTTTCAATGACTTAAACATCTTAATTTCAATGTTCTTGCAGCCTATACACATGGACACAGTATAATAAATTGGTCTATAATAAATTTTATTAACAATCCTACATCACTCCAGCATTTCTTGACAACATTCAAGTGCTAATTGTCTTTATTCCACTACTGAAGTAACATGACTCAAGTCACTTTATATTTCAAACATTCAGCCTGACAAAAGATACATGTTTTATTATTCCATGCCTCACCATTAAGTGAATTATTGCCAATACATATTAACCTTTCTAGGGCGGAAACCCTCGACAACATTTCGCCGAAAAGGCAGCTTGCGAAATTCAAAAATATTTTTTACAAGTATGTAACCTTCACACATTAACAAGTCCAATACAGCAAATGAAAGATAAACATCTTGTTAATCTACCCATCTTGTCTGATTTCAAATATGCTTTCCAGCGAAAGCACAACAATCCAGCCAGAGAAATATCCGCCATTTTGGAGTCAAAAGAAGTTAGAAATATTCACTTACCTTTGATGATCTTCATCAGAAGGCCCTCCCAGGAATCCCAGTTTGACAATAAATGACTGATTTGTTCCATAAAGTCCATCATTTATGTCCAAATAGCCACTTGTTGTTAGCGTGTTCAGCCCAGCAATCCATCTTCATGAGGCGTGAGCACTTCGTCCAAACAAAAACTCGAAAAGTTCCATTACAGGTTATAGAAACATATCAAACGATGTATGGAATCAATCTTTAGGATGTTTTTAACATAAATCATCAATAAGCTTCCAAACGGAGGATTCCTATGTCTGTAGAAAAGCCATGGAACGAGAGCTAACGCTGTCGGGAGCGCGCGTCATGAGACCAAGGCACTCTGCCAGACCACTGGCTCAAACAGCTCTCATGAGCCCCTCCTTTATAGTAGAATCCTCATTCAAGTTTCTAAAGACGGTTGACATGTAGTGGAAGCCTTAGGAAGTGCAACTGTATCCATATCCCACTGTGTATTCGGTAGACCAAGCTTTGAAAAACTACAAATCTCAGATTTCCCACTTCCTGGTTGGATTTTTCTCAGGTTTTCGCCTGCCATATGAGTTCTGTTACATTCACAGACATCATTCAAACAGTTTTAGAAACTTCGGTGTGTTTTCTATCCAATACTAATAATAATATGCATATATTAGCATCTGGGACAGAGTAGGAGGCAGTTCACTCTGGGCACGCTATTCATCCAAAAGTGAAAACGCTGACCCCTTTCACAAAAAGGTTTTAACAAAGGGGTGTACTTTAGCACGTATAGCTCGTTAGCATGTAGGGCGCACTGATTGGTGTCACCTCGTTAGTCAGTATGTGTTACACCTGTGCTGGCTTGTCCATCTCGTTAGTGGGACGGTGTTTCACCTGAGCTGGTCCAGGTTCTATTTTAGAGTGTCTGGCTCAGTGCTCCAGTTGTCTTGATAGATGTGGAGAGTCAACACCTTCAGTTGCTCCACCGTTTTGGTTTAAAGATGTTTTCACTTCAGGTTGTAGCTTCTTTCTGAAGAGAGCTTTTTTCTTCAAAAAAAATAAAATAAAATAAAAAAAAAAAAAAAATGAATACAAACAAGCAAACCTGGTCGGTTCCGGGGATTGGTATAGCAAATACCGTAAGATTTTCATGGACTGAAAAGGAGATGGAACCTTGGGGCAGGGAAACTTTTGGAAGGACCATATTGATGGGATGCCTCAGGATAGAGGTGAAGGAAGTGCTCTGCCTTCAAGGGAACCCGAATGAGAAGGCTTTCGATGTGACATTTCACAAAGAAGAAAAACATGATGAAGTAATGAAGATGGCAAAGGAAGCGGAGAAAACGGGACCCCTGTGCCATTATGCGGTGACCAGCCTGGCGAAGAACAACTTCAGGGTGGTCACCGTAACCATGTACAATCCGCATGTGAAAGATGAAGAGGTGAGGGCCTTTCTGGGGAGGTACATGGACAATGTCTCCTCAGCGAGGTACCTCAGGGACTCCCTGGGTTTCTGGAACGGGAGGCGAGGATTCCAGGCGTTACTCAGGGAGTCCCCGAAGAGTGTGGATGGCTACCTCCATCCTCCGGCGATGTTCTCCCTGGGGGCTGACAGGGGAACACTCTACTATGCACGTCAGCCCCCGTTCTGCAGGCGTTGTATGGCCTACGGCCATATCCTGGCCTCGTGCAGCGCCAAGAAATGTCGTTTTTGTGGGTCGGAAGAGCACGAGGCCAAGGAGTGTGACGAGCCCAAGGCTTGCCACGGGTGTGGCTCAAGAGCACACCTGTGGCGTGATTGCCCGGCTCGTCACAGGTCATACGCGTCTGCAGCTGGGGGGGGAGCGGGGGATGGGGGGAGGAAAGAAAGGACGCGTGCGGATTGCATGGATGGCACAGGGGAAAAGACGGCGCAGGAAGAAGATGGGAAGAAGGATGAGGTGAGAAGAAAGAGGCGAGGAGAAGAAAAGAATGGAACAGAAGGAGAGAAGAAAAAGGGGACGGAAGAAGAAGAAGGTGGAGGAGCTGAGAAGAGGGAGAAGGGGACAGTGGTACGAGAAGGAGTGGAAGAGGGAACGGGGACAGTGGTACGAGAAGGAGTGGAAGAGGGAACGGGGACAGTGAAGGAGAAGGAGGGAGGAGTGGATGTGGGAGGGGAGGGGGTGGGAGGGGGGGGAGATGGGGGGAAGGAGTGGGGGGACAGCCTGCCAGGCTTCCTCGAGGTCGAAATGAGGGATTTGGTGGAGGGGTTAGTGGGGATGGGACGTTGTGTCTCCCCGCTACCTCCTTCACCAAAGAAGAAAGGGATAAAGAGGGGGAGCTTGGCAGGAAGTGAGAGGGAGGGGGGTGTGGAGGGGGAGGGGGGGGTTAAGAGAGTGGCGGGGGGGGGAGGGGAGGGTAATTTGTTTGGTGCAATCACCCACCTGTCCAAGATCCTCTTGTGGCAGGGAGGAGACTGTGCGCCATGCCTTTTGGGACTGTGCCTTTGCCGGACTAGTCTGGGCTAGGGCACGGGTAATGCTAGGTGTGGTTAGGAGTGATTAGGAGTGATTTTGTTGTGACATGGGCTAGGCTAGAGAGAGGCGTAGGGAGAGCAAAGGGAACGGATAGGGACAGGTTTCTGCTCTGGCTTCTCATGAGTCTCTTTAAAAAGGGACTGTGGGAAGCCAGGCAGAATTTAGTCAAGACAGGGAGAGATTGGGGGGTGGAAGGGATAGTGAGAAGGGTGGAAGGTGATTTGAGGGGGAAGATGAAGAGGGAGGAGAGGAAGTGGGGGAAGCATGCGGCACGGGAGAGGTGGAAAGGGGGTTTAGGGCTGGGAGTGTTAGAGTGAGTTTGGTAAGGGGATAGATTAGGGAAGGGGAGATAGGGAAAGGGTTAGGTATTGGTTAGGTATGACGGGGAGGGACGATGCTCCCCTGAGGTTTGTTTTTGTTTAATGTTTTTGTAAATACAATTAATTAAGAATGAATGAGAATTATGATTTTGTAATAGTATGAATGGTATTGATTGTAATAAATTATTTTAACCACCATTTTGGTTTGCTTCCTGTCTTTAAGTTTGGTTTGGTGTGGTTTTTTGTTTTGTTTTCCTCTTCTTTGGCAGATTTAGTGGGTCTCATGGTGGGTGCCTTTTATGTCCCAGTTGTTGTTACTAGTCAACTTTCAGTGGACACCCATAGTGTCTTTCAGAGCAAGCTTATATTTTGGGTTGGATATTGCATCCAATTAGTATTTTAATCAATGGCATTTCCTTAGAATGTTCATTAGTCTTTCAGTTGTTAATCTTGTTCTTTTATCCTGTTATGTTTGTGTACTAGATATTTCTGTTTATTTTCATAGTTTTTTCCTGTGAAGCCATTGTGTTGCATCCATGTCTGACATGTGCTGTATAAATAAAGCTTGATTTGATTTCAACAAATGAACCCAATGACTGACCAATCAACAGACTCCTGGTCCCTCTTAGTATGAAAATCAGTATCAACCCCATGTCAAAGGATTCAACTTCTGAACATTGAAACAAACAAATGGATAAAGCAGATCAATCCCACTTTTCAAGCGTGGTGGAGTGGTAAACACCTCCCCCGGCTCTACCAGGGGCTTGAGGTGGTCTCCCACAGTTCTGCTTATGTTTATGTTCTGTGGCCTTGCTGTTCCATTTCTTGACTGCCCCTGCAACACAGAAACACTTTTAGTCATATTATATAAAACATTCAAAGTAATGGATATGGAGCATCTATGGCCTCAGTTACCCCTGGCACCTAAATGTGACTTCTGTCATCTGATCACTACAAGCTGCATTAGGTTCAGATCTGCCAGGATGGGCATTGTGTTCGGAATTTGTGTCTGGCCACCAAATATTCATAAGCAATGTAAAGAGATGGGGTGAATGAGTGGGGAAAAGTACATTTAACACAAACAACCTCCTAGTGGTTAGAGCGTTGGACTAGTAACCGGAAGGTTGCAAGTTCAAACCCCCGAGCTGACAAGGTACAAATCTTTCGTTCTGCCCCTGAACAGGCAGTTAACCCACTGTTCCTAGGCCGTCATTGAAAATATGAATTTGTTCTTTACTGACTTGCCTAGTTAAATAAAGGTCAAATTTAAATTAAAAAATAATATCAAAGAACAAATGTGTGTGCCTGAGGGGAAATTAACTTTCATACAGTCAAAAGAGGTGAGAAATTACACCAATATCAGTGGACAATTTGCACTAATGTAAATAAAAATAGATGATGGAACATATTCCCTTTTGCTTATGTGATGAACCCCTGTACCTGTACACAACCAATCTGTAAATAGCACCCGACTACCTCATCCCCATGTTATTACTTACCCTCTTGCTCTTTTGCACCCCAGTATCTCTACTTGCACATCATCATCTGCACATCTATCACTCTAGTATTAATGCTAAGTTGTAATTATTTTCGCCTCTAGGGCCGATTTATTGCGTTACTCTTCTACATTTGCACACACTACATAGATTTTTCGATTTTTCTTTTGTGTTATTGACTGTACGTTTGTTTATGTGTAACTGTGTCGTTGTTTGTGTCGCACTGAGAACTAAATGAGAACTTGTTCTCAACTGGCCTACCTGGTTAAATAAAAAATAAAAAGGGGACATAAATATTTACCATCTAAACCATGTGTGACATCTCACTTCTCTGGCTGTAGAAGTGTTCTTCCTAACCAGTCCCTCAACTGCTCTCTGACTGAGCTCCACCCTCACTGGGTCTTCAGAGGAGAGGAAGGCTGAGGAGGGATGGAAGGATGAATGGATCAGTCAGTCAATAAAGTGTAGAGCTGCTGTCTATGCTGTCTGACAAAATCACTATTTTAGTAGTTCATTAAAGTAAATAAGGGTTTATGACTGCTGAATACCAACTATCAATAACTTTGATCATATATTTTCAGGTAGAGATACATAATTGGAACGTCCCTAGCCCATTGAAGTTGACTTTTAAAAGGGTTAAGGTTAGGGTTTAGGGTAGGGATATCCCAAGGATCCCAGATAGCATTGACCATTGTGCATTATTCTGTCTCTTTCACATAGCAGGTGTAAAAGAAACACAGACAAGTAGGTGTGCAGGTCATTATGGTCATTGTAGTTTAAAAATAGCATCTAATTATGCCAATCTGTATGTGGGGCTGTTTGAGAAGAATGTGATTGTCAGCCCTAACAATCCATTCTAGCACCTCATCAGGCTCTGGAAAAGGCTTCATTGATGACGTGTTCCTTCTATTCCAGGGGACAGCAGAGGAACTTCATCAATTCCACTCTTTCATCAATGCAAGCAGTGAACATCTGACATTTACCCTCTCCTTTGATGCGCATGAAACAAGTTATCTGGACATTTTGATTAAGAGGGAGGGGAGTGGCTTTAGCACAGACCTATACAGGAAGCCGACGTACAGGAATTCCCTGTTACGCAGAGACAGCTTACACCCTAGCTGTCTGAGATACATTGGTATCGAACATGTTAAGACTCCTAGGGGAGGGATGTCACGTGATGCAGCAAAGCTAAGACAGAGCTCCCGATAAATCTTTAACAAACTTGTACTAAAACTCGATAACTTCACCCATACTGATTACTACACTTTAGCCAAGTGTGATGATATGCCTACAAGTCAAAAAAAGACAAGGGAAGCACTGAAACAGGCCAAGAGTCGGCGAAGAACCTCTGGCCATGGCCTCTTCGGAAACACAAAATGGCCTTATTACTGCTAGCTGGGCTGTGTCCCACTACCCTGCCTTATTACTGCTAGCTGGGCTGTGTCCCACTAGCCTGCCTTATTACTGCAGAACTAGTAGGACTGTTTTGCTGGATTATACTATAGCTGAGATCCCAATACCCATGTAAACATAGCTTACTGACTGATCAATGAGGTCAGATCCCAATACCCATGTAAACATAGCTTACTGACAGATCAATGAGGTCAGATCCCAATACCCATGTAAACATAGCTTACTGGCACAGCAATGATGTTAGATCCCAATACCTATGTATTGCGAACAGGTCGATTGTAGTGGTAGCCGTTTCGATGGTGACGTACTTTACAGTTATTTCGACCGCAGTGGTTTTTGGAGTCGTGGTTTCCTGGAAGAAACCGTTGTTGTGCATCATCTTTCAACGCTCCAATACCTGATAATGACCAAACCTGTGTAGGATATTTGGGAATTAAACTTGAATTAACCTGAAAGCTGCTTCATAGTAGAAACATCTGTTAGGTTGCTATAATGTGTAAAGACCCACCTCATTGGTTAATATTCCCTGTAGTAGAAACATCTGTTGTGTTGGTAGAATGTGTAAAGACCCACCTCATTGGTTAATATTCCCTGTAGTAGAAACATCTGTTGTGTTGGTAGAATGTGGAAAGACCCACCTCATTGGTTAATATTCCCTGTAGTAGAAACATCTGTTGTGTTGGTAGAATGTGGAAAGACCCACCTCATTGGTTAATATTCCCTGTAGTAGAAACATCTGTTGTGTTGGTAGAATGTGGAAAGACCCACCTCATTGGTTAATATTCCCTGTAGTAGAAACATCTGTTGTGTTGGTAGAATGTGGAAAGACCCACCTCATTGGTTAATATTCCCTGTAGTAGAAACATCTGTTGTGTTGGTAGAATGTGGAAAGACCCACCTCATTGGTTAATATTCCCTGTAGTATAAACATATTTTGGGTTGGTAGAATGTTTTACATTCATATTTATTACAAATCTGCAGTTGTCTGACTATTCTATTATTATTTAATGAAAGAAATATAAAAATGCACTTTTTGTCTGGAAATAAAATAAACATTTATCTGCGTTACCCACTCCAGTCAACAGATGGCGTTGTGCGTCTTTCAGGCGAAGCGATCTGCATGACGTATAATCTAGTGGACAGAACACTTCTTTAACAACATCTAGTCAGCCACCTCGGTAGCTTCCCAGCGGAAACATTCAAGCTGTTCAGACTGCTTCGGTGAATATTTGCCTCTGTATTTGAAACATAATTATGTCTTTTAACTACTTTCCCCATTTAATGTCATATTTCCGTTTAGTCAGGTAACGGTAGCTGGCTTGATAAATTAGCCTATCACTAGGCTAGTCGCTAACTAGCTAGGTTAGCAGGCTAACAACCCCAACCATGAGCTCGCCAAGCTACTCACCTTCTGCTAAAGAGGTCTGCTGGGCGGAGAAAGAAGGTATTTGGCTGAATGTTGTCGTGAAAGAGGAGAATGAAGAGGAAGATGTCACAGTAAACAAAGAAGTAGAGGGTGAGGCTGTTCGTGATGGAAGAGGAAGAAAAAGTTTATACTTTTTTGGACTTGAAAGAAGAGTATCCCATAGCTAGATAGCATTAGCTATAAATTATTGTTCAGTTTGTTCTCCTAAACAAAGTTCCTATCTCGTTCTTGGTACCACTTAGGACCAAAACATTACCCCATCTAATGGCATATATCAATTGTCAATTCTAGATACTCCCATCTCAAATACACCTCCTCCTGGACAAGTTCACCGAGACAGTGAGCCTCTTAGGTCATATACTAGATCAAGATAAGGGCAACCTCAGAGGGGACATACAATAGTTACAGACACATTCCCATATGAAGACAAGCCTGACCTCTCCCCTCTCTGGGCCCCTAGTGACTAAGCCCTAGCAGAGAAGGGATAACTGCAAACTGCCAACAGTATTATCCAAAAGAAGACATTCTGATGACATATCTCACATAAGCATTATTATGTAAATAAAACATTTATTTATGAATGTTACCTAACTAATTCTGATTCATCCCCAACAAAGAACAGATAAGATTTTGTTCTTAACTGACCTGCCTAGTTAAATAAAGGTTATATTTAAATAAATAAAATCGTATTTTTTGACAAACCGTTTTTTACAAATCCGTCAAGGCAACAACTTTGAGAAGGGAAAGGAAAGGTTTCAAACCAATTCATGAATGTTATTGAATCTGGGTATGTTTCGCCTTTAATGTAATGGCATGAAATAAATTGGCTGAATATTACACAATGACCTATCAACAGCTC
The DNA here is from genome assembly GCF_045791955.1 of Oncorhynchus clarkii lewisi. Classification (NCBI taxonomy): domain Eukaryota; kingdom Metazoa; phylum Chordata; class Actinopteri; order Salmoniformes; family Salmonidae; genus Oncorhynchus; species Oncorhynchus clarkii. The sequence goes on from NC_092153.1 coordinate 28,908,825, forward strand.
TAATAATTTGACCCCAACAGGAAATCTTCAATGGCAATTCTAGAATATACTATATATCCTAGAAACCTGGTTAAACTATCATTATGTCATCATAGATGAATTCTAGAATATACTATATATCCTAAAAACCTGGTTAAACTATCATTATGACATCATGGATGGATTATAGAATATACTATATATCCTAGAAACCTGGTTAAACTATCATTATGACATCATGGGCGGATTATAGAATATACTATATATCCTGGAAACTTGGTTAAACTATCGTTGACATCATGGATGAGTTCTAGAATACACTATATATGTGTATAAAACCCACATAGCAATCAAACAACCAATCTGCAGTTCAAACACTGTTTTGATAATAAGATGATAGGTTTGGAGAAATGTAACTACTTTCAAATTCATAGACATACCTATGGATGCAAGGACTGAACATCCATGATTTCAACATTATAGTTTTATCCATGTTGATGCTATACAGTGTTGGTTTACATTTAGACATTGGAGTAAAACAAGCTTATTTTGGGTTCTGATGGGGTACAACAGTTGAACTAAGCTCATGAGGCATGTGTTAAATTCTTCAAGAATCAATGGCTATAAATAAATCATTTAAAAGTCCAAAAATTGATGTAGCAATTGCATATTTCCCCTTTAACACCGCATATCAGTTCAACAACTGCAGAGTTTGTGCCTCTGTATTTAAGACAGTACTTCTGTTAGTCAGGGCCCGGTTTCTCAAAACCATCTTACGACTAAGTTCACCATTGAATGCCTTGGATGTGACAGTCATCTCCACCTCCTCATCTTTCACTCCAAAAACTGCATCCTCCTCTTTCTCTTCCTCCTCTTCTTTTACAGTAACATCCTCCTCCTCTTTCACTGAAACGTCTTTCTCTTCTTTAACTATAACAGCCGCACCCTCTACATGTTTGTGTAATGTAACAGCCTCCTCTTCCTCCTCCTCTTTCACGAGAGCTTCTTTCTCCGTCCAGCAGACCCCCACCTCTTCTTTAGCAGGACGAGAGAAGCTTAGTGAACTCATGGTCGGAGATGTTAGCTAGCTAGGCTAATGCTGACTTAACGAGCCAGCTAGATGACTAAAAACAACAGCACCGTAAATATGAAATTAAAATGGATAACTAACTAGATGACAGAAGTGGATTTAAACCACAGTGGCTAATATACTATAAAGCGTCTAAAGAGCTTTATTGGTTTGGCTATTTTGTCTGGCAAGCTACCGAGCTGGCTGACTAACTGTTGCTGCTGTTGAAAGAAGCGTTCCGTCCACTAGATTATACGTCACACTAACAGCATTGCCTTAAATTCCCACACTGCCATATGCTGAGGGTAATCCCATCTGGAGTGGGTAACGCTGTTGAGTAAAATGTTTATTTTATTTTCAGACAACAAGTTAAAGTGTAGGAAGCATGAGTCTTTACTCACCAGTGTAACAAAACGGTATGGTTAAAGCCTTTAGTAACTTAGTTGTAGTGAAGATCTGGTTACCTATAAACACAAACATGTTTTTGCATTATTACTTATTTATTAATTTATTTCGGGTAATCTTCTAAACTACCCACAATGCAGTATTTGTCAACGTCATATCGATGATCAACTCTGTGCTACTTAGTTTGCATGCCAGTGTAACGGTGTAATGAAGTTACATTTTTTTATATATTTAACCCTTATTTAACTAAGCAGGTCAGTTAATTAAGGACAAATTCTTATTTACATTGACGGCTTACCCCGGCCAAACCCTAACCCAGACGATGCTGGGCCAATTGTGCGCTGCCTATGGGACTCCCAATGAGGCTTGTTATGATACAACCAGGTTCTGTAATGACACCTCTAGTACTGAGATGCTGTACCTTAGACCGTTGCTCGTATGTTTACATTACACTCGGTGTAATACACTCAGTGATAAAGGTATGGGATTCTGGGTAATCCACAGCAGATTTTGGGGGAATCTGAAAATTGAGTGGTCCTGGGATAGAAATGTATAAAGTTGACATTACATCATAAAATCCACGTTTTAAATCATACATAACATATAATTTATGTTTTAGTAACTACTGTTGTTGGTTTGGCGTCAAATAAGCCATTCGTTATATGTTATTTGCCGAATCTCAGTTTTTCATGTGGGTTTTATGCTAAAGTTCACTCTTTCAAGTTGGAAACTAACTGGAAAATGCATCGTCTTTAGGAGTGATATTTTTACCCTGTCGACTACTGATCATACATCCACACTGTGTGTCCCGTCAATGCAGGTAATTTATGACAAATGTATAAAGTATATGTTTTATAAACTCTTGAACACCAGCCAGTTTATTAGCCCGGTTTTGTTAGTTTAGGTGTGTTATACATCTTCGCCACCAGAGGGGGACATTGAGTAATTTTCCAGGTTAATTTTAAATATTTTGATACTAAAATGGATGACAGTTTATTCTGATGTTGTGAATATGAGATTACACATGGAAACAGTGTATTCATTTTATTATAGTAAATGAGGAATTATTAGGAATTGTTAAATCCACCATATTATTTTTTTTGTTAGTATATTATAGGGCAGATTTATGGAGAATTGCTGTGGGAGTGCTATTTATATCACATCACTACTGATCATTCATCCATACTGTGTGTGTCCCATCATTGCAGTTTTGGAAATAAATGAACTATCCATTCATTGCTCCTTCCTGTGTTGACTCACTGACTTGAAAGACGGGACCAGGAAGGTCACACTAGGTCGATATCTAGCTCAAGCGTGCAAATGTTAACCACACCTCATGCTTTTCATGAACTGTGTGGTTGTGTTATCTAGTAGGAACCCGTTAGCACGGTAGGCTCTGGTGCCTTCTTGCTGTGGGTTCAAAACGACAGAGGAAATCAACTCGATTCATTTCGTCGAACAACCACTTGATTGGTTTGGTGTTGGGCTTGTTCAACATTGCAGCCGACATTGCAGGCTGCTGCCAATTGACTGATCTACAAATCACTATACATCATAAATAACTACTCATTATTATTTATAAATCAGTCAGCCAGTCAATTTACCCAAAATGCAGCATGGATTTGATGCTCTCGATCAAGGCCAGTGGTTTAGTAGAAGACATGAAGGCTACGCCGCACAAGCGCTACGTTGTGTGATGTCATCTGTAATAATTTGTCTGTTCTAAATTCTGTTTCGCTCAAAGCCTTGAGTAATGACCCTATTTTTGACACAATTGGCTGGAAAGTGTCAATGCTTCAGGAAGCTTTGTTTCCCCATCATTACTTTTCAGCATGTTCTCTGTGAATTAGTCTATGGGAGTTTTGTAACTTTTACAACCTTGGCTTACTGCTAGTTGGGTTCTAACTGGTTGGGCTCCAGCTCGCTAGCCATAGCTAGTTGGCTAAATAGCGTTAGCTGGCTGTCTAAGATAACTGCATCTTATGTATTTTCAAAACTGTGGTTTACTTTACTCACTCAAGTTATGAGTGCAAACGATTGGTTTAATATGAAGTTATACATTTGAAGTTATTTCTGTTGTAGTTTACATCATAGGGAATAGGCTGGTCCTCCATATTACATCACACCTGACTTTGGCATTCTTCTGGATTCTGATTGGTTTAATGTAATAAAACCAAAAATAGAACATATAACTACTTCACACCTGCCCAGACCCACTAGAACACACCTCCATCTCCATTAACTACTTCACACCTGCCCAGACCCACTAGAACACACCTCCATCTCCATTAACTACATCACACCTACCCAGACCCACTAGAACCCACCTCCATCTCCTGCATCACTCTCCACCACATGGCCTATGCACTATTTTATTTCTCTCTGTCGCCCAGCCCTTTAATTTTTAGATAATAAAGCATTTGAACTTTCCACTGCGTTAACAACGGAGGATTGGTTGATTTCCAGTATTCCACCACACATGTGCTACACTGAAATTATCCTTCTACATATGTACTGTAATGGAATTATCCCTCTATATATGTACTGCACTGGAATTATCCCATTGGCTGGCAGAAACTAAATCAATGCTGTCTCAGTGAGTTTTGTGATTGGTTACATTTCAGTCACATGTGCATAAGGAAGAAGGGTGTCTGATTGTCTGCAGGTCAATGTAACTGAGAAATATCATCCTTGTAATTATTCTGTAAATATCAGCAGTGGGAATGATTGTGAAATATTTTGTTCTTTTCATGAGAGCAACATGATAATTAATGATTTCTGAACAACCATTTTTTATTTAATGTCTATGAAGAGTATCTTATCAACTTTTTCACTTGGTGATGTTTCATTATAGAGAACATAACATGTATTATGTATATAATGTATATTATGTATATAATAATACAATACAATACATGACATCTACAGTGGCAAGAAACACAACCCTTTGGAATGACATCTAAGTAGCTGAATATGTTTTTCTTTCACCGAGGCAATAATGGTGTTGATGGGAGGACACCACAGAAGAAGACACTGCTGTCCAAAAAAATCATTGCTGCAAGTCTGAAGTTTGCAAAAGTGCACCTGGATGTTCCATAGCGCTACTGGCAAACAATTCTGTGGATATATTAAACTAAAGTTGAGTTGTTAAGAAGGAAAACAACACTATGTGTGGCGAAAAGAAGGCCCAGCACACCAACATCAAAACCTCATCCCAACTGTAAAGTACGGTGGAGGGAGCATCATGGTTCGGGGCTGCTTTGCTGCCTCAGGGCCTGTACAGCTTGATATCATTGACGGAAAAATGAATTCCCAAGTTTATCAAGACATTTTGCAGGCGAATGTTAGGCTATCTGTCCTCCAATTGAAGCTCAACAGAAGTTGGGTGATGCAACAGGACAACGACTCAAATCACAGAAGTAAATCAACAACAGAATGTATCTAGTTTATCATTGTTGATATTGAAAAAGCCTATTGCACATTGTGGTGGAAATTCTAACCAATCGGGAGAGACCTTTCTTTAAACAATACACCATTATTTGATAAGAATTGCAATACTGTAGCTGGTCAGCCCTACACTGAGGTGTAAGGCCGAGAGCTCGATGACACAAGGAGTTGAGAAGCCTTATATAGTCAAACTATTTTCTGCATATAGAAAACACGTGATCTTGGTATGTGTCCGTGTATGGAGAACGAGACACAGACTAACTGTGAATTGGTCGTCTCGGTCTGTAGCAACAGCTAGTTATTCTAGTCTACCAGTGAGGTGTCGAAACAACAGGAAATCACTCTAGACAGTTCCTCTGAAGTAGATCAACGGTTCCCTGAATTGGGCCAAGCAACCGCCTTTGGGCTATCTGTCGAGAGGGTGTGTGGTTGCACACCCACAAACACATACATATAAACTTCTCAACCTTAAAAAGATCCTTCAACACATTAGATAGAAGTCATATAAACTTAGAGGTTAACATAGATTTTTCCCTCACAACATTGCACAGAGATAAATCTGATCCAGATTGAACTGTGTGATGTAGTAGGAAGTTGTTTCCAACAGACCAATATTTGACATAGTTTCGCACATAAAACATAACTACAATGACCATAATCCATTGCGTACCTACTTGTCTTGTCTGTGTAAAGCCTTATTTACTTTAAAGAACTACTAAAATAGTCATTTTGTCAGACAGCAGCTCTACACTTTGACTGACTGATCCATTCATCCTTCCATCCCTCAGCCTTCCTCTCCTCTGAAGACCCAGTGAGGGTGGAGCTCAGTCAGAGAGCTGTTGAGGGACTGGTTAGGAAGAACACTTCTACAGCCAGAGGTGAGAGGTCACACATGGTTTAAATGGTAAATATGTATGTCCCCTTAGTGGTTCATCACATAAGCAAAAGGGAATATGTTCCATCATCCATGTTTATTTACATTAGTGCAAATTGTCTACTGATATGGGTGTAATTTCTCACCCCATTTGGCTGTATGAAAGTTAATTTCCCCTCAGACACACATATTTGTTCTTTATTATTATGAAGGTCATGTGTCAAATGTACTTTTCCCTACTCATTCACCACATCCCTTTACACTGCTTATGCAATTTCAGTGGCCTGACTATGTCAAAGGCCCATCCTGGTGGATCTGAACCTAATGCAGCTCTGAGTGATCAGATGACAGAAGTCACATTTAAGTGCCAGGTGTAACTGAGGCCATAGATGCTCCATATCTTTAATATGACTAAATGTGTTTCTGTGTTGCCGGGGCAATCAAGAAATGGAACGGCAAGGCCACAGAACATGACATAAGCAGAGCTGTGGGAGACCACCTCAAGCCCCTGGTAGAGCCGGGGGTGGTGTTTACCACTCCACCACGCCTTCAGCAGGCTTGAAAAGTGGGATTGATCTGTTTGATCCATTTGTTTGTATCAAAAAAAAGCACTAAATAAACTTCAGTTAGTGCTAAATACGGCTGCTAGAATCCTGACTAGAACCAAAAAATGTGATCATATTACTCCAGTGCTAGCCTCTCTACACTGGCTTCCTGTCAAAGCAAGGGCTGATTTCAAGGTTTTACTGCTAACCTACAAAGCATTACATGGGCTTGCTCCTACCTATCTCTCTGATTTGGTCCTGCCGTACATACCTACACGTACGCTACGGTCACAATTGTCCTAATTGTCCCTAGAATTTCTAAGCAAACAGCTGGAGGCAGGGCTTTCTCCTATAGAGCTCCATTTTTATGGAACGGTCTGCCTACCCATGTCAGAGACGCAAACTCGGTCTCAACCTTCAAGTCTCTACTGAAGACTCATCTCTTCAGTGGGTCATATGATTGAGTGTAGTCTGGCCCAGGAGTGGGAAGGTGAACGGAAAGGCTCTGGAGCAACGAACCACCCTTGCTGTCTCTGCCTGGCCGGTTCCCCTATTTCCACTGGGATTCTCTGCCTCTAACCCTATTACAGGGGCTGAGTCACTGGCTTACTGGGGCTCTCTCATGCCGTCCCTGGAGGGGGTGCGTCACCTGAGTGGGTTGATTCACTGATGTGGTCATCCTGTCACCCCCCCCCCCCCCTTGGGTTGTGCCGTGGCGGAGGTCTTTGTGGGCTATACTCAGCCTTGTCTCAGGATGGTAAGTTAGTGGTTGAAGATATCCTTCTAGTGGTGTGGGGGCTGTGCTTTGGACCATGCCCCAGGACTACCTGACATGATGACTCCTTGCTGTCCCCAGTCCACCTGGCTGTGCTGCTGCTCCAGTTTCAACTGTTCTGCCTTATTATTATTATTCGACCATGCTGGTCATTTATGAACATTTGAACATCTTGGCCATGTTCTGTTATAATCTCCACCCGGCACAGCCAGAAGAGAACTGGCCATCCCACATATGCTCTCTCTAATTCTCTCTTTCTTTCTCTCTCTCGGAGGACCTGAGCCCTAGGACCATGCCCCAGGAATATCTGACATGATGACTCCTTGCTGTCCCCAGTCCACCTGACTGTGCTGCTGCTCCAGTTTCGACTGTTCTGCCTTATTATTATTCGACCATGCTGGTCATTTATGAACATTTGAACATCTTGGCCATGTTCTGTTATAATCTCCACCCGGCACAGCCAGAAGAGGACTGGCCACCCCACATAGCCTGGTTCCTCTCTAGGTTTCTTCCTAGGTTTTGGCCTTTCTAGGGAGTTTTTCCTAGCCACCGTGCTTCTACACCTGCATTGCTTGCTGTTTGGGGTTTTAGGCTGGGTTTCTGTACAGCACTTTGAGATATCAGCTGATGTACGAAGGGCTATATAAATAAATTTGATTTGATTTAAAGACAGGAAGCAAACCAAACAGGTGGTTAAAATAATTTATTACAATCAATACCATTCATACTATTACAAAATCATAATTCTCATTCATTCTTAATTAATTCTATTTACAAAAACATCAAACAAAAACAAACCTCAGGGGAGCATCGTCCCTCCCCGTCATACCTAACCAATACCTAACCCTTTCCCTATCTCCCCTTCCCTAATCTATCCCCTTACCAAACTCACTCTAACACTCCCAGCCCTAAACCCCCTTTCCACCTCTCCCGTGCCGCATGCTTCCCCCACTTCCTCTCCTCCCTCTTCATCTTCCCCCTCAAATCACCTTCCACCCTTCTCACTATCCCTTCCACCCCCCAATCTCTCCCTGTCTTGACTAAATTCTGCCTGGCTTCCCACAGTCCCTTTTTAAAGAGACTCATGAGAAGCCACAGCAGAAACCTGTCCCTATCCGTTCCCTTTGCTCTCCCTACGCCTCTCTCTAGCCTAGCCCATGTCAAAACAAAATCACTCCTAACCACACCTAGCATTACCCGTGCCCTAGCCCAGACTAGTCCGGCAAAGGCACAGTCCCAGAAGGCATGGCGCACAGTCTCCTCCCTGCCACAAGAGGATCTTGGACAGGTGGGGGATTGCACCAAACTATACCGGTACAAGATGGCACGTACCGGCAAGCACTTATGGAGGCCCAACCAATTCAGGTCCTTGAGCCTATTGTCCAGGCCCCGCGCCTGCACTCCCTCCCAGACCACTGACGAGATGCCCGCTACAGGCGCAGGACTCCCTGCCTGCCTGACCTCCTCGTACAGGTGCCTGTGGTCTAAACCTACTCGGGCAACTTCAACCTCGGGGTGCGCACGCAGCCACTTGGCCGCATGGCCAAAATGCCACGGCAGCTGTTCCGCCCGAGGACCCGCGTTAGACCACACCATTACGCGTCTCGCCTTATACGAGAAGAACACCCGCAGGAGGTAACCGGACGGGTGTATAACCGGACGAGCAAGCTCCGTCAACAAGAAAGAAACAAAAATGGCGTCCAGCTTGAGGGGGAAATGTGGTACCCCCCTACCTCCCTCCCCGATGGGACAGATCATGCGTGCCCTGGCGACCCACTCGCACCTGCCACTCCACATAAACTGAAACACAAGTCTCACTAGAGGCCTCCTCAGACAAGCCGGCAATGGGTAGATGTATGCCACATACAAAAGAGACGGCAACACATCCACCTTTAGGACCAGGACTTTGCCCATAAAAGACAAATACCTAGCCTTCCACATTGCTAGCTTCCTCTGTACCACTGCGATACGCATGTTCCAGTTTAGCGTCGCTGAGCCGGAGGTCTCAAAATGAACCCCGAGAATCCTCAGGGCCCCTTCACAGAGAGATAACCCCCCAGGCACATCCGTTCTACCGCGCCATCTTCCGAAAAACTTGACGGAAGACTTTACATGGTTCAGAACTGCTCCCGACGCTCGGGTGAAATCCCCAAAGATGGCAAGGGACCTTGTCAGGCACGAGTCCTTGCACAACAGCAAGGAAGTGTCGTCGGCGTACTGCGTCATCTTAACACGCAGCCCACCGCTTCCAGGGATCAACAAGCCTTCCACCCCTGTGTCTGCCCTAATGGCAGCCCCCAGAGGCTCCATGTACAGAACGAAGAGGAGAGCCGAGAGTGGGCATCCCTGCCTGACCCCAGACGAGAGGTCAAAAACGTCACCTAAGTGACTATTTACACTAACTCGACACCCCGCTCCGACATATAAAGTACGGATCCATCCTATAAACTTCTCCCCAAATCCTAATCTACCTAACACCCTGAATAGAAAAGATCTATTCACGCGATCAAAAGCTTTCGCCTGATCTAGCGCTGCTACCATTAAAGGCAGCCCTCTATCTTCAACCCAAGCGATGGAATCCCTGATCAACTGTAGGTTCCATCTTATAGAGCGGCCCTCTACCCCGCACGTCTGATCCTCGTGGACGACGTAGGGAAGGGCTGTGCGCAACCGGTCTGCTAAAACCTTTGCAAGAATCTTGTAATCTACGCACAGCATGGTCAATGGCCGCCAGTTGCCAAGGTCAGTTGCTTCCCCCTTCTTATAAAGAAGTGACAGCACACCAACAGCCATTGATCCCCCCGGGACCCCCGTCTCAAGGATGGCCTTCAAGACTTCGAGAACCACTGGTCCAAGTATACCCCAAAACTTGAGGTAAAACTCAGCCGGCAGCCCATCCATCCCAGGCACCTTCCCTTTTCCCATCCTCCTAAGAGCGCTCTCAACCTCTTCTAGTGAGATCTGGGCCTCCATCACGTCTCTAATGTCCTCTGGCAACCGCCGGGACAAGTGTTCTAAAAACACGTTTCCCTGCTCTACATCTATTTCCCTTTCCTTAAATAAACCTTGGAAATGATCAGTTGTCACCCTGACCATTTCCTCTGGTTTACTTACTATACTACCATTTTCTTCCCTAACTCCCTTCATTACCTTCCTACTCTGTCTGGCCCTAACCGACTTAAAGAACATAGCGGAACAAGTCTCATTATGTTCTAGAAAGCCACTATGCGCACGCTCCAGGAAAGCTCGAGCCTTCTGCTCCTGCAGCTCCCTGAGCTGCGCCTTTAGGGCTGCGAATCTCTCCCAGTCAATCGACCCGCCGAGGTTGCCTGCCTCGTACTCGAGTTCAATTAACCTTTGGATACGATCCACCTCCCTCCTTTCCTCCCTTTTTTTTCCTTCTACAATATCCTATTATAAAAGCCCTTATCCTCCCCTTGACTAAATCCCACCACTCTAACACCCCCTCGCACATGGACCGGAGGCCGTCAAGCCTCCGAAAGAAACAAAAAAAAGCATCAACGAAAGCCTGCTCCTCCAGTATATCCCGATCTAACTTCCAGTACCCCCTACCGAAGAGGCAGACTGGCGACCCCACCTGCAGGAACACCCCGTCGTGATCCGTGAAGAAAACAGGCAACAGCCGCCCAGACAACTGACCCAAAGACCTGGATACAAAAATGTAGTCGAGCCTCCGCGCAACCCCCCTGGAGTTGCGCCATGTAGGACCGACCATTGCCGGAGTAGTGTGCAGGCCACCATCAACCAGACCATGGCAAGCCATTAGCCCAGAGATGGCACCTGCACTGCTATCACCGCCTAACCCTAAATCTATATTAAAGTCTCCTCCTATCACCAAGTGCCTGTTTGTAACACACAGGGGCGCCAGACAGTCCACCATCTCCCTCCTGTCTGCCGCCACCTGTGGCCCATACACCCCAATTAACCTATATCTAGCTTCTCTAAACTTAACATCTATCCCCAAATCTCTACCCTGCATTATTACAAAAGTGTTCTCTATTTTAACCTCTCTATGCCCACACAAAATCCCTACTCCTGTTGAGTGCACCCCTCCTATGCCCCAAAAAGATTCCCCCTTATCCCACTCCCTCTTAAATCTACACACATCCCCACCATCCCTCAGGTGAGCCTCCTGTAAAAAACAGAAATCAAACCCCACACCCTCTAAATAACAAAAAAACGCCCTCCTTTTAACATTATCCCTTAACCCCCTAACATTTAGACTAAAAAAAGAAACAGAACTATTCATTTAATTATTTACAACAAATAAAAACCCCAAAACCCAAAGAAAAACCAGGAGACTCACCCGATGCTCCCCTGGTCCATCTCCACCGGCGGGGACGTCCTCTCCTCTCCTGACGCCCCCCCGTCCTCCATCCCAACCCATGATCCAGGCAGTGTGTTGGGTCCTCCCTCCCCACCCACCATCCCCCCCTCCCTGTTTGCCTCAGGGCTGCATATAGGGGACCCCATCTCCCCAAACAGGAGTTGGGATCCCTCTAGCAAACAACCCACCGACCCCTCACTGGAGTCATCCACTAAAATGCAAGGGGCTGAGGCAAACCGGGAGGACAAATTACCCCCCCCCCCCGCCACTCTCTTAACCCCCCCCTCCCCCTCCACACCCCCCTCCCTCTCACTTCCTGCCAAGCTCCCCCTCTTTATCCCTTTCTTCTTTGGTGAAGGAGGTAGCGGGGAGACACAACGTCCCATCCCCACTAACCCCTCCACCAAATCCCTCATTTCGACCTCGAGGAAGCCTGGCAGGCTGTCCCCCCACTCCTTCCCCCCATCTCCCCCCCTCCCACCCCCTCCCCTCCCACATCCACTCCTCCCTCCTTCTCCGTCACTGTCCCCCTTCCCTCTTCCACTCCTTCCACTCCTTCTCGTCCCACTGTCCCCTTCTCCCTCTTCTCTGCTCCTCCACGTTCTTCCACCTTCTTTTTAATCTCTCCTTCTTTTTCCTTCTTTCCATCTTCTCTCCTCTTTCTTTTCGCCTCTTCCTTCTTCCCTTCTTCGTCCTTCTCCGTCCTCTCCCCTGTGCCATCCGTACAATCCGCATGCGTCCTCTCTTTCCTCCCCCCATCCCCCGCTCCCCCCCCAGCTGCAGACGCGTATGACCTGTGACGAGCCGGGCAATCACGCCACAGGTGTGCTCTTGAGCCACACCCGTGGCAAGCCTTGGGCTCGTCACACTCCTTGGCCTCGTGCTCTTCCGACCCACAAAAACAACATTTCTTGGCGCTGCACGAGGCCAGGATATGGCCGTAGGCCATACAACGCCTGCAGAACGGGGGCTGACGTGCATAGTAGAGTGTTCCCCTGTCAGCCCCCAGGGAGAACATCGCCGGAGGATGGAGGTAGCCATCCACACTCTTCGGGGACTCCCTGAGTAACGCCTGGAAACCTCTCCTCCCGTTCCAGAAACCCAGGGAGTCCCTGAGGTACCTCGCTGAGGAGACATTGTCCATGTACCTCCCCAGAAAGGCCCTGACCTCTTCATCTTTCACATGCGGATTGTACATGGTTACGGTGACCACCCTGAAGTTGTTCTTCGCCAGGCTGGTCACCGCATAATGGCACAGGGGTCCCGTTTTCTCCGCTTCCTTTGCCATCTTCATTACTTCATCATGTTTTTCTTCTTTGTGAAACGTCACATCGAAAGCCTTCTCATTCGGGTTCCCTTGAAGGCAGAGCACTTCCTTCACCTCTATCCTGAGGCATCCCATCAATATGGTCCTTCCAAAAGTTTCCCTGCCCCAAGGTTCCATCTCCTTTTCAGTCCATGAAAATCTTACGGTATTTGCTATACCAATCGCCGGAACCGACCAGGTTTGTATTCATTTTTTTTTTTTTAAGAAAAAAAGCTCTGTGAAAACATCTTTAAACCAAAAAGGTGGAGCAACTAAAGGTGTTGACTCTCCACATCTATCAAGACAACTGGAGCACTGGGCCAGACACTCTTAAATAGAACCTGGACCAGCTCAGGTGAAACACCTTCCCACTAACGAGATGGACAAGCCAGCACAGGTGTAACACATACTGACTAATGAGGTGACACCAATTAGTGCACCGAAGACACATTTCAGTTGAATGCATTCAGTTGTACAACTAGGAACTAAGGTATCCCCCTTTCCTACGTGCTAAAGTCCAACCTCAAAACATTAATGGAAAAACCAAAGCCTGTAACACCTTCCACCTTAAGACAACAAATATATCCTATATTTTTGTTGAACAAGTTTCTTACCACCAACAGAGAACAACTTCCATTTCACATTATAATCAACTGCAACGCTTCATCTTCTACAATATAAACATTGTGTCTACTGGCTGTCTACAGTTAAAAACAAAAACACATTTCTAAATAATAATATACAATTGTATCTTTTCTCCTTTTTCTTTCTATAGAATCCTAAAACTCACTTGCTTCTTGAACTCTCGTCCCCCTAAAATACAGAAAAGAATAAGAGATAAAACCCATGTCTAACGTTGTTGGATCGGGGCCCAGTCCCCAATGTCATGCTCTAGTACATTTGGTTTGGCACATCTGAGAATGAACCCTGATATTTTAAAAGCAGGGCAACAATGTCAATATAATTGCACCCCAAAATTGTCAGTTGGTTGCATAAATAATTATGATTACTAAATGTTACATGAATTGTAAATATGAAATATCAAAACTAAATGTACACCCCTTTGTTAATATGTATTGGCAATTATTCATTTAGTGGTGAGGCATGGAATAATCTTTTGTCAGGCTGGATGTTTGAAATATGAGGTGATTTGAGACATGCTTCTTTAGTAGTGGAATAAAGACCATTAGCACTTGAATGTCAAGAAATACTGGAGTGATGTCACATTGTTAATAAAATTGATTATAGACTAATTTATTATACTGCGTCCATGTGAATAGGCTGCAAGTACGTTGGATTTTTTATTTTTAAAATAATTGAAAAAAATGACCCGAAAAGACTAAAACCGAATGTGTTTGGAAGTCGGGCATAGTCTTCTTTTCAATTACATTTTGCTAGGTGGGATGGCCCCAGTTTTAACGTGTCAAAATCAATAACCAATATTATGCAGAGACAGTTGTGATATATTGAAAACCTAAACATAAGTGCTATGTATACACAAACATCTGCCACAATAATCACATTACATTTAAACAAGCACCTTATAAACTGCACAAACACCAGAAATGCTGCTGTTTTGACAAGTAGCAATACATCACTGAAATCGAGTTTGGAGGAAATCAGGTTGTACATGCTGTTGAAACGTTGTGAGGTTATTGAAATACTCCTACTACAATGTTAAACCATTCTACATTGTGACATTTCATTGATATCATGAAACAACTCCTTCATGCATGTATTTTCTGATGTTTAATCAGAGATCTTTTATCAAGGTATCTCTGGTCACATTGATCACAGCTATAAGGTAACTCTCCAGTGTGTATTCTCTGGTGTGACATCAGGCTGTTTGACCGAGTAAAACTCTTCCCACATTTATCACAGTTATAAGGTTTCTCTCCTGTGTGTGTTCTCAGGTGTAATGTCAGCTGGCTAGATGTAGTAAAACTCTTACCACATTGATCGCAGCTAAAAGGTTTCTCTCCTGTGTGTGTTCTCAGGTGTAAAGTCAGCTGGCTAGATGTAGTAAAACTCTTCCCACATTGATCACAGCTAAAAGGTTTCTCTCCCGTGTGTGTTCTCTGGTGTATAGTTAGACAGCTAGACCTAGTAAAACTCTTCCCACATTGATTACAGCTAAATGGTTTATCTCCTGTGTGTGTTCTCTGGTGTAAAGTTAGACAGCTAGACCTAGTAAAACTCTTCCCACATAGATTACAACTATAAGATTTCTCTCCTGTGTGTGTTATCTGGTGGACTATCAAGGAGCTTGAAGCAGTAAAACTCTTTCCACATTGATCACAGCCATAAGATTTCGCTCCTGTGTGTGTCCGCTGGTGTACTGTCAGGTTGTTTAGCTGTGTAAAACTCTTCCCACATTGATCACAGCTATAAGGTTTCTCTCCTGTGTGTGTCCGCTGGTGTACTATCAGGTTGTTTAGCTGAGTAAAACTCTTCCCACATTGATCACAGCTAAATGGTTTCTCTCCTGTGTGTGTTCTCTTGTGTATAGTTAGATAGCTAGATGTAGTAAAACTCTTCTCACATTGATTACAGCTATAAGGTTTCTCTCCTGTGTGTGTCCGCTGGTGTACTATCAGGCTGATTAGCTGAGTATAACTCTTCCCACATTGATCACAGCCATAAGGTTTCTCTCCAGTGTGTATTCTCTGGTGTGATTTCAGGGTTTGTAGACGAATAAATGTTTTCCCACATTGATCACAGCCAAAAGATTTCTCTCCTGTGTGAATTCTTTGATGTATTTTAAGGTCTACTTTAGAGTTGAATCTCTTCCCACATTCAGAGCCGCAGTTGGATTTCTTCCCTGTGGGTCTCTGCTGGTGTTTCTTGAGGAGTTCTGATCTGGAGAGACTCTTCTCTGCCTCCTCAGCATCATGATGTTGTTGAGGTTCCCCAGAGGATCCACGATAGTCCCGTCTCTCTCCTATGTGAACGACAAAGTCAGACAGATGGTTAGTGATCCCTTCCCGCGCCAATCCCGTTATTTGACAACAATAGCAGAGTGCCAAATTCAAAAACAGAAATACTCATAATAATAAATAAATCATACAAGTGTTATACATGGGTTTAAATATGAACTTCTTGTTAATCCGGGCACAGCATCAGATTTCAAAAAGGCTTTATGGCGAAGCAAACCATGCTATTATCTGAGGATAGCACCCCATCAAACATACACATGAAAATCATAATTCATCTCGCCAGGCACAACACAAAAGTCAGAAATAACATATAATTAATGCCTTACCTTTGAAGATCTTCTTCTATTGGCACTCCAATATGTCCATCGAACATCACATCTTTTTGTTTCGATAAATTCTGTCGTTATATATCCAAAATGTCCATTTATTTGGTGCGTTTGATTCAGAAATACACCGGTTCCAACTCGTCCAACATGACTACACATGATCTAATAAGTTACCTGTAAACTTGATCCAAACATTTCAAATAACTTTCCTAATCCAACTTTAGGTATTTTTAAATGTAAATAATCAATACAATTTAAAACGGAATAAACTGTGTTCAATACCGGAGGAAAACAAAGTGGAGCTTTTAGGTCGCGCGCCTCAACCACAACAGTACACTTCACCCTCGTTCGGAACAGGGCTTCTTCATTTCTCAAAGGAAAAAACATCAACCAATTTCTAGACTGTTGACATCTAGTGGAAGCGATAGGAACTGCAAGCAAATGCCTTAGAATTCTAGATTTCCATTGAGAAGAGAGTGACCCCCCCAAAAAAAATCCTGGATGGTTTGCCCTCGGGGTTTCGCCTGCCAAATAATTTCTGTTATACTCACAGACATCATTCAAACAGTTTTAGAACCTTCAGTGTTTTCTATCCACATCTACTAATAATATGCATATCCTAGCTTCTGGGCCTGAGTAGCAGGCAGTTTACTTTGGGCACACTTTTCATCCGGATGTGAAAATAGTGCCCCCTAGCCTGAAGAAGTTTTGAAGGCCCACAACAGCAGAAATCCACTGTTTATTTGAGGTAAAAGGTTATGCCCATAGCGTACCCACGAAGTTGTACAACAATTGATGTCTTAAATGATTTGACAATTAAGACAGTCAAGTTAGCAACAAGTCAAATTTTGTCTTGTTTTCATATTAGTATTAATTAGAAACAAGTTATTAAAGTTGCTGAAACTCTAAGCAGTGTGCCAGAAGACTTTTGGTCTCCAATATAGGCCACTTTCTGTGTTTGCTAAAATTGCAGCACGAGGGCGATGCACACGCAATTTGGTAGCAGAAACTCCTCCCTGCTAATGAGGAAACAGCTAGTTATGGATGTAGTATATTTGGTTGTAAAAAAACTCCTCCCTGCTAATGAGGAAACTGCTAGTTATGGATGTAGTATATCTGGTTGGAGCAAAAATGGTGAGCGAAGATTTGTTTTTTACAATGTATTCTGAATATTACAGAGCACAATCAGCGTAAGATCAGGAGTGCTACTCAAGGAAACTCACATTAAGCTCTGTGTCTATTCACCAGTTCACCACCATGGGGAAAAACTCAGGGGAGTTCTCGTCGGCTGACAGCAAATATAGCATCCATTTCCAGGTTGCTTACAGTGGGGCAAAAAAGTATTTAGTCAGCCACCAATTGTGCATGTTCTCCCACTTAAAAACATGAGAGAGGCCTGTCATTTTCATCATAGGTACACTTCAACTATGACAGACAAAATGAGAAAAAAAATCCAGAAAACCACATTGTAGGATTTTTAATGAATTTATTTGCAAATTATGGTGGAAAATAAGTATTTGTTCAATAACAAAAGTTTATCTCAATACTTTGTTATATACCCTCTGTTGGCAATGACAGAGGTCAAACGTTTTCTGTAAGTCTTCACAAGGTTTTCACACACTGTTGCTGGTATTTTGGCCCATTCCTCCATGCAGATCTCCTCTAGAGCAGTGATGTTTTGGGGCTGTTGCTGGGCAACACGGACTTTCAACTCCCTCCAAAGATTTTCTATGGGGTTGAGATCTGGAGACTGGCTAGGCCACTCCAGGACCTTGAAATGCTTCTTACGAAGCCACTCCTTCGTTGCCCGGGCGGTATGTTTGGGATCATTGTCATGCTGAAAAACCCAGCCACGTTTCATCTTCAATGCCCTTACTGATGGAAGGAGGTTTTCACTCAAAATCTCACGATACATGGCTCCATTCATTCTTTCCTTTACACGGATCAGTTGTCCTGGTCCCTTTGCAGAAAAACAGCCCCAAAGCATGATGTTTCCACCCCCATGCTTCACAGTAGGTATGGTGTTCTTTGGATGCAACTCAGCATTCTTTGTCCTCCAAACACGACGAGTTGAGTTTTTACCAAAAAGTTACATTTTGGTTTCATCTGACTGTATGACATTCTCCCAATCTTCTTCTGGATCATCCAAATGCTCTCTAGCACACTTCAGACGGGCCTGGGCATGTACTGGCTTAAGCAGGGGGACACGTCTGGCACGTCCATTTCCAAATAATTGCTCCCACAGTTGATTTCTTCAAACCAAGCTGCTTATCTATTGCAGATTCAGTCTTCCCAGCCTGGTGCAGGTCTACAATTTTGTTTCTGGTGTCCTTTAACAGCTCTTTGGTCTTGGCCATAGTGGAGTTTGGAGTGTGACTGTTTGAGGTTGTGGACAGGTGTCTTCTATACTGATAAGTTCAAACAGGTGCCATTAATACAGGTAACGAGGAGGACAGAGGAGCCTCTTAAAGAAGAAGTTACAGGTCTGTGAGAGCCAGAAATCTTGCTTGTTTGTAGGTGACCAAATACTTATTTTCCAACATAATTTGCAAATACAGTGCCTTGCGAAAGTATTCGGCCCCCTTGAACTTTGCAACCTTTTGCCACATTTCAGGCTTCAAACATAAAGATATAAAACTGTATTTTTTTGTGGAGAATCAACAACAAGTGGGACACAATCATGAAGTGGAACGACATTTATTGGATATTTCAAACTTTTTTAACAAATCAAAAACTGAAAAATTGGGCGTGCAAAATTATTCAGCCCCTTTACTTTCAGTGCAGCAAACTCTCTCCAGAAGTTCAGTGAGGATCTCTGAATGATCCAATGTTGACCTAATTGACTAATGATGATAAATACAATCCACCTGTGTGTAATCAAGTCTCCGTATAAATGCACCTGCACTGTGATAGTCTCAGAGGTCCGTTAAAAGCGAAGAGAGCATCATGAAGAACAAGAAACACACCAGGCAGGTCTGAGATACTGTTGTGAAGAAGTTTAAAGCCGGATTTGGATACAAAAATATTTCCCAAGCTTTAAACATCCCAAGGAGCACTGTGCAAGCGATAATATTGAAATGGAAGGAGTATCAGACCACTGCAAATCTACCAAGACCTGGCCGTCCCTCTAAACTTTCAGCTCATACAAGGAGAAGACTGATCAGAGATGCAGCCAAGAGGCCCATGATCACTCTGGATGAACTGCAGAGATCTACAGCTGAGGTGGGAGACTCTGTCCATAGGACAACAATCAGTCGTATATTGCACAAATCTGGCCTTTATGGAAGAGTGGCAAGAAGAAAGCCATTTCTTAAAGATATCCATAAAAAGTGTTGTTTAAAGTTTTCCAAAAGCCACCTGGGACACCAAACATGTGGAAGAAGGTGCTCTGGTCAGATGAAACCAAAATTGAACTTTTTGGCAACAATGCAAAACGTTATGTTTGGCGTAAAAGCAACACAGCTCATCACCCAGAACACACCATCCCCACTGTCAAACATGGTGGTGGCAGCATCATGGTTTGGGCATGCTTTTCTTCAGCAGGGACAGGGAAGATGGTTAAAATTGATGGGAAGATGGATGGAGCCAAATACAGGACCATTCTGGAAGAAAACCTGATTCTGAGTCTGCAAAAGACCTGAGACTGGGACGGAGATTTGTCTTCCAACAAGACAATGATCCAAAACATAAAGCAAAATCTACAATGGAATGGTTCAAAAATAAACATATCCAGGTGTTAGAATGGCCAAGTCAAAGTCCAGACCTGAATCCAATCGAGAATCTGTGGAAAGAACTGAAAACTGCTGTTCACAAATGCTCTCCATCCAACCTCACTGAGCTCGAGCTGTTTTGCAAGGAGGAATGGGAAAAAAATTCAGTCTCTCGATGTGCAAAACTGATAGAGACATACCCCAAGCGACTTACAGCTGTAATCGCAGCAAAAGGTGGCGCTACAAAGTATTAACTTAAGGGGGCTGAATAATTTTGCACGCCCAATTTTTCCGTTTTTGATTTGTTAAAAAAGTTTGAAATATCCAATAAATGTCGTTCCACTTCATGATTGTGTCCCACTTGTTGTTAATTCTTCACAAAAAAATACAGTTTTATATCTTTATGTTTGAAGCCTGAAATGTGGCAAAAGGTCGCAAAGTTCAAGGGGGCCGTATACTTTCGCAAGGCACTGTAAATTCATAAAAAATCCTACAATGTGATTTTCTGGATTTTTTTTCTCATTTTGTCTGTCATAGTTGTAGTGTACCTATGATGAAAATTACAGGCCTCTCATCTTTTTAAGTGGGAGACCTTGCACAATTGGTGGCTGACTAAATACTTTTTTGCCCCACTGTATACTACTATACTATTTGTTTTACTGTCACAAATCAATTGCTTTATTCTTCAACACTTCAACCAGTAAAATGCTCTTTGGCTAGCTTTACCATCAGCCTGACAATGAGGGTTTGTACACTATGTGTATGCCAATTGGCCCATAACTTAACTTAAAAATAACATAAACCTCGAGTACACGTCCTGGTAATCTGTCTGGCCCTGCGGCCTTGTGAATGTTGACCTGTTTAAAGGTCTTACTCACACCGGCTGCGGGGAGTGTGATCACACAGTTGTCTGGAACAGCTGGTGCTCTCATGCATGTTTCAGTGTTATTTTCCTCGCAGCAAGCGTAGAAGTATTTTTGCTCGTCTGGTAGAGCGTCGGAGCCGGTGTAGTACGATTCGATCTTAGTCCTGTATTGACACTTTGCTTGTTTGATGGTTCGTCGGAGGGCATAGCGGGATTTCTTATAAGTTCCCGGGTTAGAGTCCTGCTCCTTGAAAGCAGCAGCTCTTGCCTTTAGCTCAGCATGGATGTTGCCTGTAATCCATGGCTTCTGGTTGGGGTATGTAAGTATGGTCACTGTGGGGACGACGTCATCGATGCACTTATTGATGAAGCCAATGACTGATGTGGTGTAGTCCTCAATGCCATCGGAAGAATCCCGGAACATAATCGACTGTGCTAGCAAAACAGTCCAGTAGCTTCGCATCTGCTTCATCTGCTTTTTATTGACCACTGGTGTTTCCTGCTTTCATTTTTGCTTGTAAACAGGGATCAGGAGGATAGAATTATGGTCAGATTTGCCAAATGGAGGGCGAGGGAGAGCTTTGTACGCGTCTCTCTGTGTGAGGAGAAAAGGTGGTCTAGAGTTGTTTTCCCTCTCATTGCACATTTAACATGCTGGTAGAAATGAGGTAAAAACAGATTTAGATTTCCCTGCATTAAAGTTCCCGGCCACTAGGAGCGCTGTCTCTGGAAGCATTTTCCTGTTTGCTTATGGCAGAATATAGCTCATTGAGTGTGGTCTTCGTGCCAGCATCAGTCTGTGGTGGTATGTTGACAGCTACGAAAAATACAGACAAACTCTCTAGATAGATAGAGTATCTCATGATAAGCTGTAGACAAACTACCTCAGGCGAGCAAAACCTTGAGACTTCCTTAGATATCGTGCACCAGCTGTTATTTACAAAAATACATAGTCCCACACCCCTGGTCTTACCAGACGCCGCTGTTCCATCCTGCCAATGCAGCGTATAATCAGCCAGCTGTATGTTGATAATGTCATCAGTCAGCCACGACTCCGCATTAGATATTACAGTTTTTAATGTCTCGTTGGTATGTTAATCTTCCTCGTAGGTTATCGATTTTATTTTCCAAAGATTGCACGTTTGCTAGTAGAATTGAAGGCAGTGGGGGTTTACTCGACCGCATACAAATCCTCACAAGGCAGTCCGATCTCCGCCTCCTTTTTCTCAGTCTTCTCTTCACGCAAATGACGGGGATTTGGGCCTGAAAGCAATATGTCCCTCACATAGGGCTCTTCGGACTCGTGAAGGAAAAAAATTATTCCAGCTCGAGGTGGTGAGTAATCAATGTTCTGATGTCCAGAAGTTATTTTCGGTCATAAGAGACGGTAGCAGCAACATTATGTACAAAATAAGATTTAAAAAAATAAGTTACAAACAAAGCAAAACAAACGAACAAAAACACAATTGGTCAGGAGCAGGTAAAACGTCAGCCATATTCTTCGGCACCATTCTTGCGTTCTTACCCGCTACTCAAAGTGCTCTGAACAAATTAAGGGAATATTCTCACGGGGCAGAAATCTCAGAGATCAATTGGTAAACTCTGATTTACCACCCCACAATACTCCTGCACAACATCTATTTGCACCTCTCCCGGATGGAAACTACAAGTGTAATGGCTGCGCTCAATGCAATGGCACTTGTAAATGTAGATCCTTCAAACACCACCAAACAGGGAAACAGATCCCAATCAAAGGTGTTATCACATGCTTCACTAAGGCAGTTATTTATCTTATAACTTTTTGGAAGCGAACCCCTTATTTCTTCCCTACATTATATCGGCATCAAACACATCACCGTCCCTAAGAGAGGGGGTGACCTCGACAATTTATTGTTAAGAACTAGAGGCTGCCTGGATGTTTAATTTAAAGAGCCTTACTCCCGTCGGTCTCAACATACTTAATGAGTATATACTACATACTATTAGTTCACTGTAGTATACTGTAACTACATATTTAATGAGTATATACTGCATACTATTAGTTAATTGTAGTATACTGTAACCGAACCGTTTCCTTTCAGTTGAACGCTCTTCTCCTGTCTACCGGAAGTTCATGCTGTTGCATTGCAACCTCTTGCTAGCTAGTTAGCATAACACATTACTAGTTAGACATTTTACGATTTCATCTTGTGGTTTCTTAAATTTAATCTTGAATACCAGAGTGCTTCATAAATTCAGACCGTTGTCAGATTGTCTGTTTATAAATTCATCCCGTTTCTCTCTTGGGGCTACTGGCCGCTCCGGCCGAGGAGTTGGGTTGATTTGACCGTTCTGACCTCAGCTTGCTGGCTACTTCCAGACACAAATGAGACTCTGACCATTTTACTCGCCCTAGCAGAGCTGGTTAGGGAGTTTTCATGTCATCCAGAGTGACTGTAACTGTGCTGTTGGAAAACATTTAAATTACGTTTTTTTTTGCCTCCGTTTACTGACACCTGGACACATTGAACGGGTGTTGAGCGCTAGTAAATTCATTATTCTGCTCTCTGGTACTCAGACGAGAGAGCTCTGAAATCAGAGTAGAGAGCCAGAGAGGATTTATGAAAGCATCCGAATGTCCATTGAGAAAGCACAACGACTATACCATTTAGCTAAGAATGACGGGAATAATCAAGCCAATAAACGTTGGGTAGTTAGAATATAGTTAATATACTGGCATGTTTGATGTATAAGTAGCCAACTAACGTTAGGTAGCGAGTTAACATACCGGTGCATACTGCTGTAATAAAATGCTAACAAATTGTCAGACAAAATAACGTGTAAGGTAACTTATTGGAAAAGTCATTACTTTATTACATTGCTCAACATTTTCTTAACATTTGTTATAATTAGTTAAAACAATGAATTTGTATCGGCTCTCGTTGGACTTCGGCTGAATATGTTCCGCCATTTTCTTCAAATCTGAAACCGATGTGAAGCCACGCCCATTTCCTGAAGAATTGCATTATGGGCCCTAACGTACTGCGTGTTTACGTCATATTATGGTGAATTGAGAACGACATCCGGGAACTTTTGGCATACTAAACATCATACTATGACCAATAAGCATACTATATACTCAATTAACATCAAAAATAGCAGTTAGTATGAGTATTCTAACACAGCTAATGACTAATCAACAGCTAACAATTTGACCCCCACAGGAAATCTACACTGGCAGTTATAGAAAGACCCATTTACTATATAACCATTGATTATTGAAAAGTATAACTTATAAATGCCTCAAATGTTTCAACTGTATTACCCCATCAGAAACTAAAACATAATCTTGTATAACGCCACTGTTTGTAACGCCACTGTATAGCCTCGAAATCTTGTTAAAACTATCATTTTGACCTCATGGACGGCCAGTCCTTGTATTTATAGTGTAGTGAATTCACGGGGTAGTCCTGAGCTGGACTCAAACCTGGGTCCAGCGACTGTCAAGCCAACACCTTAACTTCTTTGGGGTAGGGGGCAGTATTGGGAATTTTGGATGAAAAACATGCCCAAATTAATCAGCCCGCTACTCAGCCATAAAAGCTAGAATATGCATATAATTAGTACATTTGAAAACTGTTTCAATGATGTCTGTGAGTATAACATAACTCATATGGCAGGAAAAAACCTGAGAAAAAATCCAACCAGGAAGTGGGAAATCTGAGGTTTGTAGTTTTTCAACTCAGCCCCTATTGAAGATACAGTGGGATATTAGTTATGTTTCACTTCCCAAAGCTTCCACTAGATATCAACAGTATTTAGAAACTGTTTTGAGAATTCTACTCTAAAGGAGGGGCTCATAAGGGCTCTTTGAGTGAGTGGTCTGGCAGAGTGCCACATTCTCGGTCTGGCACGCTCACGTGAAAGGTAGCTATGTTCCACTTCATTTGTAAAGACAATTTAATTGTCTGGTTGGAACATTAATTAAGATTTATGTTAAAAACACCCTAAAGATTGATTCTAAACATCGTTTGACATGTTGCTACGGACTGTAACAGATGTTCTTTTGACTTTTCGTCTGCTCCGAGTGAATGCGCGTCATGAATGTGGATTACTGGACTGAACGCGCCAACAAATGGAGCTATTTTGACATAAATGATGGACATTATCGAACAGAACAAGCATTTATTGTGGACCCGGGATTCCTGGGAGTGCATTCTGATGAAGATCATCAAAGGTAAGTGAATATTTATCATGCAATTCTGAAATCTGTTGACTCCAACATGGCGGAAATCTGTTTGGTTTGATTTTTGTCGTCTGAGCGCCGTACTGAGATTGTGCTTTTCAGGAAAGTTTTTTTTAAATCTGACACAGCGGTTGCATTAAGGAGAAGTGCATCTATAATTCCATGCATAATACTTGTATTTTCATCAACATTTATTATGAGCATTTCTGTAACTTGATGTGGCTCTCTGCAAAAATCACCGGACTACTGAACGTAACGCGCCAATGTAACCTCAGATTTTTGGATATGAATATGAACTTCCCGAACAAAACATACATGTATTGTGTAACATGAAGTCCTATGAGTGTCATCTGATGAAGATCAAAGGTTAGAGATTAATTGTATCTATATTTCTGCTTTTTGTGACTCCACTCTTTGGTTGGAAAATGGCTGAATGCTTTCTGTGACTTGGCTCTGACATAAACGCCGAAAAGCGTTTTTGAAATCGGACACTGTGGTTGGGTTAACGAGAATTTAAAATATTTCTATGTTTGAGGAATTTTAATTATGGGATTTCTGTTGTTTAGAATTTGGCGCCCTGCAGTTTCACTGGTTGTTAAGAGGTGGGACACTCACGTCCCGAACAATAGCTTTCTACAATAGCTTTCTCTACGAATTTGAGAGTGGTTACACTTCTCCTTCCCCCATCCCTCAGCTGTTTACCAAACCAAGTCTCTGGGCAGCCATTTTGTTGCTGTTTAAAACCCAGGTTGTCCCTTTAAAAAAGGCCACAATCAACCAATCTGCAGTTCAAACAATAACAAAGCTGTAAATCCACCACTGTTTTGGTAATAAGATGATGATGGGTCTGGAGAAATGTAACGACTCAAATTCATAGACAGTCCTACGGATGCAAGGACTGACCATCCATGATTTCAACATTATAGTTTTAACCATGTTTTGATGCTATAGTGGTTGATTTACATTGTTTCTAAACATCGGAGTAAAAACGCTTATTGGAGTAAAAAAAATCTTATTTTGGGTTCTGATGTGGTAGGACAGTTGAACTAAGCTCATGAGGCATGTGTTATATTCTTCAAGAATCAATGGCTATAAATAAACACATTAAAGTCTAAATATGGATGTAGCTATTGCATATTTCCCCTTTAACACCAAACATCAGTTCAACAACTGCAGAGTTTGTGCCTCTGTATGTAAGACAGTACTTACTAGTGTTAACCAGGGCCCGTTCAACGTTAGAACCATTGGATGCCATAACATGCCTTTGGGAATTCGGGCCCAGATATCCAGTTTCATCCTCTTCTTCTTTCAATGTGACAGTAATCTCCCCATCCTCATCTTTCACTCCGAAACATGCCTCTTCCTCTTCTTTCACTGTAACATCCTCCTCTTTTACTCTGAACACGTCTTCCTCTTCTTTCACTGAAACGTCTTTCTCTTCTTCTTTCACTGTAACAGCCTCACCCTCTACTTGTTTTTGTATTGTGACATCCTCCTCTTCCTCTTTCACAACAACGTTCAGCCACAGACCCTGTTTCTCCGTCCAGCACACCTTCTCTTCTTCAGCAGGAGGAGAATAGCTTAGTGAACTCATGGTTGGGATGTTAGCTAGCTATGCTAATGCTAACTTAACCAGCCCACTAGCTGACTAATAACAACACCGTAAATATTACATTAAAACGGATAACTAACTACGTTACACGACAGAAGTGGGTTTAAAACACAGTGGCTAATATACTATAAAGCGTCTAAAGCGCTTTATTGGTTTGGCTATTTTGTCTAGAAAGCTACCGAGGTGGCTGAGTAACTGTTACTGCTGTTGAAAGAAGCGTTCCGTCCACTAGATTATACGTCACACCAACAGCATTGCCTTAAATTTCCAGATCGCCATCTGCTGATTGGAGTGGGTAACGCAGTTGTGTAAAATGTACATTTTATTTTCAGACAAAAAGTTAGTGTAGGGAGTATGTGTTTTTACTCAACAGTGTGGTTAAATACTTACTAACCTAGTTGTTGTCACGATATGGTTTCCTATAAATACAAACAGTTATGTTTTTGCGTTATTACATTTCGGGAATTATTCTAAACTACCCACAATGCAGTATTTCTCAACGTCATATGGATGATCTACTCTGTGTTACTGAGTTTGTATGCCAGTGTAAAGGTGTAATGAAGTTACATTTTTAAATCTCTAGGCAGGTTAGTTAAGGACAAATTCTTATTTACATTGACGGCCTACCCCGGCCAAACCCAGACGATATTGGGTCAATTGTGCGCTGACCTATGCGACTCCAAATCACGGTTTGTTATGCTACAGCCTAACCAGGGTCTGTAGTGAAGCCTCTAGCACTGAGATGCAGTGCCTTAGACTGCTGCGCTGCTCGTGTGTTTACGTTACACTCAGTGATAAAGGTATGGGATTCTGGGTAATCAGCATATTTTTTGAGAATTTTACCTTTATTTAACCAGGCAAGTCAGTTAAGAACAAATTCTTATTTTCAACGACGGCCTAGGAACAGTGGGTTTAACTGCCTGTTCAGGGGCAGAACGACAGATTTGTACTTTGTCAGCTCGGGGATTTGAACTTGCAACCTTTCGGTTACTAGTCCAACACTCTAACCACTAGGCTTCCCTTCAACACAATACCTCATAATGATAAAGCAAAAACAGGTTTTTCAAATGTAACAAAACAACAATTGAAATATTACATTTACATATAGTACCAGTCAAAAGTTTGGACATACCTACTCATTCAAGGGTTTTTATTTGACTTTTTTCTACATTGTAGAATAATAGTGAAGACATCAAAACTATGAAATAACACATATTGAATCATGTAGTAACCAAAAAAGGTTAAACAAATCTAAATATATTTTATATTTGAGATTCTTCAAAGCAGTCACCATTTGCCTTGATGACAGCTTTGCACACTCTTGGCATTCTCTCAACCAGCTTCATGAGGTAGTCACCTGGAATTCACTTCAATTAACAGGTGTGCCAAGTGAAATGTTAATTTGTGGAATTTCTTTCCTTCTTAATGCGTTTGAGCCAATCTGTTGTGTTGTGACAAGGTATGGGTGGCTCTCATGAGGATTGCCACAGGAAAGGAAGACCCAGAGTTACTTCTGCAGCAGAAGATACATTCATTAGAGTTAACTGCACCTCAGATTGCAGCCCAAATAAATGCTTCACAGAGTAACAGACACATCTCAAGATCAACTGTTCAGAGACTGCGTGAATCAGACCTTCATGGTTGGTTGAATTTCTGCATGCAAAAACACTGTTTACAAAAGCCTTGTTAAAGAACAAGAAGGTTCACACACTGTTTACAAAAAAAAATGTTTTTTTTTCAAAAACAAGGACATTTCTAAGTGACCTCAAACTTTTGAATGTTAGTGTACATGATGTATTGTTACACCATATAGGAGCAGTATAGACCTTGTCTGTTCATTATATACATCTACATGATGTATTGTTACACCATGTAGGAGCAGTATAGACCTAGTCTGTTCCTTATATACATATACAAAGGGTCTGAATATTTTACAAATGCACTGTATATTGCTGGCAGAGTTTTCTACCATTGGCAGTTTTGTACACAGTCATGTGATATGTGGTATAGAAAAGTCCAATCTTAGGAGAGTACATGGGAGGCACTATACTGTGTGTCTGCAGGTGTCTATCTGGTCAAAACCACTGATTCAGGTGCCCCTCCACCCTCTGGTGGGATGGATCATGCCTACAGAGAATCCTAGATCCAAATACTTAAATTTGTGTGTATTGGGTATATGTTGTGAAATTGTTAGATATTACTTGTTAGATATTACTGCACTGTCGGAGTTAGAACCAAGCATTTTGCTCCCCCCCCAATAACATTTGCTAAACAAGTGTATGTGACCAATAAAATGTGATTTTGATTTGAAATAAACATCCTAATTATCAAAGGTGCTTTTGGCTGGAGTCAAAATGACTCCAAAGGATTTGAATTTGTTAAAAGTCCATATTGATACAGAAACACTAAACCATGATTTAGATTTATTAAGAACAAGTTGACAAAGTCATGAAAAAATGAAAGAATTGAATAAACCACATTTTGGAAATGATAAAAGTTATGCCTCCATGTCAGAAGTATGGTTCAATGCAAATATGTAGTGGGTGTAAAGATTGTTTTAAATTCTCACTCATTAAAAACGAATCAATCAACACATGCTTCTCTTTGAACTACTTAATTTAATATTAAACCTTTATGAAATAAATGAAAAATTTACTTTTGGTTCCTCAACTGCGTTCCCCACTCCAGTCAGCAGATGGCGATATGCGTCTTTTAGGTTCAGGCGACGCTGCCAGTGTGACGTATAATCTAGTGGACGGGACGCTCCTTCAACAACAACAGCTAGTCAGACACCCCAGTAGCTTTCTAGCAAATATAGCTACAACATTCACGCTCTTTACACTGTTTTGGTTTATATTAGTCGCTGTGTATTAAACACACTTCTGTTGTATGTACTTGTTGGCCCATTTAATTATATATTTACGTTGTTTGTCAGCTAGCTGGTTTGCTAAGTTAGCTTAGAACATCTCCGACCATGAGTTCACTAATCTACTCTCCTCCTGATAAAGAAGAGGAGGTCTGCTGGACGGAGGAAGAAGCTTGCGTCAAAGAGGAGGAGGAAGAGGAGGCTGTTACAATATAAAAACAAGTAGAGGTTGAGGATGTTACAGTAAAAGAAGAGGAGGATGCCATTTTTGGAGTGAAAGAGGAGGAGGGGGAGATGACTGTCACATTGAAAGAGGAGGAAGAAGAAGAGGATGTTGGAGATCTGTTTAACACCAGTAAGTACCGTCTCTGCAGTAGTTGAACCAATATGCAGTAAAGGGGTTGTACACTTTAATGTTGTTCTGTAGGAATGACTGAAGCTACATTGTAACGTGTAGAACATCAAGAGTGGACCATCAACAAAACATTAACAATTCATCAATTGCATCCAATGACAATGCCTGAAATACTGTAGTCCTCAATATCTCCTATTAGATTAGCCCAGTATGTACTCTTAAAGGGGCAATCAGCAGTTGTTACATCCATTTTGGAACTTATACATTAATGATATGTGCCCATCTGTTTCTTGAAGAATTCACTTATAAATGCCTCATGAGCTTAATTCAACTGTCGTACCCCATCAGAACACAAAATATAAGCTTTTTTTACTCAAATGTTTGCCAGTAAATATAAACAACCACTCTATCCTCAAAGCATGGTTAAAACTATAATGTTTATCATGGATGGTTGCATTTCTCAATTATCAATTCTCAATTGCGATACATTTCTAGAAACATAAATTCCGTTACTTTCATATCACATCAACATAAGTTCACACAATACTTAAATATCATATCAAAATAATTTCACATAATACAGTCGTGGCCAAAAGTTTTGAGAATGACACAAATATTAATTTCCACAAAGTTTGCTGCTTCAGTGACTTTAGATATTTTTTCAGCTGTTACTATGGTATACTGAAGTATAATTACAAGCATTTCATAAGTGTCAAAGGCTTTTGTTGACAATTACATGAAGTTGTTGCAAAGAGTCAGTATTTGCAGTGTTGACCCTTCTTTTTCAAGACCTCTGCAATCTGCCTTGTCATGCTATCAATTAACTCCTGGGCCACATCCTGACTGATGGCAACCCATTCTTGAATAATCAATGCTTGTAGTTTGTCAGAATTTGTGGGTTTTTGTTTGTCCACCCACCTCTTGAGGATTGACCACAAGTTCTCAATGGGATTAAGGTCTGGGTAGTTTCCTGGCCATGGACCCAAAATATATATGTTTCATTCCCCGAGCCACATATTATCACTTTTGCCTTATGGCAAGGTACTCCATCATGCTGGAAAAGGCATTGATCGTCACCAAACTGTTCCTGGATGGTTGGGAGAAGTGGCTCTCGGAGGATGTGTTGGTACTATTCTTTATTCATGGCTGTGTTCTTAGGCAAAATTGTGAGTGAGCCCACTCCCTTGGCTGAGAAGCAACTCCACACATGAATGGTCTCAGGATGCTTTACTGTTGGAATGACACAGGACTGATGGTAGCACTCACCTTGTCTTCTCCAGACAAGCTTTTTTACGGATGCCCAAAACAATCGGAAAGTGGATTCATCAGAGACAATGACTTTACCCCAGTCTTCAACAGTCCAATCCCTGTACCCTTTGCAGAATATCAGTCTGTCCCTGATGTTTTTCATGGAGAGTAGTGGCATCTTTGCTGCCCTTCTTGACACCAGGCCATCCTCCAAAAGTCTTCACCTCACTGTGCGTGCAGATGCACTCACACCTGCCTGCTGCCATTCCTGAGCAAGCTCTGTACTGGTGGTACCACAATCCCGCAGCTGAATCAACTCTAGGAGACGGTCCTGACGCTTGCTGGACTTTCTTGGGTGCCATGAAGCCTTCTTCACAACAATTGCACCGCTCTCCTTGAAGTTCTTGATGATCCGATAAATGGTTGATTTAGGTGCAATCTTACTGGCAGCAATATCCTTGCCTGTGAAGCCCCTTTTGTGCAAAGCAATGATGACGGCACGTGTTTCCTTGCAGGTAACCATGTTGACAGAGGAAGAACAATGATTCCAAGCACCAACCTCCTTTTGAAGCTTCCAGTCTGTTATTCAAACTCAATCAGCATGACAGAGTGATCTCCAGCCTTGTCCTCGTCAACACTCACACCTGTGTTAACGAGAGAATCACTGACATGATGTCAGCTGGTCCTTTTGTGGAAGGGCTGAAATGCAGTGGAAATGTTTTTGGGGATTCAGTTCATTTGCATGGCAAAGAGGGGACTTTGCAATTAATTGCAATTCATCTGATCACTCTTCATAACATTCTGGAGTATTTGCAAATTGCCATCATACAAACTGAGGCAGCAGACCTAGTGAAAATGTATATTTGTGTCATTCTCAAAACTTTTGGCCACGACTGTACTTTCATATCACATCAAAATAATTTTACATAATACTTTCATATCACATCAAAATAGGTAACAAGTCGCGACTCCCCAAACGGTAAACCAAATTAGTTTCTCGTCATTTCTCCTTCCTTCAGGCTTCTTTTTCTTCTTTGGACTTTATATGGTGGTTGGCAACCAACTTTAAGGTGCCTTACCACCATCAACTGGACTGGAGTGTGGACCTCAGTTCATCTTTCAGTCACCCACGTGGGTACATACCAAGACAGTCATGAAGAGGGCACAACAAAACCTTTTCCCCCTCAGGAGACTGAAAAGATATGGAATGGGTCACCAGATCCTCAAAAGATAATACAGCTGCACCATCGAGAGCATACTGACCGGTTGCATCACCGCCTAGTATGGCAACTTCTCGGCATTTGACCGTAAGGCGCTACAGAGGGTAGTGTGAACGGCCCAGTACATCACTGTGGCCAAGCTTCCTGCCATCCAGAACCTATATAATAGGCGATGTCAGAGGAAAGCTCACAAAATTGTCAGAGACTCCAGTCACCCAAGTTTTAAACTATTTTCTCTGCCACCGCACGTCAAGTGGTACCGGAGCGCCAAGTCTAGGACCAAAAGCATCCTCAACAGCTTCTACCCCCAAGCCATAAGACTGCTGAACAATTCATAAAATCTCCACCGGACAATTTACATTGAAAACCCCCACACCCCTCCCTTTTGTGCACTGTTACCTATGCATAGTCACTACGCCCCCACCTTCATGTACAGATTACCTCAACTAGCCTGTACCTCCGCACACTGACTCGGTACCGGTGCCCCCTGTATATTGCCTCGTTATTGTTATTCTCATTGTGTTACTTTTTATTATGACTTTTTTTATTTTAGTCTACTTGGTAAACGTTTTCTTCTTCTTGAACTGCACTTTTGGTTAAGGGCTTGTAAGTAAAGCATTTCACAGTAAAGTCTAAGTTGGTGTCTTGAGGCACTTGTAAAAAACGGTTTGTCATAAAACACTATACATCCTTTTTTTAAATGTTGCTGACAACCCTCCCCAGAGGTATCTCATTATTGGGATTCATTGCTGATTCCTACCTGTAGCTCGCTATGAGGTGTCTAGTGATACAGGTTATAGGTTACGAGGCGCTTTGTCACCAGTACCTATGACTGGTTGATAGGGGAATCCTCCATGCTTATTATGGAACAAGTAATTAGGGGGAAACTATTTAGTAAACTGAAATAAAATAAAAACCTGTTTGTAAACTGAAATAAAATAAAAACCTGTTTGTAAACTGAAATAAAATAAAAACCTGTTTGTAAACTGAAATAAAATAAAAACCTGTTTGTAAACTGAAATAAAATAAAAACCTGTTTGTAAACTGAAATAAAATAAAAACCTGTTTGTAAACTGAAATAAAATAAAAACCTGTTTGTAAACTGAAATAAAATAAAAACCGGTTTGAAAAATTAAAACTATCTTTGACTCCAAAACTAAAATAGCCTAAAATAATAACCAGCATGAATTATGTTCAGTTTGAATAATTTCTATCTTAACTTTGGGCAAAAATAGAATTGGGTTTCAAATATTTTTTATGTGGTTTAAAGCTTCTGAACCTGGTGGCTGGTAAATGCTGCCATGGGAGGGCAATGTTTCAATAGACCTAGCTTGTGTATCACTTGCTATCACCAGAAATACTTTAAGAAATTAGGATATTGGAAACTCCTTTTGATTTGTATTAACAGCTTAAAGAAAAGAACATTGGCATGAATTACCCTCTGTGAACAAGAAGTACATTAATACAAATATTTTCAGAGATGTGAGATCATTATCTTGTTCTCTGTAATATTGTATAGCTTTGCAATCGTGACATTACGTACTTTCAAGGAAAATAGGCATGTTTCTCAACTCATACCCTGACTTTAAAAATTGATTTTCATGAGAATTAGCTTGGGAACTGCGTGTCACAGCATGACAATGTGAAGGCGATTGGTCTACAGTCTATTGGACAGTCGTTATATACACTGACATTTTCTGGAATAGTTTTTATTTGAAAATGTTTTTGTTTACTTGCCTGCCTATTGAATTTGGAATGCATTGTACTGTTCATCTCTGAAACTCACTGAGATAATTCCTTTGATTCAGCAGTAGCAATGCAGGGATATAACATCTACAGAAAAGACAGGAATGCTTATGGGGGAGCTGTTGCTGTATACAGTGCATTCATAAAGTATTCAAACCCCTTGACTTTTTCCACATTTTGTTACGTTAAAGTCTTATTCTAAAATTGATTAAATTGTTGTTTTTCCTCAATATACACAATAACCCATAATGAGAAAGCAAAAACAGGATTTTAGAAAATGTTGCTAATTATTCATAGTGTTCATAAGTATTCAGACCCTTTACTCAGTACTTTGTTGAAGCACTTTTCGTAACGATTACCGCCTTGAGTCTTCTTGTATATGACGTAACAAGCTTGGCACACCTGCGTTTGGGGAGTTTCTCCCATTTCTTCTCTGCAGATCCTTTCAAGCTCTGTCAGGTTGGATGGGGAGCGTCACTGCATGGCTATTTTCAGAGATGTTTGATTGGGTTCAAGTCCGGGCGCTGGCTGGGCAACTCAAGGTTATTCAGAGACTTGTCCCAAAGCCACTCCTATGCTGTCTGGGCTGTGTGCTTCGGGTTGTTGTCCTGTTGGAAGGTGAACCTTCGCCCTAGTCTGAGGTCCTGAGCGCTCTGGGGCAGGTTTTCATTAAGGATCTCTCTGCACTTTGCTCTGTTCATCTTTCCCTCGACCCTGAATAGTCTCCCAGTCCCTGCTGCTGAAAAACATCCACACAGCATCATGCTACCACAACCATGCTTCACCTTTTGGATGGTGCCAGGTTTCCTACAGATGTGTGACTTGGCATTCAGGTCAAGGAGTTCAATCTTGGTTTCATCAGACCAGAGAATCTTGTTTCTCATGGTCTGAGTCCTTTGGGTGCCTTTTTGATAAACTCCAAGCAGGCTGTCATGTGCATTATACTGAGGAGTGGCTTCCGTCTGGCCTCTCTAACCTAAAGGACTGATTGGTGGAGTGCTGCAGAGATGGTTGTCCTTCTGGAAGGTTCTCCCTTCTCCACAGAGGAACTCTGGAGCTCTTAGTTGTTCTAAACTTATTCCATTAAAGAACGTTGGAGGCCACTGTGTTCTTGGGGACCTTCAATGCTGCAGACATTTTTTGGTACCCTTCCCCAGATCTGTGACTCGACACAATACTGTATCTGAGCTTTATGGACAATTCCTTCGACCTCAAAGCTTGTTTTTTTGCTCTGACATGCACTGTTAACTGTAGATAGCTGTGTGCCTTTACAAATCATGTCCATTCAATTGAATTCATTGAGTATCAAACATTTCACTTTTTCATGAGCATTATTTTTTTAAATCCATTTTAGAATAAGTAATTTATCAAAATGTGGAAAAAGGGAAGCGGTCTGAACTTTCTGAATGCACTGTATGTTCTTGGGCTGTTCCTGACTAAAACAAAATCTTGGTCAACCAAGAGTCGTCTTTTCTTTCTACCAAGGGAGTGGTTGGAATTTTATAACGTGTATTTTTTCCATATATAATCACACCCCATGTGTTTTAATTAAATCAACTATATGTACTGAACTTGTCTGATGCTTTAAGCACGCTGTTTGATTAAATAATTAAGACACACAAATTACTTGAGGGAGCTGGTCATCCAGAAAAAGTCTTCCCTCCTCCTCCTCCTCCCGCTGCTGCTGGACATCGTAAATTCTGCCGTTATGTTCCTGAAGTTTTTAGTAATTAACTACACCAGCGGTCGGCAACCTTTTCAATTTGGAGTGACAATGTATCTTACAATTTCTACCAATCTGCGTGCCAGTTATGATTTTCATGTGGAACAGTTTCATTTAATTTATAATAGTATCTCAAATTCTTTGTCTGTGATTAATCTACATTCTATCTAAAAGTAACTTTTATTGCCATTGCCAACTAAAAAATAGCCTACATAAAGGAATCATATAAAAACATTGCAGCCTGCAGTTAGAAAATATCCTGATTTAAAAAGAAATCACATTCGCTAAGCATGACCTGTCTACAACGAACTTGAAACGTATCAACTATCTTCTGGGTCGGCAGAAACTGGAGATAGCAAGCTTGCAACATTGTATAAAATATTCTGGGCCCTCAGTTTCCCGCCCTAGTGAGTTTGGGACAGACACAGCTGTTGGATATTTGTGAAAGGGATAAGAAGTAATCAGGAATTTTATGACATTTACACTGGATCAGCGCATTACATTTTTCCCTTTTGTGCCGAGTGGGCGAGAGCTGAAAATATTTTACGAAAATACTTTGAGGAACTATTGTCATTTGCAATTGATTTTAATAAGATTTTGTTTACTTGTTGTTTTGAGGTGAAGAAAAAAATTCTTTGGGAAGCTCCACATCTCATTAGTGGTGCACCACTAAGATAATCAGAAATACTATCAGACATCCTCAAATGGGCATATTTATAGGCTTACATTTCTGCTCAGTCCAGGTAGACTAGTCCTACTTCTATATGTGTAATCAGGAATGCATCCTTACTCAACATTGACAGGAGGGTTTCAAACAAAAGACAATGAATAAATTGACAAAACTAACGTATCTTGTAGGGTCAGGTCTGGGTGGTCTGCCATGGGCCGTTTCATTTAGTATCCGTTTGGGTCAGCATGGGGAATGATTGTATTTCCCCATAGTATGTTGTACCGAAGTTGACCGACTGAAAGGGAGTGTAACTTTATGACTATAATTACTGTTCCCTGAAGGAGGCAAACGAGGTACAACACCTGTCCCCCACCCCCCTTTCCTGGAATGGTGAAAAGCGGTATTAAATTGAAGGAATAAATTCATCCTCACGCTCATCACCTGTGGAAGGCGGGGCATCCAGCGATACACAGATTTAATAGTTTGTTGTACCTAGTTCCCTCGTTGTTTCCGACCTTCAGGGAACAGTAGTTATAGTCGTAACGTGTGGATTTAATAGTATGTTGTACCTAATAGTATGTTGTACCTAGTTTGTCATTAACGTGGTTTTTCAATAATTACACATAATACTTAATACTGTAGCTGTTTTGTTATAGTCACATGTTCAACAATCATCAGCTGATCCAGGAAATCATTTTCGAATGACAGTAAAATGACAAACATCACGACATGCAACTACAACTAAAGTGCTTCTTCATTCATTACTCTGGTAAAGACAGTTATGCCGTGCTCCACGTTGGATCCAACATCCCTAACAAATTGATGTTTATAATGTGTTATTGTCTGCTTGATTTACAGTAGGGTCCCTTTAGTCTGTTTGGACACAGAGATACTTAGCTCATAATGTGTAGAGAACTGTTCCTTGATGGATAGGCTATTGTACAACACACACGTGTTCCAGTATGTCTGTAGTTATTGTGGTTCGGTGAAGTTATGGGTCCTACAGTAGGCCTATGTTATTGTTAGG
Source organism: Oncorhynchus clarkii lewisi (assembly GCF_045791955.1). Taxonomy (NCBI): domain Eukaryota; kingdom Metazoa; phylum Chordata; class Actinopteri; order Salmoniformes; family Salmonidae; genus Oncorhynchus; species Oncorhynchus clarkii. The sequence goes on from NC_092153.1 coordinate 28,946,102, forward strand.
TGAAGTTATGGGCCAATTTGTTAAACCCTCAGTTTCAGGCTAATGGCAAAGTAGATTTCGGCTGTTGTGGGCCTTGAAACATCTGTCTGACTTTGTTGTTTACACAGGAGAGAGAGATGTGACTATCGTGGATACACTGGGGAGCCTCAACAACAACGTGATGCTGACAAGGCAGAGAAGAGTCTCTCCAGATCAGAACTCCTCAAGAAACACCAGCAAAAACCCACATGGAAGAAATATTACCACTGCTGCTCTGACTGTGGTAAAATATTCAACTATTCATTAAAACTTAAAATACATCAAAGACATCACACAAGAGAGAAACCATATGGCTGTGCTCAATGTGGGAAGAGTTTTGTTAAATCTAGCTATCAAACTATACACCAGAGAACACACACAGGAGTGAAACCATACAGCTGTAATCAGTGTGGGAAGAGTTTTTCCACATCTGGCTATCTAACAAAACACCGCAGAACACACACAGGAGAGAAACCATATAGCTGTAATCAATGTGGGAAGAGTATTTCTTCTTCTTGCTATCTAACTATACACCAGGGAACACACACAGGAGAGAAACCTGTGGTCAATGTGGGAAGAGTTTTACTCGGCCAAACAGCCTGAATATACACAAGCTGACACACACAGGGGAAGAGATACTCTGATAAAGATCTCTGATTAAACAGAAAATACATGAAGGAGTTGTTTCATGATATTAATGAAATAATGTCACAATGTAGAATGTTTTAACATTGTAGTAGGAATATATTAATGATGTCACAATGTAGAATGTTTAAACATTGTAGTAGGAGTATTTTAATAATGTCACAATGTAGAAGCCTAAACGTTTGTCCCCTGTTCTATTGATTTCAGCATGATATGGATATTAGCCTCAGGGTGAAAATCCAGGCTCTGAATTGAAAGAGTACTATTTAAATGATTTAACAAAAAGTGACTAACAAAAAAAGAGTTGTTACACTTGAATCAAAATGCAACACTTCAAAATGTAGCGATCTGTTTTCTACAAGTTGTCCTCTAACCAGGGATGTACACATTATTCCCAGATTCCATGTGGTTTTTGAGTTGTTCGTTTTAACAGGACGTGCAACCTCCTCTCGGCACAATTGATTTCAACATGATATTGATGAGTGATGACAAATAAGTGTTGCGTTCCTTTGTTTAACGACCCCTAAATTTAAATGCATCACTCCAAAATGTAGCTGACTGTCTTCTGCAGGTTGTCCTCTAACCAGTGAGGTAAAAGATATCTCCCATTTCCATGTGTTTTTTTTTGTCCCAATAGGACGAACAACCTGATTTCCCCCCTAATTGATATCAGTGATTTATTGCTACTTGTCAAAACAACAGCGTTTCTGGCGCTTGTGCAGTTTATGAGGTGCTTGTTTAAGTTATATGATTATTGTGGAAGATGTTTGTGAATATAATACATTTTACCCCAAACTGTTTCTGCATTTGGGCTATTGATTTGGACACGTTTAAACTGTGACATTGGGGATATCCCACCTAGAAAAATGTCGTTGAAAATAAGACTATGCCCGACGTACAATATAAGCTTGGTTTTAGTTGAAAAGAAAACTATTTAATTTCAACGTACTTGCAGCTTATACACATGGACACAGTATAATAAATCGGTCTATAATCGATTTTGTTAACAATCCTAATAAATTGAGTCATAAATATAAAATATATTTGTTGTCCTAAGGGGAAGGTGTTACATTCTTTGGTTTTTCCATTTATATTTTGAGGTTGGACTTTAGCTCGTTAGCATGTAGGATGCATTGATTGGTGTCACCTCGTTAGTCAGTATGTGGTCCATCTCGTTAGTGGGAAGGTGTTTCACCTGAGCTGGTCCAGGTTCTATTTAAAACCTGTTGAATCTAGGGGGCACTATTTTCATTTTTGGAAAAATAATGTTCCCAAAGTAAACTGGCTATTTTGTCAGGACAAAATGCTAGAATATGCATATAATTGACAGCTTGGGATAGAAAACACTCTAAAGTTTCCAAAACTGTACAAATATTGTCTGTGAGTATAACATAACTGATATTGCAGGCAAAAGCCTGAGAAAAATCCAATCAGGAAGCTCTGCGTTCCTATGCGTCCCTATTGAGCAGTGAATGAGATATCGACTAGATTGTCTAGTGTCAAAATACATAGTTTCAGGCTTTTATTTTGAAAAATGAGCCTAAACGTCAGCATTGCGTCAGTGGTCAGCTGTAGTCTCTCAGAGTGTTTTGTGCGTAAGAGACAAATGCGGCCATTGTTTCTCTCTTTCCTACTAAGAAGCCATCTGTCCCGGTTGATATATTATCGAATAGATATTTGAAAAACACCTTGAGGATTGATTATAAACAACGTTTGCCATGTTTCTGTCGATATTATGGAGCTAATTTGGAATATTTTTCGGCGTTGTCGTGACCGCAATTTCCGGTCGAATTCTCAGCCAAACGTGAAGAACTAACGGAGTTATTTCGGCTACAAAAATAATATTTTTGGAAAAAAAGGAACTTTTGCTATCTAACTGGGAGTCTTGGGAGTGAAAACATCCGAAGCTCATCAAAGGTAAACGATTGAATTGGATTGCTTTTCTGATTTTCGTGACCAGGTTGCCTGCTGCTAGCTAGGCATAATGCTATGCTAGGCTATCGATAAACTTACACACATGCTTGTCTTGCATTGGCTGTAAAGCATATTTTCAAAATCTGAGATGACAGGGTGATTAACAAAAGGCTAAGCTGTGTTTTAATATATTTCACTTGTGATTTCATGAATATAAATATTTTCTCGTAATATTTATGTCCGTTGCGTTATGCTAATTAGTGTCAGTTGATGATTACGCTCCCAGATCCGGGATGGGTAGTTACAAGAGGATTTATTAAAAGTGTCTGGCCCAGTGCTCCAGTTGTCTTGATAGATGTGGAGAGTCTCCACCTTTTTGGTTTCGTCCTGTCTTTAAGTTCGGTGTGGGTTTTTCTTTTGTGTTCCACTTCTTGGGAAGATTTAGTGGGTCTCATGGTGGGTGTCTTTCAGGTCCCAGTTGTTGTTACTAGTCAACTTCCAGTGCCCCTCCTAAAAAACAAGTGTATATTTTGGGTTGGAAATTGCATCCAATTAATATTTTAATCAATGGCATTTCATTAGAAAGTTCATTAGTCTTTCAGTTGTTAGTCTTCTGTTTGTTGTGTACTAAATATTTGTTGTTGTTTTTTTCTGTGAAGCCATTCTGTTGCATCCATGTCTGAAATATGCCGTATAAATGAATGACCAATCAACAGACTCTTGGTCCCTTTTACTATGAAAAATAGTATCAAGCCTGCTGAAGGCGTAAACACCACGCCCAGCTCTACCAGGGGCTTTAAGGTGGTCTCCCACAGCTCTGCTTATGTCATGTTCTGTGGCCTTGACGTTCCATTTCTTGACTGCCCCTGCAACACAGAAAGAAACACATTTAGTCAACACTCAAAGTAATGGATTTGGAACATCTATAGTTACACCTGGCACCTAAATGTGACTTCTGTCATCTGATCACGCCAAGCTGCATAAGGTTCAGAGCTACTAGTCTGGATGCAGTCAGGCCACTGAATCTGCATAAGCAATGTAAAGAGATGGGGTAAATGAGTGGGGAAAAATACATTTTACACAAATTACCTTCAGAAATCAAATGTTGTTGGTCACATACAGGTGCTCAGCAGATGTTATTGGGGTGTAGCGAAATGCTTGTTCTTCTAGTTCCCACAGTGCAGTAATATTTAACTAAATGCTTGTGTTCCTAGCTCCAACAGTGCCGTAATATCTAACTAAATTCTTGTGTTCCTAGCTCCAACAGTGCAGTAATATCTAACAATTTCACAACAAATACCTAATACACACAAATCTAAGTAAAGGAATTATGAATATATAAATATATGGATAAACAATGTCAGAGCAGCACAGACTGAGATACAGTTTATACATATGAGATGAGAAATGCAAGATAGAACATAAACGTTATTAAAGGGCCAATGATTTCATGATGCCTGTTTAACAGTCTGATGGCCTTGAGATAGAAGCTGTCTTATGGACCCAGCTTTGATGCACCTGTACTGACCTCGCCTTCTGAATGATAGTGGGGTGAACAGGCAGTGGCTTAGGTAATATCAAAGAACAAATGTGTGTGTCTGAGGGGAAATTAACTTTCATACAGCCAAAAGGGGTGAGAAATTACACCGATACCAGTGGAAGTCTTCCGACTAGCTTGGAAAGACAGTACCGTGCAGTATCGAAGAGCCCTTACTGCTGCTCGATCATCCTATTTTTCCAACTTAATTGAGGAAAATAAGAACAATCCGAAATTCCTTTTTGATACTGTCGCAAAGCTAACTAAAAAGCAGCATTCCCCAAGAGAGGATGGCTTTCACTTCAGCAGTAATAAATTCATGAACTTCTTTGAGGAGAAGATCATGATTATTAGAAAGCAAATTACGGACTCCTCTTTAAATCTGTGTATTCCTCTGGACCCTGATCTCTCTTTTGAAGAACATATCAAGACTGTTTCAAGGACAGCTTTTTTCCATCTACGTAACATTGCAAAAATCAGAAACTTTCTGTCCAAAAATGATGCAGAAAAATTAATCCATGCTTTTGTCACTTCTAGGTTAGACTACTGCAATGCTCTACTTTCCGGCTACCTGGATAAAGCACTAAATAAACTTCAGTTAGTTCTAAATACAGCTGCTAGAATCCTGAATAGAACCAAAAAAAAATATCATATTACTCCAGTGCTAGCCTCCCTACACTGGCTTCCTGTCAAGGCAAGGGCTGATTTCAAGGTTTTACTGCTAACCTACAAAGCTTTACATGGGCTTGCTCCTACCTATCTCTCTGATTTGGTCCTGCCGTACATACCTACACGTACGCTACGGTCACAAGACGCAGGCCTCCTAATTGTCCCTAGAATTTCTAAACAAACAGCTGGAGGCAGGGCTTTCTCCTATAGAGCTCAATTTTTGTGGAATGGTCTGCCTACCCATGTGAGAGACGCAAACTCGGTCTCAACCTTTAAGTCTTTACTGAAGACTCATCTCTTCAGTGGGTCATATGATTGAGTGTAGTCTGGCCCAGGAGTGTGAAGGTGAACGGAAAGGCTCTGGAGCAACGAACCACCCTTGCTGTCTCTGCCTGGCCGGTTCCCCTCTTTCCACTGGGATTCTCTGCCTCTAACCCTATTACAGGGGCTGAGTCACTGGCTTACTAGGGCTCTTTCATACCGTCCCTAGGAGAGGTGCGTCACTTGAGTGGGTTGAGTCACCGATGTGATCTTCCTGTCTGGGTTGGCGCCCCCCCCTTGGGTTGTGCCGTGGCGGAGATCTTTGTGGGCTATACTCGGCCTTGTCTCAGGATGGTAAGTTGGTGGTTGAAGATATCCCTCTAGTGGTGTGGGGGCTGTGCTTTGGCAAAGTGGGTGGGGTTATATCCTTCCTGTTTGGCCCTGTCCGGGGGTGTCATCGGATGGGGCCACAATGTCTCCTGACCCCTCCTGTCTCAGCCTCCAGTCTTTATGCTGCAGTAGTTTATGTGTCGGGGGGCTAGGGTCAGTTTGTTATATCTGGAGTACTTCTCCTGTCCTATCCGGTGTCCTGTGTGAATTTAAGTATGCTCTCTCTAATTCTCTCTTTCTCTCTTTCTTTTTTGCGATACCAACTCCAGTCAGCAGATGGCAATGTGCATCCTTCAGGTGAATCTGCCACTGTGAGTTATAATCTAGTGGACGGGACGCTTCTTCAACAGCTAGTCAGCCACCTTGGTTCATCAACAGCTAGTCAGCCACAGCTAGTCAACAGCTAGTCAGCCACCTTGGTTCACTTTAACTTTATGGAAAAAGGTTAAATAAATCTAGCAACTCCTCTCATACTGGGAAGAACCCCCCCCCCCCCCCAACAAAACTATAACATTTTCAGGCCTTAAGGGCAGTTTTATTTCAATTGTAGTACCTGGACGGAGAAAATCCAATAAGCGTTTTATAGTTTCATCCTTAGGGTAACTTACTCCCATCAGTTTCTGAGAAAACTGCCCAGACTTTGTAGACTGTTAAATAATGCCTATTGTCTATGTGATGTTGCATGTTAGCACTCAGTTTCAATAGCGGTCACGTTCGTTTTGTTATTTTGTTTTTTTGTCTAGTGTACTTTGTGTTTTTCGTCATTCATTAAAAGTATGTATTCACACCACGCTGTGCTTTGGTCTCCTCACTACGACGATCATAACAGAATAACCCACCAACAATCGACCAAGCAGCGTGGTAACGGCCAGCAGCAGCGGCAAAGGACACAGGACTCTGGATGGCGAAGGACCCTGGGCACAGCCAGGGGAATATCGCCGCCCTAAAGCAGAGCTGGAGGCAGTGAAAGCAGAGAGGCGCCGGTATGAGGAGGCAGCACGGCAGCGTGGCTGGAAGCCCAAGAGGCAGCCCCATCGTGGTGAAGCCAGGTAGGAGACCTGCGCCAACTTCCCTTGCTTACCGGAGAGAGAGGGGGACCGGGCAGGCACCGTGTTATGCGTTGGAGCGCACAGTCTCCCCAGTGCGTGTGCATAGCCCGGTGAGGTACATTCCAGCTCCTCGTATCGGCCGGGCTAGAGTGGGCATCGAGCCAGGTGCCATGGAGCCGGCTTTACGCATCTGGTCTCCAGTGCGTCTCCTCGGGCCGGCGTACATGGCACCAGCCTTACGCATGGTGTCTCAGGTTCGCCAGCACAGCCCAGTACGGGCTATTCCACCTCGCCGCACTGGCCTGGCTACCGGGAGCATTCAACCAGGTAAGGTTGGGCAGGCTCGGTGCTCAAGAACTCCAGTGCGCCTGCACGGTCCAGTCTATCCAGTGCCACCTCCACGCAACAGCCCTGCGGTGGCAGTCCCCCGCACCAGGCTACCTCTCCGTCTCATTCCTACAGGGGCTCCCGCCTGTCCAGCGTTGCCCGAGCCTTCCTCCTGCCCAGCGCTGCTAGAGTCTCCCGTCTGTCCTGAGCCGCTAGAGTCTCCCGTCTGTCCTGAGCCGCTAGAGTCTCCCGTCTGTCCTGAGCCGCTAGAGTCTCCCGTCTGTCCTGAGCCGCTAGAGTCTCCCGTCTGTCCTGAGCCGCTAGAGTCTCCCGTCTGTCCTGAGCCGCTAGAGTCTCCCGTCTGTCCTGAGCCGCTAGAGTCTCCCGTCTGTCCTGAGCCGCTAGAGTCTCCCGTCTGTCCTGAGCCGCTAGAGTCTCCCGTCTGTCCTGACCCGCCAGAGCCGCCAGTCAGCCAGGACCCGCCAGAGCCGTCAGCCAGCCAGGAGCCGCCAGAGCCGTCAGCCAGCCAGGAGCCGCCAGAGCCGTCTGTCAGCCAGGAGCCGCCAGAGCCGTCTGTCAGCCAGGACCCGCCAGAGCCGTCTGTCAGCCAGGACCCGCCAGAGCCGTCTGTCAGCCAGGACCCGCCAGAGCCGTCTGTCAGCCAGGACCCGCCAGAGCCGTCTTCCAGCCAGGAGCCGCCAGAGCCGTCTGTCAGCCAGGACCCGCCAGAGCCGTCAGCCAGCCAGGAGCCGTCAGAGCCGTCAGCCAGCCAGGAGCAGCCAGAGCCGTCAGCCAGTCCGGAGCTGCCCCTCAGTCCGGAGCTGCCCGTCAGTCCGTAGCTGCCCCTCAGTCCAGAGGCCCTCCTCAGTCCAGTGGGGCCTTTAAGTAGGGCCCATCTTAGGCCCAAGGTCGGAGGCAAGGGTAGTCACTCTAAAGAGGCCCTTGAAGAGGGCAATGACTGTGGTGGAGTGGGGTCCACGTCCCGCGCCAGAGCCGCCACCGTGGCCAGATGCCCACCCAGACCCTCCCCTATAGGTTTAGGTTTTGCGGCCTGAGTCCGCACCTTAGGGGGGAGGGGTACTGTCACACTCTGACCATTATTTGCGTTGTTGCATGTCTAGTTAGTCTGTTTCTATGTGTTTTGGCCTGATATGGTTCTCAATCAGAGGCAGGTGTTTGTCGTTGTCTCCGATTGGGAACCATATTTAGGTAGCCTGTTTTGTATTGTGGTTCGTGGGTTATTGTCTATGTGATGTTGCATGTTAGCGGTCACGTTTGTTTTGTTATTTTGTTTGTTTGTTTAGGTTAATTCGTGTTTTTCGTCATTCATTTAAAGTATGTATTCACACCACGCTGCGCTTTGGTCTCCTCACTACGACGATCGTGACAGTTCCCAAAGTGTCTCCCTGAGATCCCAACTACAATGCTTCACCCTCTACAATATAAACATGGTGTCTACTGGCTGTCAACAATTAAAAACAAGAAAAAACACCAATTTCTAAATAATAATATACAATAGTATTATTTTTATTTCCTTTTTCATTCTATAGAATTCTACAACTCACTAGCTTCTAGAAGTCACATCTTCCTAAAACTCACTAGATTCTAGAACTCTCGTATTCCTAAAACTTACTAGCTTCTAGAACACCTCTGCTGTTTTCAATCAAGATCCCAGTGATCACTGCCTCATTACCTGCATCCGTAATGGGTCTGCGACAAAACGACCACCCCTCATCACTGTCAAACGCTCCCTGAAACACTTCTACGAGCAGGCCTTTCTAATCGACCTCATCCCGTCAGTAGATGATGCCTGGCTATTCTTTAACCTCTCTGATCTACCCATCCCGGATCCGGTATCGTGAATACAGACTCAAGCTCATTACCATTACGCAATGTTAACTATTCATGAAAATCGCAAATGAAATGAAATACATATGCTAGCTCTCAAGCTTAGCCTTTTGTTAACAACACTGTCATCTCAGATTTTCAAAATATGCTTCTCAACCATAGGAAAACAATCATTTGTGTAACAGTAGCTAGCTAGCGTAGCATTTAGCGTTAGCATTATCGTTAGCATTTAGCAGGCAACACTTTCACAAAAAACAGAAAAGCATTCAAATAAAATAATTTACCTTTGAAGAACTTCAGATGTTTTCAATGAGGAGACTCTGTTAGATAGCAAATGTTCAGTTTTTCCTGAAATATTATTTGTTTAGGAGAAATCGCTCCGTTTGGTGCGTCGCGTTTGGCTACCAAAAAAACCTGTATCCAGGAGTGTATTTATCCCGGCAAGCTCATTAGCATAACGCAACGTTAACTATTCAAGAAAATCGCAAATGAAATGAAATAAATATGCTAGCTCTCAAGCTTAGCCTTTTGTTAACAACACTGTCATCTCAGATTTTTTACCTTTGAAGAACTTCAGATGTTTTCAATGAGGAGACTCTGTTAGATAGGAAATGTTCCGTTTTTCCTGAAAGATGATTTGTTTAGGAGAAATCGCTCCGTTTGGTGCGTCACGTTTGGCTACCAAAAAAAAACGAAATTCCAGTCATCAATTACGCCGAACTTTTTTCCAAATTAACTCCATAATATCGACTGAAACATGGCAAACGTTGTTTAGAACCAATCCTCAAGGTGTTTTTCACATATCTCTTCGATGATATATCCTTCGTGGAAGTGTGCGTTCCGTTCTGAATCCCAGGACAAATTGACCGCAACTGGAGATTACGCACGAATTTAGACAAAGGCCACCGGGCGGACCCCTGGAAAATGTAGTCTCTTATGGTCAATCTTCCAATGATATGCCTACAAATACGTCACAATGCTGCAGACATCTTGAAGAAACCACAGAAAGCACATGGTCGTTCCTGCTGCATTCACAGCCATATAAGGAGACATTTGAAAACAGAGCTTCAGAGATTCTGCTCATTTCCTGTTTGACGTTTCATCTTGGTTTCGCCTGTAGAATGAGTTCTGTGGCACTCACATATAAAATCTTTGCAGTTTTGGAAACGTTAGACTGTGTTCTTTCCAAAGCTGTCAATTCTATGCATAGTCGAGCATCTTTTCGTGACAAAATATTGCGCTTAAAACGGGCACGTTTTTTTTATCCAATAATGAAATAGCGCCCCTATAGGCTTAACAGGTTAAAAGTGCCTTCCTCACCATCTTAAATAAGCATGCCCCTATCATTAAATGTATGAATGATGGGTTATGATTTAACAGGTATAAATGATGGGTTATGAACTAACAGGTATAAATGATGGGTTATGAATGAACAGGTATAAATGATGGGTTATGAACTAACAGGTATAATTGATGGGTTATGAATTAACAGGTATAAATGATGGGTTATGAATTTACAGGTTTAAATGATGGGTTATGAATTTACAGGTATAAATAATGGGTTTTGAATTTACAGGTATAAATGATGGGTTATGAATTAACAGGTATAAATTATGGGTTATGAATTAACACGTATAAATAATGGGTTATGATTTAACAGGTATAAATGACGAGTTATGAATTAACAGGTATAAATGACGGGTTATGATTTAACAGGTTAAATGACGAGTTATGAATTAACAGGTATAAATGACGGGTTATGATTTAACAGGTATAAATGACGAGTTATGAATGAACAGGTATAAATGATGGGTTATGAATGACCAGGTATAAATGATGGGTTATGAACTAACAGGTATAAATGATGGTTTATGAATTAACAGGTATAAATGGTGGGTTATGAACTAAACGGTATAAATGATGGGTTATGAATGAACAGGTATAAATGATGGGTTATGAATTAACATGTATAAATGATAGGTTATGAATTTACAGGTTTAAATGATGGGTTATGAATTTACAGGTATAAATGATGGGTTAAGAATTAACAGGTATAAATGATGGGTTAAGAATTAACAGGTATAAATGATGGGTTATGAACTAACAGGTATAAATGATGGGTTATGAATTAACAGGTATAAATGATGGGTTTTGAATGAACAGGTATAAATGATGGGTTATGAATTAACGGGTATTAATGATGGGTTATGAACTAACGGGTATAAATGATGGGTTATGAACTAACAGGTATAAATGATGGGTTATGAATGAACGGGTATTATGATGGGTTATTAATTAAAATATTTAAATGATGGGTTATGAATTAACAGGTATACATGATGGGTTATGAACTAACAGGTATAAATGATGGGTTATGAATGAACAGGTATAAATGATGGGTTATGAACTGACAGGTATTAATGATGGGTTATGAACTAACAGGTATAAATGATGGGTTATGAATTAATAGTTATTAATGATGGGTTAGGAATGAACAGGTATTATGATAGGTTATGAATTAAAATATTTAAATGATGGGTTATGAATTAACAGGTATAAATTGTGGGTTATCAACTAAAAGGTATAACTGATGGGTTATGAATTAATAGGTATAAATGATGGGTTATGAACTAACAGGTATAAATAATGGGTTGTGAATTAACATTTATAAATGATGGGTTATGAATTAACAGGTATAAATGATGGGTTATGCATGAACAGGTATAAATGATGGGTTATGATTTAACAGGTATAAATGATAGGTTCTGAACTAACAGGTATAAATGATGGGTTATGAATTAAAATATTTAAATGATGGGTTATGAACTAACAGGTATAAATGATGGGTTATGATTTAATAGGTATAAATGATGGGTTATGATTTAATAGGTATAAATGATGGGTTATGAACTAACATTTATAAATGGTGGGTTATGAATTAACAGGTATAAATGATGGGTTATGAATGAACAGGTATAAATGATGGGTTATGATTTAACAGGTATAAATGACGGGTTATGATTTAACAGGTATAAATGATGGGTTATGAACGACCAGGTATAAATGATGGGTTATGAATTAATAGTTATTAATGATGGGTTAGGAATGAACAGGTATTATGATAGGTTATGAATTAAAATATTTAAATGATGGGTTATGAATTAACAAGTATAAATTGTGGGTTATGAACTAAAAGGTATAACTGATGGGTTATGAATTAATAGGTATAAATGATGGGTTATGAACTAACAGGTATAAATAATGGGTTGTGAATTAACATTTATAAATGATGGGTTATGAATTAACAGGTATAAATGATGGGTTATGCATGAACAGGTATAAATGATGGGTTATGATTTAACAGGTATAAATGATAGGTTCTGAACTAACAGGTATAAATGATGGGTTATGAATTAACATGTATAAATGATGGGCTATGAATTAACAGGTATAAATAATGGGTTATGATTTAACAGGTATAAATGACGAGTTATGAATTAACAGGTATAAATGACGGGTTATGATTTAACAGGTTAAATGACGAGTTATGAATTAACAGGTATAAATGACGGGTTATGATTTAACAGGTATAAATGACGAGTTATGAATGAACAGGTATAAATGATGGGTTATGAATGACCAGGTATAAATGATGGGTTATGAACTAACAGGTATAAATGATGGTTTATGAATTAACAGGTATAAATGGTGGGTTATGAACTAAACGGTATAAATGATGGGTTATGAATGAACAGGTATAAATGATGGGTTATGAATTAACATGTATAAATGATAGGTTATGAATTTACAGGTTTAAATGATGGGTTATGAATTTACAGGTATAAATGATGGGTTAAGAATTAACAGGTATAAATGATGGGTTAAGAATTAACAGGTATAAATGATGGGTTATGAACTAACAGGTATAAATGATGGGTTATGAATTAACAGGTATAAATGATGGGTTTTGAATGAACAGGTATAAATGATGGGTTATGAATTAACGGGTATTAATGATGGGTTATGAACTAACGGGTATAAATGATGGGTTATGAACTAACAGGTATAAATGATGGGTTATGAATGAACGGGTATTATGATGGGTTATTAATTAAAATATTTAAATGATGGGTTATGAATTAACAGGTATACATGATGGGTTATGAACTAACAGGTATAAATGATGGGTTATGAATGAACAGGTATAAATGATGGGTTATGAACTGACAGGTATTAATGATGGGTTATGAACTAACAGGTATAAATGATGGGTTATGAATTAATAGTTATTAATGATGGGTTAGGAATGAACAGGTATTATGATAGGTTATGAATTAAAATATTTAAATGATGGGTTATGAATTAACAGGTATAAATTGTGGGTTATCAACTAAAAGGTATAACTGATGGGTTATGAATTAATAGGTATAAATGATGGGTTATGAACTAACAGGTATAAATAATGGGTTGTGAATTAACATTTATAAATGATGGGTTATGAATTAACAGGTATAAATGATGGGTTATGCATGAACAGGTATAAATGATGGGTTATGATTTAACAGGTATAAATGATAGGTTCTGAACTAACAGGTATAAATGATGGGTTATGAATTAAAATATTTAAATGATGGGTTATGAACTAACAGGTATAAATGATGGGTTATGATTTAATAGGTATAAATGATGGGTTATGATTTAATAGGTATAAATGATGGGTTATGAACTAACATTTATAAATGGTGGGTTATGAATTAACAGGTATAAATGATGGGTTATGAATGAACAGGTATAAATGATGGGTTATGATTTAACAGGTATAAATGACGGGTTATGATTTAACAGGTATAAATGATGGGTTATGAACGACCAGGTATAAATGATGGGTTATGAATTAATAGTTATTAATGATGGGTTAGGAATGAACAGGTATTATGATAGGTTATGAATTAAAATATTTAAATGATGGGTTATGAATTAACAAGTATAAATTGTGGGTTATGAACTAAAAGGTATAACTGATGGGTTATGAATTAATAGGTATAAATGATGGGTTATGAACTAACAGGTATAAATAATGGGTTGTGAATTAACATTTATAAATGATGGGTTATGAATTAACAGGTATAAATGATGGGTTATGCATGAACAGGTATAAATGATGGGTTATGATTTAACAGGTATAAATGATAGGTTCTGAACTAACAGGTATAAATGATGGGTTATGAATTAACATGTATAAATGATGGGCTATGAATTAACAGGTATAAATGATGGGTTTTGAATGAACAGGTATAAATGATGGGTTATGAATTAACGGGTATTAATGATGGGTTATGAACTAACGGGTATAAATGATGGGTTATGAACTAACAGGTATAAATGATGGGTTATGAATGAACGGGTATTATGATGGGTTATTAATTAAAATATTTAAATGATGGGTTATGAATTAACAGGTATACATGATGGGTTATGAACTAACAGGTATAAATGATGGGTTATGAATGAACAGGTATAAATGATGGGTTATGAATTGACAGGTATTAATGATGGGTTATGAACTAACAGGTATAAATGATGGGTTATGAATTAATAGTTATTAATGATGGGTTAGGAATGAACAGGTATTATGATAGGTTATGAATTAAAATATTTAAATGATGGGTTATGAATTAACAGGTATAAATTGTGGGTTATGAACTAAAAGGTATAACTGATGGGTTATGAATTAATAGGTATAAATGATGGGTTATGAACTAACAGGTATAAATAATGGGTTGTGAATTAACATTTATAAATGATGGGTTATGCATGAACAGGTATAAATGATGGGTTATGATTTAACAGGTATAAATGATAGGTTCTGAACTAACAGGTATAAATGATGGGTTATGAATTAAAATATTTAAATGATGGGTTATGAACTAACAGGTATAAATGATGGGTTATGATTTAATAGGTATAAATGATGGGTTATGATTTAATAGGTATAAATGATGGGTTATGAACTAACATTTATAAATGGTGGGTTATGAATTAACAGGTATAAATGATGGGTTATGAATGAACAGGTATAAATGATGGGTTATGATTTAACAGGTATAAATGACGGGTTATGATTTAACAGGTATAAATGATGGGTTATGAACGACCAGGTATAAATGATGGGTAATGAACTAACGCGTATAAATGATGGGTTATGAATTAACATGTATAAATGATGGGTTATGAATGAATAGGTGTAAATGATGGGTTATGAATTAACATGTATAAATGATGGGTTATGAATGAACAGGTGTAAATGATGGGTTATGAATTAACAGGTTTAAATGATGGGTTATGAATGAACAGGTATAAATGATGGGTTATGAATGAACAGTTGTAAATGATGGGTTATGAATGAACAGGTATAAATGATGGGTTATGAATGAACAGGTATAAATGATGGGTTATGAATTAACGGGTATTAATGATGGGTTATGAACTAACGGGTATAAATGATGGGTTATGAGTTAACAGGTATAAATGATGGGCTATGAATTAACAGGTATAAATGATGGGTTATGAATTAAAAGATTTAAATTATGGGTTATGAATTAACAGGTATAAATGATGGGTTATGAATTAACAGGTATATATGATGGGTTATGAATTAACAGGTATAAATGATGGGTTATGAACTAACGGGTATAAATGATGGGTTATGAGTTAACAGGTATAAATGATGGGCTATGAATTAACAGGTATAAATGATGGGTTATGAATTAAAATATTTAAATGATGGGTAATGAATTAACAGGTAAAAATGACTGGTTATGAATTAACAGGTATATATGATGGGTTATGAATTAACAGGTATAAATGATGGGCTATGAATGTTCAGGTATAAATTATGGGTTATGAATGAACAGGTATAAATGATGGGTTATGAATGAACAGGTATAAATGATGGGTTATGAATTAACGGGTATTAATGATGGGTTATGAACTAACGGGTATAAATGATGGGTTATGAGTTAACAGGTATAAATGATGGGCTATGAATTAACAGGTATAAATGATGGGTTATGAATTAAAATATTTAAATTATGGGTTATGAATTAACAGGTATAAATGATGGGTTATGAATGAACAGGTATACATGATGGGTTATGAATTAAAAGGTATAAATGATGGGTTATGAATTAACAGGTATAAATGATGGGTTAAGAATTAACAGGTATAAATGATGGGTTATGAATTAACAGGTATAAATGATGGGTTATGAACTAACAGGTATAAATGATGGGTTATGAACTAACAGGTATAAATGATGGGTTATGAACTAACAGGTATAAATGATGGGTTATGAATTAACAGTTATAAATGATGGGTTAGGAATGAACAGGTATTATGATAGGTTATGAATTAAAATATTTAAATGATGGGTTATGAATTAACAGGTATAAATGGTGGGTTATGAACTAAAAGGTATAACTGATGGGTTATGAATTAATAGGTATAAATAATGGGTTATGAACTAACAGGTATAAATGATGGGTTATGAATGAACAGGTATAAATGATGGGTTATGAATTGACAGGTATTAATGATGGGTTATGAACTAACAGGTATAAATGATGGGTTATGAATTAACAGTTATTAATGATGGGTTAGGAATGAACAGGTATTATGATAGGTTATGAATTAAAATATTTAAATAATGGGTTATGAATTAACAGGTATAAATTGTGGGTTATGAACTAAAAGGTATAACTGATGGGTTATGAATTAATAGGTATAAATGATGGGTTATGAACTAACAGGTATAAATAATGGGTTGTGAATTAACATTTATAAATGATGGGTTATGAATTAACAGGTATAAATGATGGGTTATGAATGAACAGGTATAAATGATGGGTTATGATTTAACAGGTATAAATGATAGGTTCTGAACTAACAGGTATAAATGATGGGTTATGAATTAAAATATTTCAATGATGGGTTATGAACTAACAGGTATAAATGATGGGTTATGATTTAATAGGTATAAATGATGGGTTATGAACTAACAGGTATAAATAATGGGTTGTGAATTAACATTTATACATGGTGGGTTATGAATTAACAGGTATAAATGATGGGTTATGAATGAACAGGTATAAATGATGGGTTATGATTTAACAGGTATAAATGACGGGTTATGATTTAACAGGTATAAATGATGGGTTATGAACGACCAGGTATAAATGATGGGTAATGAACTAACGCGAATAAATGATGGGTTATGAATTAACATGTATAAATGATGGGTTATGAATGAACAGGTGTAAATGATGGGTTATGAATTAACAGGTTTAAATGATGGGTTATGAATGAACATGTATAAATGATGGGTTATGAATGAACAGGTGTAAATGATGGGTTATGAATTAACAGGTTTAAATGATGGGTTATGAATGAACAGGTATAAATGATGGGTTATGAATGAACAGGTGTAAATGATGGGTTATGAATTAACAGGTTTAAATGATGGGTTATGAATGAACATGTATAAATGAGGGGTTATGAATGAACAGGTATAAATTATGGGTTATGAATGAACAGGTATAAATGATGGGTTATGAATGAACAGGTATAAATGATGGGTTATGAATTAATGGGTATTAATGATGGGTTATGAACTAACGGGTATAAATTATGGGTTATGAATTAACAGGTATAAATGATGGGCTATGAATTAACAGGTATAAATGATTGGATATGAATTAAAATATTTAAATGATGGGTTATGAACTAACAGGTATAAATGATGGGTTATGATTTAATAGGTATAAATGATGGGTTATGAACTAACAGGTATAAATAATGGATTGTGAATTAACATTTATAAATGATGGGTTATGAATTAACAGGTATAAATGATGGGTTATGAATGAACAGGTATAAATGATGGGTTATGATTTAACAGGTATAAATGACGGGTTATGAATTTACAGGTTTAAATGATGGGTTATGAATTTACAGGTATAAATGATGGGTTTTGAATGAACAGGTCTAAATGATGGGTTATGAATTAACAGGTATACATGATGGGTTATGAATGAACAGGTATAAATGATGGGTTATGAATGAACAGGTATAAGTGATGGGTTATGAACTAACAGGTATAAATGATGGGTTATGAACTAACAGGTATAAATGATGGGTTATGAATTAACAGTTATAAATGATGGGTTAGGAATGAACAGGTATTATGATAGGTTATGAATTAAAATATTTAAATGATGGGTTATGAATTAACAGGTATAAATGGTGGGTTATGAACTAACAGGTATAAATGATGGGTTATGAATGAACAGGTATAAATGATGGGTTATGAATTGACAGGTATTAATGATGGGTTATGAACTAACAGGTATAAATGATGGGTTATGAATTAACAGTTATTAATGATGGGTTAGGAATGAACAGGTATTATGATAGGTTATGAATTAAAATATTTAAATGATGGGTTATGAATTAACAGGTATAAATTGTGGGTTATGAACTAAAAGGTATAACTGATGGGTTATGAATTAATAGGTATAAATGATGGGTTATGAACTAACAGGTATAAATGATGGGTAATGAACTAACGCGTATAAATGATGGGTTATGAATTAACATGTATAAATGATGGGTTATGAATGAACAGGTGTAAATGATGGGTTATGAATTAACAGGTATAAATGATGGGTTATGAATGAACAGGTATAAATGATGGGTTATGAATGAACAGGTGTAAATGATGGGTAATGAATTAACAGGTAAAAATTACTGGTTATGAATTAACAAGTATATATGATGGGTTATGAATTAACAGGTATAAATGATGGGCTATGAATGTTCAGGTATAAATTATGGGTTATGAATGAACAGGTATAAATGATGGGTTATGAATGAACAGGTATAAATGATGGGTTATGAATTAACGGGTATTAATGATGGGTTATGAACTAACGGGTATAAATTATGGGTTATGAATTAACAGGTATAAATGATTGGTTATGAATTAAAATATTTAAATGATGGGTTATGAACTAACAGGTATAAATGATGGGTTATGATTTAATAGGTATAAATGATGGGTTATGAACTAACAGGTATAAATAATGGATTGTGAATTAACATTTATAAACGATGGGTTATGAATGAACAGGTATAAATGATGGGTTATGATTTAACAGGTATAAATGACGGGTTATGATTTAACAGGTATAAATGATGGGTTATGAACGACCAGGTATAAATGATGGGTTATGAATTAACAGGTATAAATGATGGGTTATGAATTAACAGTTATAAATGATGGTTTATGAATTAACAGGTATAAATGGTGGGTTATGAACTAAAAGGTATAAATGTTGGGTTATGAATTAATAGGTTTCAATGATGGTTTATGAACTAACAGGTATAAATTATGGGTTATGAATTAACATGTATAAATGATGGGCTATGAATTAAAAGGTTTAAATGATGGGTTATGAATGAACAGGTATAAATGATGGGTTATGAATGAACAGGTGTAAATTATGGGTAATGAATTAACAGGTAAAAATTACTGGTTATGAATTAACAGGTATATATGATGGGTTATGAATTAACAGGTATAAATGATGGGCTATGAATGAACAGGTATAAATTCTGGGTTATGAATGAACAGGTATAAATGATGGGTTATGAATGAACAGGTATAAATGATGTGTTAAGAATTAACAGGTATTAATGATGGGTTATGAACTAACAGGTATAAATGATGGGTTATGAATTCACATGTATAAATGATGGGCTATGAATTAACAGGTATAAATGATGGGTTATGAATTAACATGTATAAATTATGGGCTATGAATGAACAGGTATAAATTATGGGTTATGAATGAACAGGTATAATTTATGGGTTATGAATGAACAGGTATAAATTATGTGTTAAGAATTAACAGGTATTAATGATGGGTTATGAACTAACAGGTATAAATGATGGGTTATGAATTAACATGTATAAATGATGGGCTATGAATT
This sequence comes from Oncorhynchus clarkii lewisi, assembly GCF_045791955.1. Classification (NCBI taxonomy): domain Eukaryota; kingdom Metazoa; phylum Chordata; class Actinopteri; order Salmoniformes; family Salmonidae; genus Oncorhynchus; species Oncorhynchus clarkii. The sequence goes on from NC_092153.1 coordinate 28,965,809, forward strand.
AACAGGTATAAATGATGGGTTATGAATGAACAGGTATAAATGATGGGTTATGAATGAACAGGTATAAATGATGGGTTATGAATTAAAAGGTTTAAATGATGGGTTATGAATTAACAGGTATAAATGATGGGTTATGAATTAACAGGTATAAATGGTGGGTTATGAACTAACAGGTATACATGATGGTTTATGAATTAACATGTATAAATGATGGGCTATGAATGAACAGGTATAAATTATGGGTTATGAATGAACAGGTATAATTTATGGGTTATGAATGAACAGGTATAAATTATGTGTTAAGAATTAACAGGTATTAATGATGGGTTATGAACTAACAGGTATATATGATGGGTTATGAATTAACAGGTATAAATGATGGGCTATGAATGAACAGGTATAAATTCTGGGTTATGAATGAACAGGTATAAATGATGGGTTATGAATGAACAGGTATAAATGATGGGTTATGAATTAAAAGGTTTAAATGATGGGTTATGAATTAACAGGTATAAATGATGGGTTATGAATTAACAGGTATACATGATGGGTTATGAACTAACAGGTATAAATGGTGGGTTATGAACTAAAAGGTATAAATGGTGGGTTATGAATTAACAGGTATAAATGATGGGCTATGAATGAACAGGTATAAATTCTGGGTTATGAATGAACAGGTATAAATGATGGGTTATGAATGAACAGGTATAAATGATGTGTTAAGAATTAACAGGTATTAATGATGGGTTATGAACTAACAGGTATAAATGATGGGTTATGAATTAACATGTATAAATGATGGGCTATGAATTAACAGGTATAAATGATGGGTTATGAATTAACATGTATAAATGATGGGCTATGAATGAACAGGTATAAATTATGGGTTATGAATGAACAGGTATAAATGATGGGTTATGAACGACCAGGTATAAATGATGGGTTATGAATTAACAGGTATAAATGATGGGTTATGAATTAACAGTTATAAATGATGGTTTATGAATTAACAGGTATAAATGGTGGGTTATGAACTAAAAGGTATAAATGTTGGGTTATGAATTAATAGGTTTCAATGATGGTTTATGAACTAACAGGTATAAATTATGGGTTATGAATTAACATGTATAAATGATGGGCTATGAATTAAAAGGTTTAAATGATGGGTTATGAATGAACAGGTATAAATGATGGGTTATGAATGAACAGGTGTAAATTATGGGTAATGAATTAACAGGTAAAAATTACTGGTTATGAATTAACAGGTATATATGATGGGTTATGAATTAACAGGTATAAATGATGGGCTATGAATGAACAGGTATAAATTCTGGGTTATGAATGAACAGGTATAAATGATGGGTTATGAATGAACAGGTATAAATGATGTGTTAAGAATTAACAGGTATTAATGATGGGTTATGAACTAACAGGTATAAATGATGGGTTATGAATTCACATGTATAAATGATGGGCTATGAATTAACAGGTATAAATGATGGGTTATGAATTAACATGTATAAATTATGGGCTATGAATGAACAGGTATAAATTATGGGTTATGAATGAACAGGTATAATTTATGGGTTATGAATGAACAGGTATAAATTATGTGTTAAGAATTAACAGGTATTAATGATGGGTTATGAACTAACAGGTATAAATGATGGGTTATGAATTAACATGTATAAATGATGGGCTATGAATTAACAGGTATAAATGATGGGTTATGAATGAACAGGTATAAATGATGGGTTATGAATGAACAGGTATAAATGATGGGTTATGAATTAAAAGGTTTAAATGATGGGTTATGAATTAACAGGTATAAATGATGGGTTATGAATTAACAGGTATAAATGGTGGGTTATGAACTAACAGGTATACATGATGGTTTATGAATTAACATGTATAAATGATGGGCTATGAATGAACAGGTATAAATTATGGGTTATGAATGAACAGGTATAATTTATGGGTTATGAATGAACAGGTATAAATTATGTGTTAAGAATTAACAGGTATTAATGATGGGTTATGAACTAACAGGTATATATGATGGGTTATGAATTAACAGGTATAAATGATGGGCTATGAATGAACAGGTATAAATTCTGGGTTATGAATGAACAGGTATAAATGATGGGTTATGAATGAACAGGTATAAATGATGGGTTATGAATTAAAAGGTTTAAATGATGGGTTATGAATTAACAGGTATAAATGATGGGTTATGAATTAACAGGTATACATGATGGGTTATGAACTAACAGGTATAAATGGTGGGTTATGAACTAAAAGGTATAAATGGTGGGTTATGAATTAACAGGTATAAATGATGGGCTATGAATGAACAGGTATAAATTCTGGGTTATGAATGAACAGGTATAAATGATGGGTTATGAATGAACAGGTATAAATGATGTGTTAAGAATTAACAGGTATTAATGATGGGTTATGAACTAACAGGTATAAATGATGGGTTATGAATTAACATGTATAAATGATGGGCTATGAATTAACAGGTATAAATGATGGGTTATGAATTAACATGTATAAATGATGGGCTATGAATGAACAGGTATAAATTATGGGTTATGAATGAACAGGTATAATTTATGGGTTATGAATGAACAGGTATAAATTATGTGTTAAGAATTAACAGGTATTAATGATGGGTTATGAACTAACAGGTATAAATGATGGGTTATGAATTAACATGTATAAATGATGGGCTATGAATTAACAGGTATAAATGATGGGTTATGAATGAACAGGTATAAATGATGGGTTATGAATGAACAGGTATAAATGATGGGTTATGAATTAAAAGGTTTAAATGATGGGTTATGAATTAACAGGTATAAATGATGGGTTATGAATTAACAGGCATACATGATGGGTTATGAACTAACAGGTATAAATGATGGGTTATGAATTAACAGGTATAAATGATGGGTTATGAACTAACAGGTATACATGATGGTTTATGAATTAACAGGTATAAATGGTGGGTTATGAATTAACAGGTATAAATGATGGGTTATGAATTAACATGTATAAATGATGGGTTATGAATGAACAGGTGTAAATGATGGGTAATGAATTAACAGGTAAAAATGACTGGTTATGAATTAACAGGTATAAATGATGGGTTATGAATTAACATGTATAAATGATGGGCTATGAATTAACAGGTATAAATGATGGGTTATGAATGAACAGGTATAAATGATGGGTTATGAATGAACAGGTATAAATGATGGGTTATGAATTAAAAGATTTAAATGATGGGTTATGAATTAACAGGTATAAATGATGGGCTATGAATTAACAGGTATAAATGATGGGTTATGAATGAACAGGTATAAATGATGGGTTATGAATGAACAGGTATAAATGATGGGTTATGAATTAAAAGGTTTAAATGATGGGTTATGAATTAACAGGTATAAATGATGGGTTATGAATTAACAGGTATACATGATGGGTTATGAACTAACAGGTATAAATGATGGGTTATGAATTAACAGGTATAAATGGTGGGTTATGAACTAACAGGTATAAATGATGGGTTATGAACTAACAGGTATACATGATGGTTTATGAATTAACAGGTATAAATGGTGGGTTATGAACTAAAAGGTATAAATGGTGGGTTATGAATTAACAGGTATAAATGATGGGCTATGAATGAACAGGTATAAATTCTGGGTTATGAATGAACAGGTATAAATGATGGGTTATGAATGAACAGGTATAAATGATGTGTTAAGAATTAACAGGTATTAATGATGGGTTATGAACTAACAGGTATAAATGATGGGTTATGAATTAACATGTATAAATGATGGGCTATGAATTAACAGGTATAAATGATGGGTTATGAATTAACATGTATAAATGATGGGCTATGAATGAACAGGTATAAATTATGGGTTATGAATGAGCAGGTATAATTTATGGGTTATGAATGAACAGGTATAAATTATGTGTTAAGAATTAACAGGTATTAATGATGGGTTATGAATTAACATGTATAAATGATGGGCTATGAATTAACAGGTATAAATGATGGGTTATGAATGAACAGGTATAAATGATGGGTTATGAATGAACAGGTATAAATGATGGGTTATGAATTAAAAGGTTTAAATGATGGGTTATGAATTAACAGGTATAAATGATGGGTTATGAATTAACAGGTATACATGATGGGTTATGAACTAACAGGTATAAATGATGGGTTATGAATTAACAGGTATAAATGGTGGGTTATGAACTAACAGGTATAAATGATGGGTTATGAACTAACAGGTATACATGATGGTTTATGAATTAACAGGTATAAATGGTGGGTTATGAATTAACAGGTATAAATGATGGGTTATGAATTAACATGTATAAATGATGGGTTATGAATGAACAGGTGTAAATGATGGGTAATGAATTAACAGGTAAAAATGACTGGTTATGAATTAACAGGTATAAATGATGGGCTATGAATGAACAGGTATAAATGATGGGTTATGAATTAACAGGTATAAATGATGGTTTATGAATTAACAGGTATAAATTATGGGTAATGAATTAACAGGTATAAATGATGGGTTATGAATTAACAGGTTTAAATGATGGGTTATGAATGAACAGGTGTAAATGATGGGTAATGAATTAACAGGTAAAAATGACTGGTTATGAATTAACAGGTATAAATGATGGGCTATGAATGAACAGGTATAAATGATGGGTTATGAATGAACAGGTATAAATGATGTGTTAAGAATTAACAGGTATTAATGATGGGTTATGAATTAAAAGGTTTAAATGATGGGTTATGAATGAACAGGTATAAATGATGGGTTATGAATGAACAGGTGTAAATGATGGGTAATGAATTAACAGGTAAAAATTACTGGTTATGAATTAACAGGTATTTATGATGGGTTATGAATTAACAGGTATAAATGATGGGCTATGAATGAACAGGTATAAATTATGGGTTATGAATGAACAGGTATAAATGATGTGTTAAGAATTAACAGGTATTAATGATGGGTTATGAACTAACAGGTATAAATGATGGGTTATGAATTAACATGTATAAATGATGGGCTATGAATTAACAGGTATAAATGATGGGTTATGAATTAACAGGTATAAATGATGGGCTATGAATGAACAGGTATAAATTATGGGTTATGAATGAACAGGTATAAATTATGGGTTATGAATGAACAGGTATAAATAATGTGTTAAGAATTAACAGGTATTAATGATGGGTTATGAACTAACAGGTATAAATGATGGGTTATGAATTAACATGTATAAATTATGGGCTATGAATTAACAGGTATAAATGATGGGTTATGAATGAACAGGTATAAATGATGGGTTATGAATGAACAGTTATAAATGATGGGTTATGAATTAAAAGGTTTAAATGATGGGTTATGAATTAACAGGTATAAATGATGGGTTAAGAATGAACAGGTATACATGATTGGATATGAACTAACAGTTATAAATGATGGGTTATGAACTAACAGGTATAAATAATGGATTTTGAATTAACATTTATAAATGATGGGTTATGAATGAACAGGTATAAATGATGGGTTATGAATGAACAGGTATAAATGATGGGTTATGATTTAACAGGTATAAATGACGGGTTATGATTTAACAGGTATAAATGATGGGTTATGAACGACCAGGTATAAATGATGGGTTATGAATTAACAGGTATAAATGATGGGTTATGAATTAACAGTTATAAATTATGGTTTATGAATTAACAGGTATAAATGGTGGGTTATGAACTAAAAGGTATAAATGTTGGGTTATGAATTAATAGGTTTCAATGATGGTTTATGAACTAACAGGTATAAATGATGGGTTATGAATTAACATGTATAAATGATGGGCTATGAATTAACAGGTATAAATGATGGGTTATGAATGAACAGGTATAAATGATGGGTTATGAATGAACAGGTATAAATGATGGGTTATGAATGAACAGGTATAAATGATGGGTTATGAATGAACAGGTGTAAATTATGGGTAATGAATTAACAGGTAAAAAGTACTGGTTATGAATTAAAAGGTTTAAATGATGGGTTATGAATGAACAGGTATATATGATGGGTTATGAATTAACAGGTATAAATTATGGGCTATGAATGAACAGGTATAAATTCTGGGTTATGAATGAACAGGTATAAATGATGGGTTATGAATGAACAGGTATAAATGATGTGTTAAGAATTAACAGGTATTAATGATGGGTTATGAACTAACAGGTATAAATGATGGGTTATGAATTAACATGTATAAATGATGGGCTATGAATTAACAGGTATAAATGATGGGTTATGAATTAACAGGTATAAATGATGGGCTATGAATGAACAGGTATAAATTATGGGTTATGAATGAACAGGTATAAATTATGTGTTAAGAATTAACAGGTATTAATGATGGGTTATGAACTAACAGGTATAAATGATGGGTTATGAATTAACATGTATAAATGATGGGCTATGAATTAACAGGTATAAATGATGGGTTATGAATTAACAGGTATACATGATGGGTTATGAACTAACAGGTATAAATGATGGGTTATGAATTAACAGGTATAAATGGTGGGTTATGAACTAACAGGTATAAATGATGGGTTATGAACTAACAGGTATAAATGATGGTTTATGAATTAACAGGTATAAATGGTGGGTTATGAACTAAAAGGTATAAATGATGGGTTATGAATTAACATGTATAAATGATGGGTTATGAATGAACAGGTATTAATGATGGGTTATGAATTAACACGTATAAATGATGGGTTATGATTTAACAGGTGTAAATTACGAGTTATGAACTAACAGGTATAAATGATGGGTTATGAATTAACATGTATAAATGATGGGCTATGAATTAACAGGTATAAATGATGGGTTATGAATGAACAGGTATAAATGATGGGTTATGAATTAACAGGTAAAATTACTGGTTATGAATTAACAGGTATATATGATGGGTTATGAATTAACAGGTATAAATGATGGGCTATGAATGAACAGGTATAAATTATGGGTTATGAATGAACAGGTATAAATGATGTGTTAAGAATTAACAGGTATTAATGATGGGTTATGAACTAACAGGTATAAATGATGGGTTATGAATTAACATGTATAAATGATGGGCTATGAATTAACAGGTATAAATGATGGGCTATGAATGAACAGGTATAAATTATGGGTTATGAATGAACAGGTATAAATTATGGGTTATGAATGAACAGGTATAAATAATGTGTTAAGAATTAACAGGTATTAATGATGGGTTATGAACTAACAGGTATAAATGATGGGTTATGAATTAACATGTATAAATGATGGGCTATGAATTAACAGGTATAAATGATGGGTTATGAATGAACAGGTATAAATGATGGGTTATGAATGAACAGGTATAAATGATGGGTTATGAATTAAAAGGTTTAAATGATGGGTTATGAATTAACAGGTATAAATGATGGGTTATGAACTAACAGGTATACATGATGGGTTATGAATTAACAGGTATAAATAATGGGTTATGAACTAACAGGTATAAATGATGGTGTTACGGATACAGGTATCCTGTGTGTGTGTGTGTATGTATCCTGTGTTGTTTTCTCTCCTTCTCCCCTCACAGGTGAAAATCATTACTCCCCAATCAATCATCAATCAGAAGACACACCTCCTCCTTTTTCCTACCCTATCACAGTTCCTTTCCCTTAGTTTAAAAATCCCATCAGTTGTTTGCTCTGGAGCTCAATCTCTCTGTAATGCCATGTATGTAGATCTCTGTGTTTCACTCTCTCTTTGTGTATTAACCTCTCTTTTGTTTGAGCACCTCCATAGCACTTTGTCATCAGCTGTGAGTATTGTTTTTGGTTATGGTGTTTGTATTTGATTGCTGGTGGGAAAAGGGGAAACCAAGACAAGTCGCCCATGGGCATACACTACCCGTAGGTAGACTTTGTTAAATACACTAGTTAGAACTGGGCGGACCACCCACTGTATTTTTGGTTAGTTAGTTAGCTGTTAAAGTAGGCTAGTCTAGCTTAGGGCTGTTTTTGAATACTTATTGTTTCTTTCCTTGGGTCCAGCTCAGCCCCTTTTCCTGCTCCCCCCTTTACCGTGTGTTTTCAAATAAACCTTGAGTTTGACGGTAGATTTCAGTTTTCGTGGTTATTTCGTTCACACTTATACTTTGTCACAATTCTAATTTGCATGAGTTATGTTACGGGTCTCATTACCATCCCCCCTAGACTGTCGGGCCAAAAGGGATTCGTAACATAAGTGGGGGCTCATCCGGGATCTGTCATAACTGACACCCATGCCGCTCATGTAGATTGTGATAGTGGTATAGTTCAGTGTTGAGCGTCATAGCTGAAGTAGCATTAGTGTTTGCTATTTTCTTTGGCTCTTGTGAAGTAGTTAAAGATGGCTACTTTTGAGTTGAAGTCCTTTTTGGATAACCCTTCGTGGGAGGTTTTTGACAAATGTCGTAGAGTTGACTTAATTACCTTGGCTGACCATTATTCAATATCGATTCCGCAGAGTTTAGTTAAGGCGGAGGTTAAACAGCTAGTGTTAAATGTATTGGTGGAAGAGCAGGTGCTTGTGTTACCGCTGCCTGAGTCTACTACCCCTGTAGGGGATGTTGCTGCTCCTGTAAGCCCATTGGTGTCTGATAATGAGGGCGAGGCTAAAACACCAGCCACATTGTCCCGTTTTGATCCACTCTCCCCACTGTCAAATGGTGAAGCCAGGAGGCATGTCCGTTTAGCACAGTTCCAACTGGAGGCGGAAGAGAGAGCCCAAATTAGGCGAGAGACTCTCCAGTTGGAGATGTGTAAAATTGAGGCAGAAAGAGAACAACGGCATTTGGAGATGTGTAAAATTGAGGCAGAAAAAGAAAGAGAACAGCGGCATTTAGATTTGGAGATGTGTAAAATTGAGGCAGAAAAAGAACGAGAACGAGAACAGCGGCAGATGACGTTTAAAATGCGCCAGATGGAACTGGAGGCAGAGACAGCGAGGCTAGCCTCCGGTCCTACTGTGCCTGTTTGTGAGCCGTCCTCACCTGCTGTGTCCTCAAACACGTTTGACATTAATAGGCAGATTGCCTTAGTACCTTTGTTCAGAGAGTCGGAGGTTGACTCCTATTTTTGTGTATTTGAGCTTAGCATTGAAATGGCCTGAAGAGGTATGGTGTCTATTACTTCAGTGTAAATTAACTGGTAAAGCCCAAGAGGTTTTGTCAGCGCTACGTCTGGAGGACAGTTTGAATTATGAAGTGGTCAAAGCTACTGTTCTTCGTGCCTATGAGCTTGTGCCTGAGGCATACCGACAGAGATTTAGGTCTCATAGAAAGTATTCTAGTAAGACTTATGTGGAATTTGCTAGAGACAAGGGAAATCTGTTTGATAAATGGCATGCTGCTAGTAAGGTAACTGATTTCAACTCTCTCCGGGAGTTAATGTTGTTGGAAGAGTTTAAAAATAGCTTACCCGAACGCATTGTAGTTTACCTAAACGAACAGAAAGCATCCTCCCTGGCAGAAGCGTCTGTGTTGGCAGACGAGTTTGTGTTGACGCACAAGAGTGTGTTTTCGGCTCAAACTGAGAGTAGAGCCACTGAGTTTCCTACCTTTAGCCCTAGTCGACCAGCAATAGTATATCAATCACGCCAGAAGAATGAGCGTTCCTGTTTCTATTGTCATAAAGTGGGACATATGATTAATGATTGCTTCATGCTTAAACGCAAACAAGGGATGCCTCTTCGTGCCAAGCCGCCAACAGGTGTTGCTCTAATTCGTACGGTTGTGAGGTCTGCAACAAAACAGGTGCCTCAGGGTAACTGTAGTTTGAAAGTCTCAGTCCCCGACCGCAGTTATGAACCATTCATTTTCGAGGGGTTTGTGTCCCTAACGAATGACGAAGCGTCTCAGCGTCCGGTTAAAATCCTTAGAGATACTGGTGCGGCGCAGTCGTTTATATTGTCTGATGTGTTGCCCTTATCTGACGATACATACTGTGGTTCCAGTGTGTTAGTGCAGGGTATTGAAATGGGTTTTGTCCCAGTGCCATTGCACTTTGTGAAAGTACACTGAGTTAATCAGTGGAATATTCAGAGTGGGGGTACGTCCTATGTTGCCAGTGAAAGGTGTGACCTTTATAATGGGTAACGATATTGCCGGAGGAAAGGTAGTACCCGTATTGGAAGTATTGGATAAAAGTGACCACTCTCTCTCGAATGAGCTGGCACAGAGTTATCCACATGTGTTCCCCGCTTGTGCTGTCACTCGTGCTCAAGCACTACAAGAGGGTGACGTGATAGATTTGTCGAACACTGTTCTGTTCAAAGAGGTTGATCAAGAGGATGGATTGTGTGATACCTCTGAGAAGCTGATCACCTCTGACAAACAGCCCAGGAAAGAATCAAAGAACATTGAACTTATTGCTGATGCAATACCAGTCACTCGTGAGCAGCTGATTGCTAACCAAAAGGTTGACAACAAGCTTGCTAAATGTTTTTCTAGTGTTGTCTCATTGGAAGAGGTGAAGAAGAAGAATGTGGCTTACTTCATTGATGGTAATCTCTTCATGCGTAAATGGAAATCCCATGTTGACGCAGGTGGAGATTGGAATGCTGTTTATCAAATAGTGATTCCTACAGCCTTTCGACAAAATGTGTTATCCCTTGCTCATGATCACCAGTGGTCTGGTCATTTAGGAATCACAAAGACTTATGATCGGATCCTTCGACATTTATTTTGGCCGGGTTTAAAACAAGATGTGGCTCAGTTCTGTCGGACATGCCACATATGTCAGATAACAGGAAAACCAAATCAAGTTATTCCTCCCGCTCCTCTTTGTCCCATACCTGTCATAGGTGAACCATTCGAGCATGTGGTCTTTGATTGTGTCGGACCGTTACCGAAGACAAAATCGGGTAACCAGTTTTTGTCTCGTGTGTAATAATTGTTGTATGTTTTGCAAGGTTGTTGCTTTGTTGTTGTTGTGAGTATTCATTAATACTGTGAACGCAATCCCCCCTAGGGTTGCTCTTTTAAGGGTGGGAGTGTTACAGATACAGGTATCCTGTGTGTGTGTATGTATCCTGTGTTGTTTTCTCTCCTTCTCCCCTCACAGGTGAAAATCATTACTCCCCAATCAGTCAATCAATCATCAATCAGAAGACACACCTCCTCCTTTTTCCTACCCTATCACAGTTCCTTTCCCTTAGTTTAAAAATCCCATCAGTTGTTTGCTCTGGAGCTCAATCTCTCTGTAATGCCATGTACAGTGCCTTGCGAAAGTATTCGGCCCCCTTGAACTTTGCGACCTTTTGCCACATTTCAGGCTTCAAACATAAAGATATAAAACTGTATTTTTTTTGTGAAGAATCAACAACAAGTGGGACACAATCATGAAGTGGAACAACATTTATTGGATATTTCAAACTTTTTTAACAAATCAAAAACTGAAAAATTGGGCGTGCAAAATTATTCAGCCCCCTTAAGTTAATACTTTGTAGCGCCACCTTTTGCTGCGATTACAGCTGTAAGTCGCTTGGGGTATGTCTCTATCAGTTTTGCACATCGAGAGACTGACATTTTTTCCCATTCCTCCTTGCAAAACAGCTCGAGCTCAGTGAGGTTGGATGGAGAGCATTTGTGAACAGCAGTTTTCAGTTCTTTCCACAGATTCTCGATTGGATTCAGGTCTGGACTTTGACTTGGCCATTCTAACACCTGGATATGTTTATTTTTGAACCATTCCATTGTAGATTTTGCTTTATGTTTTGGATCATTGTCTTGTTGGAAGACAAATCTCCGTCCCAGTCTCAGGTCTTTTGCAGACTCCATCAGGTTTTCTTCCAGAATGGTCCTGTATTTGGCTCCATCCATCTTCCCATCAATTTTAACCATCTTCCCTGTCCCTGCTGAAGAAAAGCAGGCCCAAACCATGATGCTGCCATGTTTGACAGTGGGGATGGTGTGTTCAGCTGTGTTGCTTTTACGCCAAACATAACGTTTTGCATTGTTGCCAAAAAGTTCAATTTTGGTTTCATCTGACCAGAGCACCTTCTTCCACATGTTTGGTGGGTCTCCCAGGTGGCTTGTGGCAAACTTTAAACGACACTTTTTATGGATATCTTTAAGAAATGGCTTTTTTCTTGCCACTATTCCATAAAGGCCAGATTTGTGCAATATACGACTGATTGTTGTCCTATGGACAGAGTCTCCCACCTCAGCTGTAGATCTCTGCAGTTCATCCAGAGTGATCATGGGCCTCTTGGCTGCATCTCTGATCAGTCTTCTCCTTGTATGAGCTGAAAGTTTAGAGGGACGGCCAGGTCTTGGTAGATTTGCAGTGGTCTGATACTCCTTCCATTTCAATATTATCGCTTGCACAGTGCTCCTTGGGATGTTTAAATCTTGGGAAATCTTTTTGTATCCAAATCCGGCTTTAAACTTCTTCACAACAGTATCTCGGACCTGCCTGGTGTGTTCCTTGTTCTTCATGATGCTCTCTGCGCTTTTAACGGACCTCTGAGACTATCACAGTGCAGGTGCATTTATACGGAGACTTGATTACACACAGGTGGATTGTATTTATCATCATTAGTCATTTAGGTCAACATTGGATCATTCAGAGATCCTCACTGAACTTCTGGAGAGTGTTTGCTGCACTGAAAGTAAAGGGGCTGAATAATTTTGCACGCCCAATTTTTCAGTTTTTGATTTGTTAAAAAAGTTTGAAATATCCAATAAATGTCGTTCCACTTCATGATTGTGTCCCACTTGTTGTTGATTCTTCACAAAAAAATACAGTTTTATGTCTTTATGTTTGAAGCCTGAAATGTGGCAAAAGGTCGCAAAGTTCAAGGGGGCCGAATACTTTCACAAGGCACTGTATCTCACTCTCTCTTTGTGTATTAACCTCTCTTTTGTTTGAGCACCTCCATAGCACTTTGTCATCACCTGTGAGTATTGTTTTTGGTTATGGTGTTTGTATTTGATTGCTGGTGGGAAAAGGGGAAACCAAGACAAGTCGCCCATGGGCATACACTACCCGTAGGTAGACTTTGTTAAATACACTAGTTAGAACTGGGCGGACCACCCACTGTATTTTTGGTTAGTTAGTTAGCTGTTAAAGTAGGATAGTCTAGCTTAGGGGTGTTTTTGAATACTTATTGTTTCTTTCCTTGGGTCCAGCTCAGCCCCTTTTCCTGCTCCCCCCTTTACCGTGTGTTTTCAAATAAACCTTGAGTTTGCCGGTAGATTTCAGTTGTCGTGGTTATTTCGTTCACACTTTTACCACTCATTACCATCCCCCCTAGACTGTCGGGCCAAAAGGGATTCGTAACAGATGGTTTATGAATGAACAGGTATAAATGATGGGTTAGGAATTAACAGGTATTATGATGAGTTATGAATTAAAATATTTAAATGATGGGTTATGAATTAACAGGTATAAATTATGGGTTATGGACAAACAGGTATACATGATGGGTTATGAACTAACAGGTATAAATATTGGGTTGTGAATTAACATGTATAAATGATGGGTTATGAACTAACAGGTATAAATGATGGGTTATGAACTAACAGGTATAAATGATGGGTTAGGAATTAACAGGTATAAATGATGGTTAGGAATGAACAGATAATTTAATGGGTTATGAATTAAAATATTTAAATGATGGGTTATGAATGAACAGGTTTAAATGATTGGTTATGGGCGAACATGTATACATGATGGGTTATGAACTAAAAGGTATAAATAATGGGTTGTGAACATGGATAAATGATGGGTTATGAACTAACAGGTATAAATGATGCGTTAGGAATGAACAGGTATTATGATGGGTTATGAATTAAAATATTTAAATGATGGGTTATGAATGAACAGGTATAAATGATGGGTTATGAATTAAAAGGTTTAAATGATGGGTTATGAATTAACAGGTATAAATGATGGGTTATGGACAAACAGGTAAACATGATGGGTTATGAACTAACAGGTATAAATAATGGGTTGTGAATTAACATGTATAAATGATGGGTTATGAACTAACAGGTATAAATGATGGGTTAGGAATTAACAGGTATAAATGACGGGTTATGAATTAACATGTATACATGGTGGGTTATGAACTAAAAGGTATAAATGATGGGTTATGAATGAACAGGTATAAATGATGGGTTATGAAATAACAGGTATAAATGATGGTTTATGAATTAACAGGTATAAATGGTGGGTTATGAACTAAAAGGTATAAATGATGGGTTATGAATTAACAGGTATTAATGATGGGTTATGAACTAACAGGTATAAATGATGGGTTATGAATGAACATGTATACATGATGGGATATGAATTAACAGTTATAAATGATGGGTTAGGAATGAACAGGTATTATGATGGGTTATGAATAAAAATATTTAAATGATGGGTTATGAATGAACAGGTATAAATGATGGGTTATGAATTAAAAGGTTTAAATGATGGGTTATGAATTAACAGGTATAAATGATGCGTTATGGACGAACAGGTATAAATAATGGGTTGTGAATTAACATGTATACATGATGGGTTATGAATTAACAGGTATAAATGATGGGTTATGAATGAACAGGTATAAATTATGGGTTATGAATGAACAGGTATAAATGATGGGTTATGAATTAAAAGGTTTAAATGATGGTTTCTGAATTCACAGGTATAAATGATGGGTTATGAATTAAAAGGTTTAAATGATGGGTTATGAATTAACAGGTATAAATGATGCGTTATGGACGAACAGGTATAAATAATGGGTTGTGAATTAACATGTATACATGATGGGTTGTGAATTAACATGTATACATGATGGGTTATGAATTAACAGGTATAAATGATGGGTTATGAATGAACAGGTATAAATGATGGGTTATGAACTAACAGGTATAAATGATGGGATATGAATTAACAGTTATAAATGATGGGTTAGGAATGAACAGGTATTATGATGGGTTATGAATTAAAATATTTAAATGATGGGTAATGAATGAACAGGTATAAATGATGGATTATGAATTAAAAGGTTTAAATGATGGGTTATGAATTAACAGGTATAAATGATGGGTTATGGACAAACAGGTATACATGATGGGTTATGAACTAACAGGTATAAATAATGGGTTGTGAATTAACATGTATAAATGATGGGTTATGAACTAACAGGTATAAATGATGGGTTATGAACTAACAGGTGGAAATGATGGGCTATGAATGAACAGGTATAAATGATGGGTTATGAATGAACATGTATAAATGATGGGTTATGAATTAACAGGTATTAATGATGGGTTATGAACTAACAGGTATAAATGATGGGTTATGAATTAACAGCTATAAATGATGGGTTAGGACTGAACAGGTATTATGATGGGTTAAGAATTAAAATATTTAAATGATGGGTTATGAATGAACAGGTATAAATGATGGGTTATGAATGAACAGGTATAAATGATGGGTTATGAATTAAAAGGTTTAAATGATGGGTTATGAATTAACAGGTATAAATGATGGGTTATGAAATAACAGGTATAAATGATGGTTTCTGAATTAACAGGTATAAATGGTGGGTTATGAACTAAAAGGTATAAATGATGGGTTATGAATTAACAGGTATAAATGATGGGTTATGAATTTACAGGTTTAAATTATGGGTTATGAATGAACAAGTATATATGATGGGTTATGAATGAACAGGTATACATGATGGGTTATGAACTAACAGGTATAAATGACGGGTTATGAATTAACATGTATAAATGATGGGTTATGAACTAACAGGTCTAAATGATTGGATATGAATTAACAGTTATAAATGATGGGTTAGGAATGAACAGGTATTATGATGGGTTAAGAATTAAAATATTTAAATGATGGGTAATGAATGAACAGGTATAAATGATGGATTATGAATTAAAAGGTTTAAATGATGGGTTATGAATTAACAGGTATAAATGATGGGTTATGGACAAACAGGTATACATGATGGGTTATGAACTAACAGGTATAAATAACGGGTTGTGAATTAACATGTATAAATGATGGGTTATGAACTAACAGGTATAAATGGTGGGTTATGAACTAACAGGTATAAATGATGGGTTAGGAATGAACAGGTATAAATGACGGGTTATGAATTAACATGTATACATGGTGGGTTATGAACTAAAAGGTATAAATGATGGGTTGTGAATTAACATGTATAAATGATGGGTTATGGACGAACAGGTATACATGATGGGTTATGAACTAACAGGTATAAATAATGGGTTGTGAATTAACATGTATAAATGATGGGTTATGAACTAACAGGTATAAATGATGGGTTATGAATTAACAGGTATAAATGATGGTTATGAATTAACAGGTTTAAATGATGGGTTATGAGTGAACAGGTATAAATGATGGGTTATGAATGAACAGGTATACCTGATGGGTTATGAATTAACAGGTATAAATGATGGGTTATGAACTAACAGGTGGAAATGATGGGCTATGAATGAACAGGTATAACTGATGGGTTATGAATGAACATGTATAAATGATGGGTTATGAATTAACAGGTTTTAATGATGGGTTATGAACTAACAAATATAATTGATGGGTTATGAATTAACAGCTATAAATTATGGGTTAGGACTGAACAGGTATTATGATGGGTTAAGAATTAAAATATTTAAATGATGGGTTATGAATGAACAGGTATAAATGATGGGTTATGAATTAAAAGGTTTAAATGATGGGTTAGGACTGAACAGGTATTATGATGGGTTTATAATTAAAATATTTAAATGATGGGTTATGAATGAACAGGTATTAATGATGGGTTATGAACTAACAGGTATAAATGATGGGTTATGAATTAACAGCTATAAATGATGGGTTAGGACTGAACAGGTATTATGATGGGTTAAGAATTAAAATATTTAAATGATGGGTTATGAATGAACAGGTATAAATGATGGGTTATGAATGAACAGGTATAAATGATGGGTTATGAATTAAAAGGTTTAAATGATGGGTTATGAACTAACAGGTATAAATGATGGGTTAGGAATTAACAGGTATAAATGACGGGTTATGAATTAACATGTATACATGGTGGGTTATGAACTAAAAGGTATAAATTATGGGTTATGAATTAACATGTATAAATGATGGGCTATGAATTAACAGGTATAAATGATGGGTTATGAACTAACAGGTATAAATGATGGGTTAGGAATTAACAGGTATAAATGACGGGTTATGAATTAACATGTATACATGGTGGGTTATGAACTAAAAGGTATAAATTATGGGTTATGAATTAACATGTATAAATGATGGGTTGTGAATTAACATGTATAAATGATGGGTTATGGACGAACAGGTATACATGATGGGTTATGAACTAACAGGTATAAATAATGGGTTGTGAATTAACATGTATAAATGATGGGTTATGAACTAACAGGTATAAATGATGGGTTATGAACTAACAGGTATAAATGATGGGTTAGGAATTAACAGGTATAAATGACGGGTTATGAATTAACAGGTATAAATGATGGTTATGAATTAACAGGTTTAAATGATGGGTTATGAGTGAACAGGTATAAATGATGGGTTATGAATGAACAGGTATACCTGATGGGTTATGAATTAACAGGTATAAATGATGGGTTATGAACTAACAGGTGGAAATGATGGGCTATGAATGAACAGGTATAATAATGGGTTATGAATGAACATGTATAAATGATGGGTTATGAATTAACAGGTATTAATGATGGGTTATGAACTAACAGGTATAAATGATGGGTTATGAATTAACAGCTATAAATGATGGGTTAGGACTGAACAGGTATTATGATGGGTTAAGAATTAAAATATTTAAATGATGGGTTATGAATTAAAAGGTTTAAATGATGGGTTATGAACTAACAGGTATAAATGATGGGTTAGGAATTAACAGGTATAAATGACGGGTTATGAATTAACATGTATACATGGTGGGTTATGAACTAAAAGGTATAAATTATGGGTTATGAATTAACATGTATAAATGATGGGCTATGAATTAACAGGTATAAATGATGGGTTATGAATGAACAGGTATAAATGATGGGTTATGAATGAACAGGTATAAATGATGGGTTATGAATTAAAAGGTTTAAATGATGGGTTATGAATGAAACATGTATAAATGATGGGTTATGAATGAGCAGGTATAAATGATGGGTTATGAATTAAAAGGTTTAAATGATGGGTTATGAATTAACAGGTATAAATGATGGGTTATGAACTAACAGGTATAAATGATGGGATATGAATTAACAGGTATAAATGATGGGTTATGAACTAACAGGTATAAATGATGGGTTATGAACTAACAGGTATAAATGATGGTTTATGAATTAACAGGTATAAATGATGGGTTATGATTGAACAGGTATACATGATGGGTTATGAATGAACAGGTATAAATGATGGGTTATGAATGAACAGGTATAAATGATGGGTTATGAACTAACAGGTATAAATGATGGGTTATGAATGAACAGGTATAAATGATGGGTTATGAATTAAAAGGTTTAAATGATGGGTTATGAATGAAACATGTATAAATGATGGGTTATGAATGAGCAGGTATAAATGATGGGTTATGAATTAAAAGGTATACCTGATGGGTTATGAATTAACAGGTATAAATGATGGGTTATGAACTAACAGGTGGAAATGATGGGCTATGAATGAACAGGTATAATAATGGGTTATGAATGAACATGTATAAATGATGGGTTATGAATTAACAGGTATTAATGATGGGTTATGAACTAACAGGTATAAATGATGGGTTATGAATTAACAGCTATAAATGATGGGTTAGGACTGAACAGGTATTATGATGGGTTAAGAATTAAAATATTTAAATGATGGGTTATGAATTAAAAGGTTTAAATGATGGGTTATGAACTAACAGGTATAAATGATGGGTTAGGAATTAACAGGTATAAATGACGGGTTATGAATTAACATGTATACATGGTGGGTTATGAACTAAAAGGTATAAATTATGGGTTATGAATTAACATGTATAAATGATGGGCTATGAATTAACAGGTATAAATGATGGGTTATGAATGAACAGGTATAAATGATGGGTTATGAATGAACAGGTATAAATGATGGGTTATGAATTAAAAGGTTTAAATGATGGGTTATGAATGAAACATGTATAAATGATGGGTTATGAATGAGCAGGTATAAATGATGGGTTATGAATTAAAAGGTTTAAATGATGGGTTATGAATTAACAGGTATAAATGATGGGTTATGAACTAACAGGTATAAATGATGGGATATGAATTAACAGGTATAAATGATGGGTTATGAACTAACAGGTATAAATGATGGGTTATGAACTAACAGGTATAAATGATGGTTTATGAATTAACAGGTATAAATGATGGGTTATGATTGAACAGGTATACATGATGGGTTATGAATGAACAGGTATAAATGATGGGTTATGAATGAACAGGTATAAATGATGGGTTATGAACTAACAGGTATAAATGATGGGTTATGAATGAACAGGTATAAATGATGGGTTATGAATTAAAAGGTTTAAATGATGGGTTATGAATGAAACATGTATAAATGATGGGTTATGAATGAGCAGGTATAAATGATGGGTTATGAATTAAAAGGTTTAAATGATGGGTTATGAATTAACAGGTATAAATGATGGGTTATGAACTAACAGGTATAAATGATGGTTTATTAATTAACAGGTATAAATGATGGGTTATGAATTAACAGGTATAAATTATGGGTTATGAATTTACAGGTTTAAATTATGGGTTATGAATAAACAGGTATAAATGATGGGTTATGAATTAACATGTATAAATGATGGGTTATGAACTAACAGGTATAAATGATGGGATATGAATTAACAGGTATAAATGATGGGTTATGAACTAACAGGTATAAATGATGGGTTATGAACTAACAGGTATAAATGATGGTTTATGAATTAACAGGTATAAATGATGGGTTATGATTGAACAGGTATACATGATGGGTTATGAATGAACAGGTATAAATGATGGGTTATGAATGAACAGGTATAAATGATGGGTTATGAACTAACAGGTATAAATGATGGGTTATGAATTAACAGGTATAAATGATGGGTTATTAATTAAAAGGTTTAAATGATGGGTTATTAATTAAAAGGTTTAAATG
The DNA here is from genome assembly GCF_045791955.1 of Oncorhynchus clarkii lewisi. Lineage (NCBI taxonomy): Eukaryota > Metazoa > Chordata > Actinopteri > Salmoniformes > Salmonidae > Oncorhynchus > Oncorhynchus clarkii. The sequence continues at coordinate 28,986,174 of NC_092153.1, forward strand.
ATGGGTTATGAATTAACAGGTATAAATGATGGGTTATGAATGAACAGGTATAAATGATGGGCAATGAATGAACAGGTATTAATGATGGGTTATGAACTAACAGGTATAAATGATGGGTTATGAATGAACAGGTATAAATGATGGGTTATGTATTAACAGGTATAAATGATGGGTTATGAATTAACAGGTATAATTGATGGGTTATGAATTAACAGGTGTAAATTATGGGTTATGAATTAACAGGTATAAATTATGGGTTATGAACTAACAGGTATAAATGATGGGTTATGAATTAACAGGTATAAATTATGGGCTATGAATTAACAGGTATAAATGATGGATTATGAATGAACAGGTATAAATGATGGATTATGAATGAACAGGTATAAATGATGGGTTATGAATGAACAGGTATAAATGATGGGTTATGAACTAACAGGTATAAATGATGGGTTATGAACTAACAGGTATAAATGATGGGTTATGAATTAACAGGTATAATTGATGGGTTATGAATTAACAGGTATAAATTATAGGTTATGAATTAACAGGTATAAATGATGGGTTATGAATTAACAAGTATAAATGATGGGTTATGAATTAACACGGATAAATGATGGGTTATGAACTAACACTTCCCCTCCAGGCATTTCAATACATTCAGGATTTCTTACGGTCCATGTGCAATATGCAAATCATATCCTTGCAATTATTCAAATATTTAGTTCATTTCATGAGAGCAACAAGATAATTAATGATTTCTGACCAACCATTTTTTATTTAATGTCTATTAATAGTATCTTATCAACTTTATTTCACTTGGTGATGTTTCATTATAGAGAACATAACATGACAATACATGACATCTAAGTAGCTGAATATGATTATGGACTAACAGTCTAACAGTTTGAAGGACACAACTCATGTTATTCTGGTTAAACAGTGAAAGACTAGTTGATAATGGAGTTTTTTTTTTACAATTAGGAAATAACATGTTTTTCTCGTACTCGTTACCTCAGCCAGCATTGTGAATGGTGTCTGATGCAATGACCTACTAGACCAGGGCAGTAGATCTAATACTTATGTGTTTTAAGTCATGCATGAAAGGTCTGTGTTGGTTCTGTGCTTATAAGTTACATCTCTGGCCATGCTGGAAGGGTCTGAATCAAACCTAATGTCCAATGGGATTTATCTGTTTGATCCAAATGTTTGTTTCAGTTTTCAGTAGTTGAATCCTTTGACGTAATGTTGATTTTAAAATTTTTCATTTTAAACAAATGCACTGGGTTGGTTGAAAAGTGATACTAAACTTACATACCATGCACTATATTGACATAGTGGAAGATTTAGTGAATTTATACTGTTTTTCATACTAAGATGGACCAAGATATGTGTTGCTTTTGCACATATTTGTTCATTGGTTTAGCAAGAGTGTGTTGATTGGTCAGTCATTGGGTTCATATGTTTTACAATATGTTCAAATCAAATCAAGCTTTTTATACACCACATTTCAGACATGGAGGCAACACAATGACTTCACAGGAAAAAATGTATAAAAAACAATGAAAATAAACAGACATATTTACTACACAATATAAGAGGATAAAAAACAGAAGAATAACAACTGAAAGACTAATGAGCACCCTAAGGAAATGTCATTGATTACAATATTAACAATTGGATGCAACATACAACCCTAAGATGGACAAGCCAACACATTCTGACTAACGAGGTGATACCAATCGGTTCGCCCTAGTTGCCGTGGTGGAAATTCTACCCATAATCAATAACAAGGAGGCTTGCTTCTGGGTTATACACTACCTCAAGATAGGTGCAACTTCAGAGATGACGTACAATGGTTCCAAACACCAACCCCACACATCCTGTGCCAGGCCTTGGGCCCCAAATACAATCTCCCCCTAGGAGGAGGTGACTGACTCACAGACACTGTGGAGACAAGTGATTGGTTCCCCATTAGTCATGCCATCCCTTCACATGTTTCGCAATAAACACACAGTCCACATATGGAAACAATGTTTCCTTCTGATCTCTTTTGCCTTCCTCCCTGCTGATATTCTGCCTAGCAACAGGGACATGTGATAGATACTGATATTCTGCCTAGCAACAGGGACATGTGAAAGATGCTGATATTCTGCCTAGCAACAGGGACATGTGATTGATGCTGATGTTCTGCATAGCAACAGGGACATGTGAAAGATGCTGATATTCTGCCTAGCAACAGGGACAGGTGATCGATGCTGATATTCTGCCCAGCAACAGGGACATGTGATAGATGCTAACATTCTGCCTAGCAACAGGGACGTGATCGATGCTGATATTCTGCATAGCAACAGGAACATGTGATGGATAAGCCTGACTTCTCCCCTCTTTGGACCCAAGGTGACTGAGGCCCATTTGAGGGAGGAAGTGCGGCTGCCAACACCAGAGTCAGAAAGGAGACATTCTAATAGCAAGAGGTCAATAGTTCATATCAGCATATTCTGCAGATAAGACATCTTAATTATCTATGTTACTTAGCTAATTCTGATTTCTCCACCACAATCTTTCCCCAGAAACAGGCTCCAAAACAATAGCTCTGTTACTGGTGTGCAGGATATAACCTTTACTCTGTGGAGGATCAGTTTCTGTCATATTCTTGGCTGAGTGTCTGAACATCATGGGTTCATTCTACACACCCAGAACAGTTAGAACAGGCCTCTATCAACACACTTTTCTATGTTATAGGAGTTAGGTTCTTTATCAATCTCAAGCCCAATGCCTCGGCTTAAATAATTATATTTTGCTACACATGCATTAGTAAGGTTTAACAGAAAATTCCCTCACAGTGCTAACGAGCTATATGTGCTAAAGTCCAACCTCAAAACATAAATGGAAAAACCAAAGCCTGTAACAACTTCTCCCTAAAGACAACAAATATATCCTATACTTTTGTTGGACAAGTTTACTCACCACCAACAGAAAACAACTTCCAATTCATATTAAAATCAACTACAATGCTTCACCTTCTACAATATAAACATGGTGTCTACTGGCTGTCAACAATTAAAAACAAGAAAAAACACATTTCTAAATTTCTAAATTTCTAAAAAAAAATTCTACAATATATATATATTTTTTTAACTCACTAGCTTCTAGAACTCTCGTCTTCCTAAAACTCACTAGCTTCTAGAACTCTCGTCCCCTTGAAATGAGCCCAAACAAAACTCATCTCCAATACGGAAAAACATGCAGTCAAAATAAATTGTCATCCATGGTAACGCACTGGCTAAACACAAAACTTTTTGACTACACCCCCTGAAGACAATCAACAACCAAGTTGTCCTTACCACGGACATGTCTGATTTCAAGAGGAAACTCCTGCAATATCCGTAGTAACTTTCCACCTCACTGCAGAGCTTCTCTCTCTTTTCAGGGTTCACTAGATAGGCATGTTGTTGGATCGGGGCCCAGTCCCCAATGTCATGCTCTAGTACATTTGGTTGGCATATCTGAGAATGAACAATGATATTCTAAAAGCAGGATAACAATGTCAATATAATTGTACCTAAAAATTGTCAGTTGGTTGCATAAATAATTATTATTACTAAATATAAATATGAAAACAAAATGTACACCCCTTTGTTAATATATATTGGCAATAATTAACTTAATTGTGAGGCATGGAATAATAAAACATGTATCTTTTGTCAGGCTGAATGTTTGAAATATGAGGTGATTTGAGACATGCTTCTTCGACAGTGGGATGTTTGAAAGTCGCAAAGAAATACTGGAGTGATGTAAGAATGCGAATAAAATTGATTACAGACCAATTTATTATACTGCGTCCATGTGTATAGGCTGCAAGTGAATTGAAAAAACGACATCTTCTCAACTTTCACTTCAACTAAAACCGAACGTATATTGGACATCGGGCAGTATTCTTCTTAACGTCTTTTCAATTACATTTTGCTAGGTGGGATAGCCCAATGTCAAAACAAAGTTTTAATGTTTCCAAATTAATAACCAATATGCAGAAACAGTTTGTGATAAATTGAGCTATATAAACACAAACATCTGCCACAATAATACATATTACTTGTATTTTTTAAACAAGCATCTTACGTACTGCACAAGAACCAGAAACGCTGTTGTTTTGGCATGTGGCAATAAATCAGTGAAATCAATTAGGGGGGAAAATCAGGTTGTACCTAACACAACTAAAAAAAACACATGGAAATGGGAGATATCTTTCACCTCACTGGTTAGAGGACAATCTGCAGAAGACAGTCAGCTACATTTTGGATATCACTCATCGATATCATGTTGAAATCAATTGTGCCGAGAGGAGGGAGATGAGGTTGCACGTCCTGTTAAAACTAACAGCTCAAAAACCACACGGAATCTGAGAGTAATGTGTACATCACTGGTTGGAGGAGAATTTGTAGAAAACATCTTACTACATTTTTATTAAAGTGTAACTTGTGATTAAAGTTGGCCACCAACATGGTAAGTGTAAGACAGCACTTTTTTGTTACTCACTTTTTGTTAAATCATATAAATAGTACTTTCAATTCAGAGCCTGGATTTTCCCCCTGAGGCTAATATCCATATCATGATGAAATCAATATAACAGGGGGCAAACGTTTAGGGTTCTACATTGTGACATCATTAAAATACTCCTTCTACATTGTTGAACATTCAACATTGTGACATAATTTCATTGATATCATGAAACAACGCCTTCATGCATGTATTTTCTGATGTGTAATCAGAGAACATTTATCATAGTATCTCTTGTCACATTGAGAACAGCTAAAAGGTTTCTCTCCTGTGTGTGTTCTGTAGTGTAGAGTCAGTTTGCTAGATGTAGTAAAACTCTTCCCACATTCATCACAGCTAAAAGGTTTCTCTCCTGTGTGTGTTCTCTGGTGTAGTGTCAGATTGCTAGATGTAGCAAAACTCTTTCCACATTCATCACAGCTATAAGGTTTCTCTCCTGTGTGTGTTCTCTGGTGTGATATCAGGCTGGTTGACTGAGTAAAACTCTTCCCACATTGAGTACAGCTATAAGGTTTCTCTCCTGTGTGTATTCTTTGGTGTGAAATCAGGTTGCTTAGCTGAGTAAAACTCTTCCCACATTGAGTACAGCTATATGGTTTCTCTCCTGTATGTATTCTCTGATGTACAGTCAGAAGGCCAGATGAAACAAAACTATTCCCACATTGATCACAGCTATAAGGTTTCTCTCCTGTGTGTGTTCTCTGGTGTATCATCAGATTGTTAAATGTAGTAAAACTCTTCCCACATTGATCACAGCTATATGATTTCTCTCCTGTGTGTGTTCTCTGGTGTGATTTTAATTGTCCTGAGAAAACAAAACTCTTCCCACAGTCAGAGCAGTGGTGAGTTTTCTTTCCTTTGGGTCTCTGCTGGTGTTTCTTGGGGTGTCCTGATCTGCAGAGACTCTTCTCTGTCTCGTCAGCATCATGGGGTTGTTGAGGCTCCCCAGAGAATCCACGATAGTCACCTCGCTCTCCTGTGTGAACAACAAAGTCAGACAGATGTTTAAAGGCCCACAACAGAGGAAATCCCCTGTAAAAGGTTATGCCAACAGCGTAGCCATGAAGTGCAATATTGGGAGTGCCCCTCAAGGAAACTCACTTTAAGTCCTGTGTCTATTCACTAATTCACCACCGTGGGGGAAAACTCAGGGGAGTTCTCATAGGCTGACAGCAAAAATAGCCTCCATTTCCAGGTTGCTTATGAGTGCACTTCACACTTCTTTTGGATTATAATTGTAAGGCTTTTTTGAATCTTAATATATTTGTGTTACTGGTCACAAATCAACTGCTTTATTCTTCAACACTTCAACCAGTAAAATGCCCTTTGGCAAGCTTTACCATCAGCCTGACAATGAGGGTTTGTACACTAAGTGTATGCCAATTGGCCCATAACTTCACCTAAAAATAACATAGACCTAGTGTACACGTCCTGGTAATCTGTCTGGCCCTGTGAATGTTGACCTGTTTAAAGGTCTTACTCAGATCGGCTGCTGAGAGCGCGATCACACAGTCGTCTGGAACAGCTGGTACTCACATGCATGTTTCAGTGTTATTTGCCTCGAAGCAAGCATAGAAGTACTTTAGCTCATCTGGTAGAACGTCAGAGCCGGTGTAGTACGGTTCGAACTTAGTCCCTTATTGATGCTTTGCCTGTTTGATGGTTTGTCGGAGGGCATAGAGGTATTTCCTATAAGCTTCCGGGTTAGAGTCCCGCTCCTTGAAAGCAACAGCTCTAGCCTTTTAGCTCAGTGCGGATGTTGCATGCATTCCATGGCTTCTGGTTGGGGTATGTAAGTGCAGTCACTATGGGGACGTCATCGATGCACTTATTGATTAAGCCAATGACTGATGTGGTATACTCCTCAATGCCACCGGAAGAATCCCGGAACATATTCCAGTCTATGCTAGCAAAACAGTCCTGTAACTAAGCATCGGAGTTTTATTGACCGAGTCACTGGTGCTTCCTGCTTTCATTATTGCTTGTAAACAGGGATTAGGAAAATAGAATTATGGTCAGATTTGCCAAATGGAGGGCGAGGGAGAGCTTTGTACGCGTCTCTATGTGTGGAGTAAAGGTGGTCTCGAGTTTTTTTCCCTCTGGTTGCACATTTAACATGCTGATAGAAGTGAGATAAAACAGATTTAAGTTTCCCTGCATTAAAGTCCTAGGCCACTAGGAGCACCGCCTCTGGATGAGCGTTTTCCTGTTTGTTTATGGCGGAATACAGCTCATTGAGTGTGGTCTTCGTGCATCGGTCTGTGGTGGTATGTAGACAGCTACGAAAAATACAGATAAACTTTCTAGATAGTGTGGTCTACCAGTAGGCTACAGTAGGTTGTATCTCTCTAGGTCATGCCAGTAGGCTACAGTAGGTTGTATCTCTCTAGGTCATGCCAGTAGGCTACAGTAGGTTGTATCCAAGTGGTTTTATCTCTCTAGGTCATGCCAGTAGGCTACAGTAGATTGTATCTCTCTAGGTCATGCCAGTAGGCTACAGTAGATTGTATCTCTGAAGGTCATGCCAGTAGGCTACAGTAGGTTGTATCCAAGTGGTTTTATCTCTCTAGGTCATGCCAGTAGGCTACAGTAGGTTGTATCTCTCTAGGTTATGCCTGTTCGCTACAGTAGATTGTATCTCTCTAGGTCATGCCAGTAGGCTACAGTAGGTTGTATCTCTCTAGGTCATGCCAGTAGACTACAGTAGGTTGTATCCAAGTGGTTTTATCTCTCTAGGTCATGCCAGTAGGCTACAGTAGATTGTATCTCTGAAGGTCATGCCAGTAGGCTACAGTAGGTTGTATCCAAGTGGTTTTATCTCTCTAGGTCATGCCAGTAGGCTACAGTAGGTTGTATCCAAGTGGAAACAACTATCAACCCAATGTGGAAAGTGTCGAATTTGGTCTACAACAAAATTAATGGCTTATTTGCTACATGAGATTTACTAGATCTAGCAGAAGTTTCGTAACGCTTAAGTTATTATGTGGACACGTGACATACCGACAACTTTGTTAGAAAACACTATAGGAGTTGTCGTCAGATCGCTATGCATATTCATGCTAGTAGCTTAGCATCTCTCTCCATTGAATACAGGCGGTTGACGACAACAACCCTCATAGAATATAAACAATAGTTTACAATAATAAGATGTGTCCACCAATCCAAAGAAAGGATAGGTGGGAGCTAGACAACCCGCAGTGCAGCTTTGTGGACAACGACTCCCTTTGTTAGAACTGAGAGACATCTTGTCAGTACATCATAATCTTTGGTGTAGCCTACCCAACTCTCGCATGGCACTATTGGGGGGCACGGTGTGTAGTAAACCATCACTACATGCCGTGCCTCCCAGTCTGCGGTCAGCATATAGACCCTTCTCAAATATATATGTTATGTCATTTTTTTGGAAACGGAATGGAGAAAACAAGGGGTAACTTGTTATCTACGTCGTCTGATTCTAGACATATCAGTCATCATCCTATTGCCCCTCCATTGAAGAGGTATTGACGAGCCAACTCCGAACATTTAAGGCAGTACTTACTGGTGTTAATCAGATCTCCTTTCTCCTCCTCTTCATCTTTCAATGTGACAGTAATCTCCCCTTCCTTCACTCCAAAAACGACATCCTCCTCTTTATCTTCCTCCTCTTCATTTATTGTAACATACTCCTCCTCTTTCACTCTGAACGCGTCTTCCTCTTCTTTCACTGAAACGCCTTTCGCTTCTTCTTTCACTGTAACAGTCTCACCCTCTACTTCTTCTTTTACTGTGACATCCTCCTCTTTCTTCTCCTCTTTCACGACAATGTTCAGCCCCAGAGCTTCTTCCTCCGTCCAACAGACCTCCTCTTCTTTAACAGGAGGGGAGTAGTTTAGGGAGCTCATGTTCAGGGATGTTAGCTAGCTAGCTATCATTAGCGACTAGGCTAGGGTTAATTTAACCAGCCAGCTACTATAGCTGACTAATACAAAATAACGTAATATTAAATTAAATAGGTGAACAAGTAGATACGATAGAAGTGTGTCTATAATATACACCGAAAGCGTATAAATAGCTTGAATCTTTCGGCTATGTCGTCTAGCAGGCTACCGAGGTGGTTGACCAGCTGTTTCTGAAGAACCGTCCACTAGATTATACGTCACGCTGGCAGCGTCGCCTGAAAGACGCACATCGCCGTCTGCTGACTGGAGGGGAAACGCAGTTGAGGATCATATTTCATTTTCAGACAAAGATTATTTTAAATGGATTTAATAAAATAATACTATTATATTGAGACATACAAAGACATGAATGTGTTGATTGATTAGTGCGATTAAAAATGTTTACTACGGCACATTTAAGGCAGTTTCATTAATTCAAACTAAATCTAAATAAGTAGCCAGCTACTGTAGGTCTATACTGCTCCTACATGGTGTAACAATACATCATGTAGATGTATAATAATGAACAAACTAGGTCTATACTGCTCCTACATGGTGTAACAATACATCATGTAGATGTCTATCATGAACAGACTAGGTCAATACTGCTCCTACATTTTTGTATTTTTATTTATTTCTCCTTTATTTAACCTGGAGGGCAGTTGAGAACAAGTTCTCATTTACAACTGTGACCTGCCCAAGATAAAGCAAAGCAGTTCGACAAAAACAACAACACAGAGTTACACATGGAATAAACAAACATTCAGTCAATAACACAATAGAAGATCGAGATTATTTATTTGTTTAGGAATATTGTGAATATCATTCCACTATTAATGCAGATATTATGGACATTTAAAATATGTAATTAAATTATAATTGTAGCTCCTTTAATTTAGACCCAAAATGTATTTGCTATGTGTGCCATTGCCCGGCTATTAAAAGGGACAGGCGACAATTTGAGACTCAGCCTCAGGAATGTTTGTGTAACAGTACTCTTCTTGCGTTGTGTATAATCAGTCATCGACACGGAACTCCAACGTGTAGCACCAGTCATGTAGATTTATTCTGATAGGAACAGCACAAAATTACACGTCATGCAATGCACGGCTCACCATCCAACTCTGCACTCACGCACGCTGGTTTGGTGCTTGTTCACTGGGCTAGTTACCAAAATAATACAATTACAATATACAATATAATATCTTTAACAATGTGCCTGATAGGAACAGCACAAAATTGCACGTCATGCAATGCACGGCTCACCATCCAACTCTGCACTCACGCACTGTACAAAATATATTAAGCCCCCACCAGACACAGTAAATTGCTAGCTAGTACTGGCGCGAATTCTTTACAACAAAATGCACAACAAATATTCTCCAAAAACCGCTGCATCTTATGTGTGATGTTCGAATAACATTTACAAACAATTTGATATAAATTGTACATTTAAATCATCACTTGAGAGTATAAAAATCACTTTTGATGTACAGTGCTTTGCAACCAACAATTTACCGCTGGTTTGGTGCTTGTTCACTGGGATGATTCTAACTGGAACATCCCCCCTCGTAAGCAAGCTACGCAAACCAGCCAATAAGATGCCATGTTGAGTAGGTGAAGGCAAGACAAAAGTCAGACCAAAACCCCATTGGCTTAACAATAAAGTGGCAAGGGGAATCACCAATATAACCCTGTTACATTTGGTCACATGGAATCAAGTGGTCACCAGATGTCTACAGTGCCAAAGAGATTATTAGTTGGGGCTGTTGGGAGTGCTGAGTGTGTTGATATAATGGTAGTAATGTCAAAATCCCACTTTTAACAACCATCAGAATTGATTAAAAAAAAGGTTATGCCTGGGTGGCACAGCGATCTAAGGTACTGCATCGCAGTGCTAGAGGCGTCACTGCAGATCAGGATTTGATCCCGGACTGTACCACAACCTGTTGTGATCGGGAGTCCCATAGGGCGGCACACAATTGGCCAAACGTCGTCCGGTTTAGGGGAGGGTTTGGCTGGGGGGGCTTTATTTGGCTCATCGCAAATCAAATCAGATTTGATTCGTCACATACACATGGTTAGCAGATGTTAAACTATCATTATGACCTCATGGATGAATTCTAGAATATACTATATACCCTAGAAACCTGGTTAAACTATCATGAATGGATGGATCATGGATGAATTCTAGAATATACTATATATCCTTGAAATCGGTTTAAAACCATAATTGTGACTTCATTGATGGCCAGTCCTTGTATTCATAGTGTAGTGAATTCGGGGGGGTAGCCCTGAGCTGAACTCAAACCTGGGTCCAGCGACTGTCAAACCAACACCTTATAACTGTTACTCAAAGAAGTCTGAACTTCTTGATGGGGTAGCTAGGTGTTGGGGTAGCTAGGTGTTGGGTTACGGTGGCTACAATAGCTTTCTCTATGAATTTAAGAGTTGTTACATTTTTCCTTCCCCCATCCCTCAGCTGTTTACAAAACCAAGTCTCTGGGCAGCCATTTTGTTGCTGTTTAAAAAACCCACACATCAATCAATCAATCTGCAGTTCAAACACTGTTTTGGTAATAAGATGATGGGGTTGGAGAAATGTAACTACTTTCAAATTCCTAGACAGACCTATGGATGCAAGGACTGACCATCCATGATATCAACATTATAATTTTAACCATGGTTTGAGGCTATACAGTGTTGATTTACATTGCTTCTAAACATTGGAGTAAAAAAATGTTTTATTTGGGGTTCTGATGGGGTACAACATTTGAACTAAGCTCATGAAGCATGTGTTATATTCTTCAAGAATCAATGGCTATAAATAAATTATTAAAAAGTCAAAATATGGATGTAGCTATTGCATATTGCCCCTTTAACACCAAACATCAGTTCAACAGCCGCAGAGTTTGTGTCTCTGTTTTAAGACAGTACTTACTAGTGTTAATCAGGGAACGGTTTCTCAAAACCATCTTATGGCTAAGTTCATTGTTAGAACCATTGGATGCCTTAAGATGCGTTTGGGAAACCGGGCCCAGATATCCAGTTTCCTCCTATTTGGATGTGACAGTAATCTCCCCATCCTCCTCTTTCACTCTGAACGCATCTTCCTCCTCTTTCACTGAAACGTCTTTCTCTTCTTCTTTCACTGTAACAGCCTAACCTCTACTTCTTATTTTACTGTGATATCATCCTCTTCTTTAGCAGGAGGAGAGTAGCTCAGTGAACTCATGGTCGGGGATGTTAGCTAGGCTAATGCTAACTTATCCAGCCCGCTAACTGACTAATAACAACACCGTAAATATGAAATTAAATCGGATAACTAACTAGACGACAGAAGTGGGTTTAAAACACAGTGGCTAATATACACGAAAGCGTCTAAAGAGCTTTACTGGTTCGGCTATTTTGTCTAGCAAGCTACCGAGGTGTCTGACTAACTGTTGCTGCTGTTGACAGAAGCGTTCCGAAATTGTTTCAGAGCTCCTCAGTTCCTCAACCAAATAACAAAACGCTGAAATGGCTGGCAGTAAGGCAGGAAAAGACAGTGGTAAGGCCAAGGCGAAAGCTGTGTCACGCTCCCAGAGAGCTGGACTGCAGTTTCCAGTGGGGCGTATCCACAGGCACTTAAAGACCCGCACTACCAGCCACGGACGTGTCGGAGCCACAGCGGCTGTATATAGTGCTGCCATCCTTGAGTATCTCACCGCTGAGGTACTAGAGTTGGCTGGTAATGCCTCTAAAGATCTGAAGGTGAAGCGTATCACTCCCGCCACTTGCAGCTCGCTATCCGTGGAGACGAGGAGTTGGACTCCCTCGTCAAGGCCACCATAGCTGGAGGCGGTGTGATCCCCCACATCCACAAGTCCCAGATCGGGAAGAAGGGCCAGCAGAAGACTGCATAGAGTAGACAGACGCCATCTTGTTGATCGGAACTGTGGAGGCGTGTGTTCGGACTGGACTCTGTTCGACGACGTGTGTTCGGACTAACCTGACCAACAGGACTTCACATTGATAATTTTTATATTACTATTGGCTAACGATGAGTGATTGGTAGTTTTTTTTTCCGTTAGTGTAATATTTCCCATAATTAGAGAAGGATAAAATATGTATGTTATTTTTGGACAGGGGGAAATCATACTTTTCCCCCGATTTTCACAGTTGACTTGTTTGATTGGCATGGCTTCAAATGTTTTGTACTGAAAAATGGAACTGTTAAAACCCATTTTTTAAATAAAAACAAAGCTGTCGTTTGTGGTTAATAACACATTTTCATCGTTACTTTCCGTCTGTCTATACCATATTGGTTTGTAAGAGAAAATATTTGTCATGCACAGTGCCTTCGAAGTATTCAACCCCTTCACTTACTCCACAATTTATTTTTTAAATCAGCCTGATTTCAGAATGGTTCAAATATTTCTCAACCATCTCTGTGCAAATACCTCAGTGACATAATGAAAGCATGTTTATTTTAAGTTTTAGCAACATTGAAAATGAAATAGATCTAATTTACTGAGAGAAATACTTTGTAGAAGCCAAGCCCCTTTGGTAGTTAATACAAATTTCAGTCAGGTATGTGTCAAATTTGCACATCTGGATGAGTTTTTTATTTTTTCAAAGCTCTTAAATTATAATAACCAGAAATATAAACAACATGTAAAGTGTTGGTCCCATGTTTCATGAGCTATAATAAAAAATCCTAGAAATGTAAAAAAAAAATAAGCGTTTCGTCCACTAGATTTTACGTCACACTAACAGCATTGCCGTAAATTCCCACACCGCCATCTGTTGACTGGAGTGGGTAACGCAGTTGAGTAAAATGTATATTTAATTTTCAGACAAAAAGTTAAAGGGTAGGAATCGGAGACGACGCTAGTCCTAAAATATGAATTAACCCCCCCTAAATAAATCAATATCAGTCAATATATTTTTTATGTGATTTATATTTTTCGTTAACCGTTCCATCGCATCTTAAACATCTTACTGGGCCGGCACTAGGACCGGGGGAGGCTGCTGCTGTACAAGTGACTGTGAGACTTTCTTCAGCAAAGATGGCGGACTGAAATACTAGGAGTGAGGGGTACCCCTACACAGAACTGAACTGGATCAAAGATGGCGGACAGAAATACTAGGAGAGAGGGGTACCCCTACACAGAACTGAACTGGATCAAAGATGGCGGACAGAAATACTAGGATGTAGGCAAATGTAAGGAATTATAACATCATAACGAATCGTGCAAAAACATGCACAGTTGCCAGGAATGTTAGAGACAAACGATTATGCATTTTTTTTTTATCATAAAGTTAATTTACGAAAATCTTTATTTAGCAAGCTAGCTGACTAGCTAACATTAACCAGCTAGCTGGCTAGCTAACATTAGCCAGCTAGCTGGCTAGCTTTATGGGTGTTGTGACATGAGTATGAAATTGTAATTCTGGTTGTTTTAGGGACACCTGAAACAACTAGCAAACCAGGATGTAATTTTGTGAAACAGTGAATGTATAGAATCTAGCTAACTGAAGAATTTACTGGAAATTGAATGTACAATTTTGTAAGTTTTCCTTGCTGATATTTGCCATGCAGATAGATTACATCACGTAGCTAGCTATGTTCTTGCTTATTGTGCAGTGGATGATTAAAATTAAAACAAGTTCTGGCCTGGTTTAGATCTTATCTGTCGGAAAGATATCAGTTTGTCTCTGTGAATGGTTTGACCTCTGACAAATCAACTGTACATTTCAATGAAACATGGTGAAGCCCCAATATTGCCCTCGCTAGAAACCTGTGTTTCAGACATAAGGAAGTGGATGGCTGCAAACTTTCTACTTTTAAACTCGGACAAAAAAGAGATACTTGTTCTAGGACCCAAGAAACAAAGAGATCTTCTGTTGAATCTGACAATTAATCTTGATGGTTGGTAAGTCATCTCAAATAAAACTGTGAAGGACCTTGGCGTTACTCTGGACCCTGATCTCTCTTTTGGCGAACATATCAAGACTGTTTCAAGGACAGCTCTTTTTTCCATCTACGTAACATTGCAAAAATCTGAAACTTCCTGTCCAAAAATAATGCAGAAAAATGTATCCATGCTTTTGTTACTTCTAGGTTAGACTACTGCAATGCTCTACTTTCCGGCTACCTGGATAAAACACTAAATAAACTTCAGTTAGTGCTAAATACGGCTGCTAGAATCCTGACTAGAACAAAAAAAATGATCATATTACTCCAGTGCTAGCCTCCCTACACTGGCTTCCTGTTAAGGCAAGGGCTGATTTCAAGGTTTTACTGCTAACCTACAAAGCATTACATGGGCTTGCTCCTACCTATCTTTCCGATTTGGTCCTGCCGTACATACCTACACGTACGCTACGGTCACAAGACGCAGGCCTCCTAATTGTCCCTAGAATTTCTAAGCAAACAGCTGGAGGCAGGGCTTTCTCCTATATAGCTCCATGTTTATGGAATGGTCTGCCTACCAATGTGAGAGACGCAGACTCGGTCTCAACTTTTAAGTCTTTACTGAAGACTCATCTCTTCAGTGGGTCATATGATTGAGTGTAGTCTGGCCCAGGAGTGTGATATGATTGAGTGTAGTCTGGCCCAGGAGTGTGAAGGTGAACGGAAAGGCTCTGGAGCAACGAACCGCCCTTGCTGTCTCTGCCTGGCCTGTTCCCCTCTCTCCACTGGGATTCTCTGCCTCTAACCCTATTACAGGGACTAAGTCACTGGCTTACTGGTGCTCTATCATGCCGTCCCTAGGAGGCATCACTTGAGTGGGTTGAGTCACTGATGTGATCTTCTTGTCTGGGTTGGCGCCCCCCCTTGGGTTGTGCCATGGCGGAGATCTTTGTGAGCTATACTCGGCCTTGTCTCAGGATGGTAAGTTGGTGTTTGAAGATATCCCTCTAGTGGTGTGGGGGCTGTGCTTTGGCAAAGTGGGTGGGGTTATATCCTTCCTGTTTGGCCCTGTCCGGGGGTATCATCGGATGGGGCCACAGTTTTTCCTGACCCCTCCTGTCTCAGCCTCCAGTATTTATGCTGCAGTAGTTCTTCTCCTGTCTTATCCGATGTCTTGTGTGAATTTAAGTATGCTCTCTCTAATTCTCTCTCTCGGAGGAGGAGGACCTGAGCCCTAGGACCATGCCTCAGGACTACCTGGCATGATGACTCCTTGCTGTCCCCAGTCCGTGCTGTCCCCAGCACTTTGAGATATCAGCTGATGTAAGAATATCAGCTGATGTACATTTGATTTGATTTGACCAAGAGTCTGTTGACTGGTCAGTCATTGGATTCTTTTGTTGAAATCAAATCAAGCTTTATTTATACATCACATTTCAGACATGATGCAACACAATGGCTTCACAGGAAAATACAATAATATTATTTTTTTCTTAACTCACCAGCTTCTAGAACTCTAGTCCACTTTTTATTTAATTGATGCAGGATTGTTAATCGAATTGATTATACTGCGTCCATGTGTGTGTGTGTGTGTATGTATATATATATATGATTTCTTTACCTTTATTTAACTAGGCAAGTCAGCTAAGAACAAATTCTTATTTACAATGACGGCCTACCCGGGGAACAGTGGGTTAACTGACTTGTACGGGGGCAAAACTACATATTGTTACCTTGTCAGCTAGGGGATTCAATCCAGCAACCTTTTCGTTTACTGGCCCAATGCTCTAACAACTAGGCTACCTGAAAGTTTGTTGAAATTGAGTTGTTTTCTAGTAATTTAAAAAAAGACCCGAAAATACCTTTTAAACTATAGCTTTCAACTACAACTGAAAGAATATTGGATGTCGGGCATAGTCTTCTTTTCAATGACATTTTGCTAGGTGGGATAGCCCCAATGTCAAAACACAGTTTTAACGTGTCCAAATCAATAACCAATATGCAGAAACAGTTTGTGATATATTGAAAAATTCAACATAAAATGTGCTATACACACAAACATCTGCCACAATAATCATATTACTTGTATTTGTTAAACAAGATCCTTATAAACTGAACAGAAACGCTGTTGTTTTGACAAGAAGCAATAAATCACTGATATCAATTAGGGGGGAAATCGGGTTGTACATGATGTTGAAACTAACACAACTAAAAAAACACATGGGAATGGGAGATATCTTTGATCTCACTGGTTAGAGGACAACCTGCCGAAGACAGTCAGTTACATTTTGGAGTGATGCATTTAAATTTAGGGGTCACTAAACAAAGGAACACAACACTTATTTGTCATAACTCATCAATATCACATTGAAATAATTTGTGCCGAGAGGAGGGAGATGAGGTTGCAAGTCCTGTTAAAACTAACAGCTCAAAAACCACACGGAATCTGGAAGTAATGTAAACATCACTGGTTAGAGGACAATTTGTAGAAAACAGCTAGCTACATTTTGAAGTGTTGCATTTTGATTAAAGTGGGTCACCAACATGTTAAGTGTAACTCTTTTTTTGTTAGTCACTTTTTGTTAAATCACATAAATAGTACTCTTCCATTTCAGAGCCTGGATTTTCCCCCTGAGGCTAATATCCATATCATGCTGAAATCAATAGAACAGGGGACAAACATTTAGGCTTCTACATTGTGACATCGTTAAAATACTCCTTCTACAATGTTAAAACATTCTACATTGTGACATTTTTTCATTGATATCACAAAATAACTCCTTCATGTATGTATTTTCTGATGATTGATCAGAGATCTTTTTTCAGAGTATCTCTTGTCACATTGATCACACCTATAAGATGTCTCTCCTGTGTGGATTCTCTGGTGTTGAGTCAGATGGCAAGATTGACCAAAACTCTTCCCACATTGATCACAGCTATAATAAGGTTTCTCTCCTGTGTGTGTTCTCTGGTGCACTGTCAGATCTCCAGATTGACCAAAACTCTTCCCACATTGATCAAAGCTATACGATTTCTCTCCTGTGTGTGTTCTCTGGTGTTGAGTCAGTTGACCAGATGTAGTAAAACTCTTCCCACATTGATAACAGCTATAAGATGTCTCTCCTGTGTGTGTTATCTGGTGCACTATCAGATCTCCAGATTGACCCAAACTCTTCCCACATTGATCAAAACTATAAGGTTCCTGTGTGTGTTCTCTGATGAATTTTAATGCCTGATGAGTTGAATCTCATCCCACAGTTAGAGCAGCAGAGATTTCTCTTCCCTGTGGATCTCTGCAGGTGTTTATTGAGGTGTTCTGATCTGGAGGGACTCTCCTCTGCCTCTTCAGCATCATGAGGTTGTTGTTGCTCCCCAGAGGATTCACGATAGTCCCGTATCTCTCCTGTGTGAACAACAAAGTCAGACAGATGATTAAAAGACCACAACAGTGGTAATCCACTGTAAAAAAGTGATGCCAACAGCGTAGCCATGATGTTATGTAATGAATGTTAAAATTATTTGACATTTGCCTTAAAATGAGAATGAATAGTCATATTTTGTCTTGTTTTCACATTAGTAGTAACATCGATGATTGTAGGCTAGAAATAAGTTATTCATGTTGTTGAAACTCTAAACAGTGTGCCAGATGACTTTTGGTCTCCAATATAGGCCCCTTTCTGTGTTTGCTAAAATTGCGGCACGAGGGCAATTTGATTGCAGAAACTCCTCCCTGCTAATGAGGAAACCGATCATCAAAGGTAAGTGATTCATTTTATTGCTATTTCTGACTTTTGTGACTAATCCACCTGGCTGCTAACTGTATTTAATGTTTTGGTAGCTGAGCGCTATCCTCAGATCATTGCATGGTATGCTTTTCACCTTAAAGAGTTTTTGAAATCTGACAGCGGCTGGATTAACAAGGAGTTAAGATGTATTTTGATGTATAACATATTTTCAAGAATGTTAAATATTTTAATTTAGTATTTTTGAATTTCACGCTCTGCAATTTCACCGGATGTTGGCCAGAAGGGACGCTAGCGTCCCACATGCACAAGAGAGGTTAAGAGCAGTTGGAGGCCACAGAAGGAGTGTTATGGCTTCCAATAGATGTCAACAGTCTTTAGAAATTGTTTCAGGCTTGTATTGTGAAAAATGAGAGAATAAGACCACTCAGATGAAGTTGTCTATCTGATGGCCCAGAGTTGTTTATTGCGCGTGGCCGAGAGCTGTGTGTTATTTTTCCTTTCTATTGACAACGCTATTGTCCGGATTAAATATTATTGCATATTTATGCTAAAAACATCCTGAGGATTGATTATAGACATCGTTTGACATGTTTTTAAGAACTTTACCTATATTATTTTGACTTTTCATCTGACTGTTGTGTACGCACTGGAGCTAGTTGATAACTGAACAAAACGCGCAAACCAAACGGAGGTTTTTGGACATAAAGAGGAACTTTTTCAAACAAAACAAACATTTATTGTTCTACTGGGAGTCCTGTGAGTGCAACCATATGAAGATCATCAAAAGTAAGTGATTAATTTTATCGCTATTTTTGACTTTTGTTGACTCATCCTCTTGGCTGGTATGTAATGTTTTGATAGCTGAGAGCTGCACTCAGAAAATCGCATTTTATGCTTTCGCCGTAAATCCTTTTTGAAATCTGACACAGCCCATGTATAACACTTGTATCTTTTATCAATGTTTGTGATGAGTATTTCTGTAGTTTGATTTGGCTCTCTGCAATTTCACCGGAAGTTGTTTGAGACAGTGCATTACTGAACATAACGTGCAAATTTAAACTGAGGTTGTTGGGCATAAAGAGGGTCTTTATCGAACATTTACTATGTAACAGGGACTCTTGTGAGTGCCACCAGATGAAGATCAAAGGGAAGTGATTCATTTTGTTGCTATTTCTTAAGTTTGTGTCGCACCTGCCTGGTTGAAAAATGATTTTCATGTGTTTGGTAAGCGGGACGCTGTCGTCAGATTTTCGCATGGTGTTCTTTCCTCGTAACACCTTTTTGAAATCGGACACAGTGGTTGGATCCTGGGTAGCCAGGAAAAAAGCGTGGCCAGCCGTAGAGAAAAGCTAATTGAAATTCTCGATTATCGTGGATTTATCGGTGGTGACAGTGTTTCCTAGCCCCAGTGCAGTGGACAGCTGGGAGGAGGTGCTCTTATTCTCCATGGACTTAAGTGTCCCAAAACTTTTGGAGTTAGAGTGATAGGATGCAAATTTCTGTTTGATAAAGTTATCCTTTGCTTTCCTAACTGACAGTGTGTATTGGTTCCCGACTTCTCTGAAAAATTGCATATCGCGGGGACTATTCGATGCTAGCGCAGTACGCCACAGGATGTTTTTGTGCTGGTCGAGGGCAGTCAGGTCTGGAGTGAACCAAGGACTATATATTTCCTTAGTTCTACATTTTTTTGAAAGGGACATGCTTATTTAAGATGGTGAGGAATATACATTTAAAGAACAACCAGGCCTCTTCTACTGATGGGATGAGGTCAATATCCTTCCAGGATACCCGGGCCAGGTCGATTTAGAAATGCCTGCCAGAAGTGATTTATGGAGCGTTTGACAGTGATGAGGGGTGGTCGTTTGACTGCGAACCAATAACAGATGCAGGCAATGAGACAGTGATCGCTGAGATCCTGATTGAAAACAGCAGAGGTGTATTTGGAGGGCAAGTTGGTCAGGATAATATCTATAAGGGTGCAAAGGTTTACGGATTTCGGGTTGTACCCGATGGGTTGCTTGATAATTTGTGTGAGATTGAGGGCATCTAGCTTGGATTGTAGGACGGCCCGGGGTGTTAAGCATATCCCAGTTTAGGTGACCTAACAGAACAAACTCTGAAGATATATGGGGGCAATCAATTCACAAATGGTGTCCAGGTCACAGCTTTGAGCTGGGGGGGGGGGGGTGTCTATAACAGGCGGCAACAGTGAGAGACTCATTTCTGGAGAGATTAATTTTTTTAAATTAGAAGCTCGAATTGTTTGGGTATGGACCTGGAAAGTATGACAGAACTTTGCTGGCCATCTCTGCAGTAGATTGCAACTCCTCCCCCTTTAGCAGTTCTATCTTGACGGAAAATGTCGTAGTTGGGGATGGAAATGTCTGAATTTTTGGTGGGCTTCCAAAGCCAGGATTCAGACGCGGCAAGGACATCAAGGTAGGCGGAGTGTGCTAAAGCAGTGAGTAAAACAAACTTAGGGAGGAGGCTTCTGATGTTAACATGCATGAAACCAAGGCTTTTACGGTCACAGAAGTCAACAAATGAGAGCGCCCGGGGACACATAGGGCCTGGGTTAACCTCTACATCACCCGAGGAACAGAGGAGTAGGATGAGGGTACGGCTAAATGATATCAGAACTGGTCGTCTAGTGCGTTGGGAACAGAGAATAAAAGGAGCAGATTTCTGGGCGTGGTAGGATAGATTAAAGGCATTTTGTACGGACAGGGGTATGGTAGGGTGCGGGTACAGTGGAGAAAAACCTAGGTATTGAGTGACGATAAGAGAGGTTGCATCTCTGGAGGCACTAGTTATGCTAGGTGAGGTCACCGCGTATGTGGTAGTTGGGACAAAAGAGCTCTCTGAGGCATATTGAGTGGGACTAGGTGCTCCGCAGTAAAATAAAACAATGATAACTACCCTAAACAACAGTATACAAGGCATATTGACATTAGAGAAAGACAAAGCGAGGCATAAAGCAATCACAGGTCTTGATTGGGAGAGCTAGTTAAGACAAAAACGGTTAAGACAGCAACAACAGGTAAAATGGCGATGAATGGGCAGAGAGGGTCAGTTAACTACACACAGGGTCTGAGTTCGAGGCTGGGGCCGATAGATAAACAAAATAAACAAAATGGAGATCCGTGAATAATGAACAATTCAGCAGGCATCAGCTATGTAGCTAAGTGATCATAGGGTCCATTAAACAGCAATATACAGTTTAAGTCGGAAGTTTACATCTTAAAGAAATACATTTAAATGCAGTTTTTCACAATTCCTGACATTTAATCCTAGTAAAAATCCCCTGTCTTAGGTCAGTTAGGATCACCACATTATTTTAAGTATGTGAAATGTCAGAACAAATAATTATTTATTTCAGCTTTTATTTCTTTCATTACATTCCCATTGGGTCAGAAGTCAGAAAAACACCCAATTAGTATTTGTTAGCATTGCCTTTAAAATGTTTAACCTCTTTCAGCTAGGGGGCACTATTTTTCATTTTTGTTAAATAAATAATGTTCCCAAAGTAAACAGCCTATTTCTCAGGCCCAGATGCTAGAATATCCTAAAGCTTCCAAAACTGTCAAAATATTGTCTGTGAGTGTAACAGAACTGATAATGCAGGCAAAACCCTGAGAAAAATCAAACCAGGAAGTGGCTTCTATTTTGAAAACTTCATGTTCCATAGCCTCCCATTGCTCCATTTAATGGGATATCAACCAGATTCCTTTTCCTATCGCTTCCTCAAGGTGTCAACAGTCTTCAGACATAGTTACAGGGTTTTATTTTGAAGAATGAGCGTGACCGACCACATTGCGTAAGTGGATAGGTGGGGGCTCTCAGAGTGAGTTGTGTGCAAAAAAGAAAGGCGGCCATTGTTACTCCCAGTCCTAGTGAAAAGCCAACTGTCCCGGTTGATACATTATCAAATAAATATTTGAAAAACATCCTGGGGATTGATAATAAAATACATTTGACATGTTTAAGTGGACATTATGGATATAATTTGGAATTTTTGTCTGCGTTGTCATGACCGCTCTTTCCGGTGGATTCCTGGGTATAATGCACCAAACTAACGAAGGTATTTGGGTATAAAAAATATCTTTATGGAACAAAAGGAACATTTGTTGTCTAACTGGGAGTCTCGTGAGTGAAAACATCCGAAGATCATCAAAGGTAAACGATTAATTTGATTGCTTTTCGGATTTTCGTGACCAATTTGCCTGATGCTAAGTGTACTTATTGTTTTGTCGAGCGATCGATAAATTTACACAAACGCTTGTATTGCTTTCGCTGTAAAGCATCATTTCAAAATCTGAGATGACAGGTGGATTAACAAAAGGCTAAACTGTGTTTTTCAATATTGCACTTGTGATTTCATGAATATGAATATTTTCTAGTAATATTATTTGACTGTTGCGCTATGCTATTCAGCGTTGCTGATGACAATTATCCCAGATCCGGTGTATGGGTGGTTCAGAGAGGTTAATGATTGGCTAAGAAAAGCCAATTGACATTTACTCCTGAGGTGCTGACTTGCTGCACCCTCGACAACTACTGTGATTATTATTATTTGACCATGCTGGTCATGTATGAACATTTTAACATCTTGGCCATGTTCTGTCTCCACCCGGCACAGCCAGAAGAGGACTGGCCACCCCTCATAGCCTGGTTCCTCTCTAGGTTTCTTCCTAGGTTTTGGCCTTTCTAGGGAGTTTTTCCTAGCCACCGTGCTTCTACACCTGCATTGCTTGCTGTTTGGGGTTTTAGGCTGGGTTTCTGTACAGCACTTTGAGATATCAGCTGACGTACGAAGGGCTATATGAATAAATTTGATTTGAACATGCTATTAAATTCACGCCACGCTGGAAGCCCCGCCTTCCACAGGTGATGAGTCTGAGGCTCAGGTTTCTTCCTTAAATTTAATACCACTCTTCACCGACCCAGGAAGGAACTCTTATAACTCCCTTCAGGGGATCTGACCTGACCTCAACCCCTCCTTCGCCTAATCCACAGATGTCCATCCTCTTCCCCTATAGCAATCCTGTGATCTCCTCCCGTCCACCCAGCACATTCCACAGCCACTCTGTCTTTCTACAGATCTCACCCCTTTATATACTCTGCGTCTGACCCATTCTGTCTTTAATATCTCAATGTTCAAAGTTTAGAATCCAACAGTCATAAAGTTACACTCCCTTTCAGTCGGTCAACTTCGGTAAAACATACTATGGGAAAATACAATCATTCCCCATGCCGCACCAAATGGATACTAAATGAAATGGCCCCTGACAGACCACCCAGACCTTACCCCGCAATGTGCCAGTTTTTTCAATTTATTAATTGTATTTTATTTGAAACATTCCTGTCAATGTTGAGTAAGGATGCACAACTAATTAGAAGTAGTGCTAGTCTACCTGGACCCCGGTGGCTTGTCATTGTTGATAGACAACAATAATTTTTCACCTCTTCCACACTGACTTTACGTAATTCTAAATTACAATGCTTTTCTTTCATAATTTGGTCAGATATACTTGGAAGTGTAGTGTCAGCGTTTGCTGCTGGTATGTCATGCCTAAAGTTTTCTAATCTTGCCAATGAAAAAATCATAAAAGTAGTGGGATTTCTGATTCAGGTAATTTTTTCCCAAAATTGTATGTAAGGTTCTCAAAAGCTTTTTACTATCATTCTTTGTCATTTATCTTTGTTTCATTCTGTCGTTTTTCTTTTTATTCAGTTTGTCACATGATTTCTCAATTTGCAGGACGTTTGCCAATCGGTTGTACAGCCAGACTTATGTGCCATTCCTTTTGCCTCATTCTTCTCAACCATTCCATTTTTCAATTCCTCATCAATCCACTGGGATTTAACAGCTTTTACATTCATTTTCTTAATTGGTGCATGCTTATTAGTAACTGGAATAAGAAATTTCATAAATGCGTGCAGCGTCTGGTTGCTCCTCATTACATACCACAGAGCAGCAAATATTCTTTACATCATCAACATAGGAATCACCCGTTTTAATTAACTAATTGATTCACACAAATGATTCGAGGGAACCAGATATCAAGATAGCCTAACCATAAGAAAAAAACTCTTCCTCCTCCCGCTGCTGCTGGCCTTCGTAAATTCTGAGGTTATGCTCCTGAAGTTTCCAGTAATGGGCTACAACAGCAGTCGGCAACCTTTTCCATTTGTAGTGCCAATTTATCTGACCATTTCTACTGATCTGGTGCCAGTTATGATTTTCATAATCACATTTTACTGGAACAGTTTCATTTAATTTATAATAGTAATAATAATTATAATAGTCTTTATCTCAAAATCATTATCTGTGATTAATCTATATTCTATATAAATCAAAACTAAAATGATACAAATCTAAATAACTTTTATTGCCATTGCCAACTATGTAAAAATAGCCTGCATAAAGCCAACAAATAAAAACAGCTCGAAAATATCCAGATACATTTAAATCACATTGGATGCGCCTGTCTACATAGAACTTGAAACATTGTATCAACTATCACCTGTCGGTCCGAAACTTGATACAAAATATTCTGGGCCCTCGAGTTTCCCGCACCAGTGAGTTTGGGACAAACACAGCTGTCGGCTATTTATGTAAGGGATAAGAAGTAATCAGGTATTTTATGACATTTCCACTGGATCAGAGCATTACATTTTTCCCTTTCATGTCGAGTGGTAATCAAGAGTGAGAGCTGGGAAATATTCTACAGATACTTTGAGGAACTATTGTCATTTGCCAATTTATTTTAGTAAGACTTTGTTTACTTGCTGTTTGAGGTAAAGAAAAAATTACTTTGAGAAGCTCCACAAATCATTAGTGGTGGTGCGTAAATACTGTCAGACATCCCCAAATAGGTGCATCGCTCTCTGCATTGCTCTCTGCCCTCTGTACAACAAAATAGACCTACTGTAGTACCCATAACTTCACCTAACAACAAGTTTTGTACAGCGCGA
This sequence comes from Oncorhynchus clarkii lewisi, assembly GCF_045791955.1. Lineage (NCBI taxonomy): Eukaryota > Metazoa > Chordata > Actinopteri > Salmoniformes > Salmonidae > Oncorhynchus > Oncorhynchus clarkii. The sequence continues at coordinate 29,011,277 of NC_092153.1, forward strand.
CTCGGACCGGAATACACCGGACCTATTTTTCTCTCCATGTCCCCGGATTTCAACCGCTAACTCTGGACATTTATACCTGGATCTCGCAGCTAGCTAGCTGCTATCCGTGTGACTATCGGCTTACATCGATTTCGAAGCAAACATCAATTATTCCGGAGATAGCCAGCTGAAGAGTTCCATCAGTCACTCCTGGGCTACAATCACCTATCCAGACCTGTTTTACTGCCAACGCGGAGCCCCACCGGGCCTTCACAACTGGACGACCGACGTTATCTGCTTAGAAAAGTTAGAAAAGCCAAGGCTAGCGTTTTCAAGCAGAAATTTACTTCCTGCAACACTAACTCAAAAAAGTTCTGGGACACTGTAAAGTCTATGGAGAATAAGAACACCTCCTCCCAGCTGCCCACTGCACTGAAGATAGGAAACACTGTCACCACTGATAAATCCACTATAATTGAGAATTTCGATAAGCATTTTTCTACGGCTGGCCATGCTTTCCACCTGGCTACCCCTACCCCGGTCAACAGCACTGCACCCCCCACAGCAACTCGCCCAAGCCTTCCCAATTTCTCCTTCTCCCAAATCCAGTCAGCTGATGTTCTGAAAGAGCTGCAAAATCTGGACCCCTACAAATCAGCCGGGCTAGGCAATCTGGACCCTTTCTTTCTAAAATTATCTGCCGAAATTGTTTCCAACCCCTATTACTAGCCTGTTTAACCTCTCTGTTGTATCGTCTGAGATTCCCAAAGATTGGAAAGCAGCTGCGGTCATCCCCCTCTTCAAAGGGGGGGACACTCTTGACCCAAACTGCTACAGACCTATATCTATCCTACCCTGCCTTTCTAAGGTCTTCGAAAGCCAAGTCAACAAACAGATTACCGGCCATTTCGAATCTCACCATACCTTCTCTGCTATGCAATCTGGTTTCAGAGCTGGTCATGGGTGCACCTCAGCCACGCACAAGGTCCTAAACGATATCTTAACCGCCATCGATAAGAAACATTACTGTGCAGCCGTATTCATTGATCTGGCCAAGGCTTTCGACTCTGTCAATCACCACGTCCTCATCTGCAGACTCGACAGCCTTGGTTTCTCAAATGATTGCCTCGCCTGGTTCACCAACTACTTCTCTGATAGAGTTCAGTGTGTCAAATCGGAGGGTCTGCTGTCCGGACCTCTGGCAGTCTCTATGGGGGTGCCACAGGGTTCAATTCTTGGACCGACTCTCTTCTCTGTATACATCAATGATGTCGCTCTTGCTGCTGGTGAGTCTCTGATCCACCTCTACACAGACGACACCATTCTGTATACTTCTGGCCCTTCTTTGGACACTGTGTTAACAACCCTACAGGCAAGCTTCAATGCCATACAACTCTCATTCCATGGCCTCCAATTGCTCTTAAATACAAGTAAACCTAAATGCATGCTCTTCAACCGATCGCTGCCTGCACATGCCCGCCTGTCCAACATCACTACTCTGGACGGCTCTGACTTAGAATACGTGGACAACTACAAATACTTAGGTGTCTGGTTAGACTGTAAACTCTCCTTCCAGACCCACATCAAACATCTCCAATCCAAAGTTAAATCTAGAATTGGCTTCCTATTTCGCAAAAAAAAAGAATCCTTCACTCATGCTGCCAAACATGCCCTTGTAAAACTGACCATCCTACCAATCCTCGACTTCAGCGATGCCATTTACAAAATAGCCTCCAATACCCTACTCAACAAATTGGATGCAGTCTATCACAGTGCCATCCATTTTGTCACCAAAGCCCCATATACTACCCACCATTGCGACCTGTACGCTCTCGTTGGCTGGCCCTCGCTTCATACTCATCGCTCATTCTTTGGCCGCCTCTCCTTCCAGTTCTCTGCTGCCAATGACTGGAACGAACTACAAAAATCGGAAACCCTTATCTCCCTCACTAGCTTTAAGCACCAACT